>NC_143509.1:1852500-2152500 GCF_031878675.1 Megascapheus bottae | reverse complement strand
CCCCACCCCACCCTGACACGAGTTCTTCTGGATTCTTCAGTGGACCAGTGCAGTCTAAACAGATAAAGCTGTGCTCAGTCAGGTCAAGGGAAAGGAAGAAGCCCTGAAAGGGGCAGGAGATGGAGTTTCCCCAGAAGAGGGGTCTGGGAAAAGAATACTACTCACCATGATGAGGATGATGATAATAGAGGGATGAGAGTGGGTGGATGGATGGGTGGGTGGGTGGGCGGATGGATGGATGGGTGAGTGGGTGGGTGGATGGATGGATGGGTAGATGAGTGGATGGATGGATGGGTGTGTGAATGGATGGATGGGTGAGTGGATGGATGGATGAGTGGATGGATGGATGGGTAGATGAGTGGATGGATGGATGGGCAGATGAGTGGATGGATGGATGGGTAGATGAGTGGATGGATGGATGGGTGTGTGGATGGATGGATGAGTGGATGGATGGATGGGTAGATGAGTGGATGGATGGATGGGCAGATGAGTGGATGGATGGATGGGTAGATGAGTGGATGGATGGATGGGTGTGTGGATGGATGGATGGGTGAGTGGATGGATGGATGAGTGGATGGATGGAGGGATGGGTAGATGAGTGGATGGATGGATGGGTGGGTGGATAGATGGATGGATGATGAGTGGATGGATGGATGGGTGGGTGGATGGATGGATGGATGGATGCGTGGGTGGGTGGATGGAAGGATGGATGGATGATAGATGAGTGGATGGAGGATGGATGGGTGGATGGACATGAATGTGACCTCAAAATAGACATTTGCTAGATTCTGAAAGCTCTACCCTTAACTTCCTGTCCCCCCGGGATCCCCTCAGTATCACCTTGTGATTGTCCTTGAGAGAATGGCCATAAAATAGCATCTGGCAAACAGTTACCATTCAATAAATCGTTGGTGACCACTCTTGTGTCTCTGCTTGTCATGCGCCCGCTTTTCTGAGTGTCTGGGTGCTGTCTGTGAGTTTTTGGTTTTGGGGTTTTATTTTTTGTTCAAGGTTGGCACTTGACCACTTGAGCTACAGCTCCGCTTGAGTGGAATTCAATCCTGGAGTTCACAGGGGGTTGAATCACAAGAACAAAGAAATAACCTAGTCAACCGGGCACCATATTCTGGGGGCGACAAGCTGTGACCCCTCCTCCCAGTCCTAATTTTCTTCTTTTATTTGCAGGGGACGTGTTCTCAGACACAGACTCGGATGCAGAGGCCATGGGGCCTGCAGGGGACGAAGCCATGGGCTCTAGAGAATGGCTGGCCCTCACCAAGTCGCACCAGCCCTTTTATGGTGGCCAGCCCAGCTGGCAGGGCGCCCCTGGGGCTCTGCGGGGCAGCCGGGATGTCCTGACGGGCCTGTCAAGCAACTGCTGCAAGTGGGGCTGCAGCAAAAGTGACATCAGTAGCCTCTGCTAGGCCCCTGCCCCGTCCCCTACCCCACTGACCAGTTATTTATCCGAATCCAGGCGTGTTGGGCGGACTCCGGTCATTCTTTCACTGACCCCCTGGGCCCTGAGGCCTCCAGGGTCCCTTACCCGGCCAACCAGGCCGCGTCTGCCACCGCAGCTGTGTGCCACATTTGTGTCCCTTCTCTTCCCAAATTAGCCCCATGGAGATCCTGCCTACTGCCTGGCTTCCAGTATGGCTGCTGTCAGTTCAAATCACACCCATTCCCTGCAGGGCAGAGAGGAGAGAGGAATGGTACCAGGCTCCCCATGACCTGAAAACCCTGAACCCCAACAATAAAAGTTACTTGCAGAGAGAGTCGCGTGTCATTGGCCAGGGGGAGAAGGGGACGAGGGGGGATACCGTGCGCGCAGCATCCCCCCTGGCGCCCCCAGTCCTCAGCCGTGGGGCGCCGTGGTGGGGATTCCCCGCTGGGGAAGGGGCGGGGACGGGGCGCAGGGGCGGCGGCGGCTCCGCTTCCCGTCCCGCCTCCCCCGGGGCCTGGAAGGCTCAGGGACACAGGGGCGGCGACGCGCGGGGCCAGGCCCGGCTGAGCCACACGGGGGTCCACCGGGAGCCATGCTGGGGACCCCGGCTGCCCTCTTCTGGCCGAAGCTGACGCTGCTGCCGGTGGTGGTTTTTCTGCTGTGCCGAGGGACGCGTCCCCAGGGTGAGTGGTGGCACTTTGGTGGCACTTGGCGACACGCGCTTGCGCGATGGCACCCGGGCTGGGAGCGCAGCTCGGGGGTGATGGCGCCGGGCGGGGGTGGAACCCTCGGGGCCATAACAGGATGTGGCTGGAGATGGATGGGGCCCCCAGCACCCCCCTTCCTGCTATGCATTTCTTTCGGGGACCTCGGTGCGTCGGTGCCGTCGGGAAAGTGGAGGTGGGGAGAGGCCGCAGTTCAGGGGTGCAGCCTGTCTGTGCCAGGCTCTGGCTTCCAGCCCCCAGTCCAGGAAAGTTGGGGTGTGCAGGGCTGGGAAAGGGTCTGAGCCCCCTTGTTTGGGCCCCTCTGCCTCCCTCTCCAGGCGGATCGAGGGCACTGCAGTGTTACAGAGCTGGCCCCTGGGGGAACCTGAACTGCTCCTGGGACCCTCTGGGGGGTCGGGACAGCCCGTGGGTGCTGCACCTCCAGAGCCAGAAATAGTGAGTACTCCAGAAGCGGGTTGGGGAAACAGGCATTTGAGGTGGCCACTCCAGTTCCAGTTTGCCCCTAGGCCCTGCTTCTCCCAATTCCTCCCATTCCCCCCCTCCGGGTTCCCTCTGAAACTGCAGTAATGGAGGGGTGGCCGGTACAGGTAGCCCAGCACACTGGAGGCTGAGACAGGAGGATCGCAAGTTCAAGGCCAGCCTACCTAGCACGATCTGGTCCCAACATAAATACATAGCACGAACACCAGTATTTACCTTCAGGGTTGATTCTGGGGGTTCCCTCACTTAGGGACATGACAAGGAGGAAATGTTGAATATGAACTGAGCCGACAGCTCACACCCGTACCCCGAGCCCGTCAGGAGGCTGAGATGTGAGGATCGTGGTTCTTAGCCAGCCTGGGCAGGAAAAGTCTGGGAGATTTTTAATCTCCTGGGCAGGAAAAGTCTGGGAGATTTTTAATCTCCAGTTAACTAACCGGCGTGGTGCTGAGGCTCAGGGTGGTAAAGCTCCAGCTTTGGGTGAGAAAAGCTCTGGGACGGTGCCCAGCCGAGGTTGGGGTTTTGAACCCCAAGAGAGCAGGCTGCAGGAGTGGCCCTGGCACGAGGGCGGGTGCCATGCCTGTCGTGTCCCCTCCCCCAGGCCAGTGTCTGTCGCTTCCTTGTGTCTGTCCTCACAGCCATTCTAACAGGACCAGAAAGGTGACAGTGCCAGCTGGGCAGAGCTGGGTGACCATTCCCCGGGGACAGTTCACCACAGCCGACCAACTCCTGGTCTGGGGGACCCAGGATGACCAACTTCTTTGGCCCCCTATCTTGGTGAATCTAGAAACACAAAGTAATGTGCCAGGAAGTTTGGGGTGCTGGGGGAGGTGGTCCTGGGGGAGCCCCCACCCCTGCTCCCCTGCCTCAGTGTGCCCTGGCCCATCCTCCTGCAGTGAGGCCTGACGCCCTCCACCTCCACCCGGATGTGGACTTTTCGGAGGAGCCGCCCCTGGAGGCCTTTGTGCAGTGGAAGCCGCCCCCATGGCCGCTCCACAAACCTCTGACCTGCCAGTTCCGCTACCTCAGGTGTCAGGAGGCAAACTGGACCCTGGTGAGTGTCAGGAGCAACACACACACACACACACACACACACACACACACACTCCTCTTGTCCCAAGCAAGGCTGGCCATGTTCAGCTAACTAATGGGTCTCTTTGCTCACGCCTGTAATGCCAGCTACTCAGGTGGGTGAGATCTGAGGATCCTGGGTCAAAGCCAGCCAGGGTAGGAAAGTCTGAAAGACTCTTATCTCCTAAGGACCAGCAAAAAAAAAAAAAAAAGCTGAAAGTGGAGCTGTGGCTCAAGTGGTAGAGCACCAACCTTGAGCAGGAAAAAAAAAAATCAAGGCTGGGAGTTTGGCCTAATGGTAGAGTGCTGGCCTAGCATGCAGGAAGACCCAGGTTCGATTTCTAGGTACCACATACATAGGAAAAGCTGGAAGTGGTGCTGAGGCTCAAGTGGTAGAGCTCTAGCCTTGAGAAAGTCCAGGGACAGTGCTCACAGTGCTCAGGCCCTGAGCTCAAGCCCAGGACTGGCAAAAAAAAAAAAATCAGGATACACCCAGGCCCTGAGTCCACGCCCCAGCACTGGCGTGCGCACACACACATGCACACACGCGCACTCACACACAGAGTTGCCCAAGTGGGCTCAGTGGCTCCCACCTGTAATCCTGGTTACTCAGGAGGCTGATGTCTGAGGATCCTGCCTAAGAGGCCCCGCGAGACTCTCATCTCCAATGAACCATCAAAAGCCACGAATGGCACTGGGGCTCAGAGTGCTAGAGCACTCGCCTTGAGCAAAAATTGCTCAGAGATGGGCCCTGAGTTCAAGTCCCACAACCCACCAGAAAGAAGAAAGAAAAAGAAAGACAAAAACACAGACAGACAGACAGACAAACTGCTGCCTCCCGCCCCACCTCGCCCATCCTCTCTCCCAGCTGGAGCCCGAACTGAAGACCATTCCGCTGAGCCCCGTGGAGATTCAGGATCTCGAGCCCGCCACCAGCTACAATGTGTCAGGCCGCTGCCGGCTGGAGGAAGCGGATCTGTGGGGCGAATGGAGCCCCATCCTCTCCTTCCAGACCCCGCCCTCCGGTGACGCCCAGCCCCAGCCCCGCCCCCGGGAGGACGCCCCGCCCCCTTCCCGCCCCAGCCCCGCCCCCAGGAGGACGCCCCGCCCTCGCCCGCCCCTGGGACATCCTCGCCCCGCCCCCGGGCGGATGCCCCGCCCCGGGAAAGGCCCCGCCCTCGCCCCGCCTGGGACGCCCTCGCCCGGCCCCCTGGGCAGACGCCCCGCCCTCGCCCCGCCCCCCGGAAATCTAGCCAATCACGGCTCTCTCACCTGTTCCTGCCTCTCCCGCCCTCCACTTGCTAGGGCCCATCGATATGTGGGTATCAGGGAGCGTCTGTGAGCCGAGGGGCACCCAGGAACCCCTGCTTCTGTGGAAGGTAAGCTGGGCAAATCCCACATGACAATGGTGGAAATAAGACAAGTTGCCAGTTCCCCCCCCAAAAAAAAATGTGTTCTAGCTGTTGTTATGCCAGCTGTGGGGCTTGAACTCGAGGCCTGGACGCTTTCCCCTGAGCTCTTTCGCTCAAGGCTAGCCCTCCACCACTTCAAGCCTGAGCTCTACTTGTGGTGTTCTAGTGGGTCGTTGGAGCTAAGCGTCTCACAGACTTTCCTGCCTGGTTGTCTTTGAAGCACAATCCTCAGATCTCAGCCTCCTGTGTAGCCAGGATTACAGGCGTGGGCCACGAGCGCCTGACTTACTTTTCTAATTCTAACAAAGCAAACCACTCCCAGCACTTCAGGAGAAAGCTCTGATCCAGGGGCCTGGAGTGTGGTCTAGTGGTAGAGGGCTTGCCTAGCATGCACGAAGACCCAGGTTCGATTCCTCGGTACCACATACATAGAAGAAAGCCAGAAGTGGTGCTGAGGCTCAAGTGGTAGAGCTCTAGCCTTGAGAAAGTCCACGGACAGTGCTCAGGCCCTGAGCTCAAGCTCAGGACTGGCAAAAACCAAAAACAAACAACCTCTGATCCACAAGCACGTGGAGGCTTTTAACACACATGCACACACGCACACACACGCACACACACACACACTTCTTAGTAATTTCATATTAAGCAGATAGGAAACAAGTGAAGATCTGGAAGCTAAGATGCTCAGTGGACGGCTGCGTACGGGGTAGACACGGCTGTCTCCCTTCTTTCCTTTGTCAGGCGTCTGGCTCGTGCGCGCAGGTGAGCTACAGAGCGTGGTTCTGGCGTGGAGAGACGAGCGTGAGCGAGGACGGCGTCTCCTGCTGTGAACTCCCAGTCCCCACCTGGGCAGAGTGGGCAGCGGTGTCTGCTGTCAATGCTGTTCCCTGGGCACCGCTCACCAACCTCTCTTTGCTCTGCTTGGGTAAGTAAGAGTCTATAGCCGGGTGCCAGTGGCTTTCACGTGCAATCTCAGCTATCTGGGGAGGCTGCATTCTGAGGAGACAGGTTCAAAGCCAGCCAAGGCAGGAAAGTCCATGATCTCTGACAAACTACCAAAAAAAAAAAGCCAGAAGTGGAGCTGTGGCTCAAATGGTAGAGCTCCAGCCTTGAGCAAAAGAAGCCAGGGACAGCGTCCAGGCCCTGAGTTCAAGCCCCAGGACTGAAAGAACACAGACTATGAACTCTCTCTGCGCAGGAGGGGCAGCTGACAGGCCTTCAGTGGGCAGCTGAGACCTTGCCCCCTCCCTCTAGCTCCAGAATCTACCCCTTGTTGCGTGGAGGTCAGGGGCGTCGTGGGGAGCACGAGCCTCCTGGTGAGCTGGACCCCAGGAGTTGGGGAGGTGTCGGAGTTTGTGGTGGACTGGTCTGGAGATGGCGACCTGCAGGAGAACCTCAGCTGGATCCGGCTCCCTCCTGAGAACCTCAGCGCTGTGTTGCCAGGTGAGGCCCCAGCACCTCTGAATGTGCCTTCTTCTAGGTACCGTTACTGTAACAAAACGCCCGAGGCTGGGGACTTATAAAGAAAAGCGGTTTGCTCTGCTCTTCATCTTTGGGGCCTTGGCTGGCTCTGTTGTGGCCAATGGGATCATGGTGGGACCCCAGGATAGAAGTCCCATCACATGATGCCACAGGAAGTCAGAATGGCCTCAGAGTGTGACATTAAAGCCTGGCAAGGGTGGCTGAACCCTGTAATCCCAGCTATTCCAGAGGCTGAGATCTGAGGATGGAAGTTTGAAGCCAACCCTGCCTGGCAGGAAAGTTGGTGAGATTCTTTTTTTTTTTTTGGTGGGGGGTCATCATCAGGGGCTTGAACTCGGCCTGGGCGCTGTCCCTGAGCTCTTCAGCTCAAGGCTACCACCCTACCCTAGAGTCCAGCCCCACTTCCCATTTTCTAGAGTCTCAGGTCCTTTTGTGCCCCGGCTGGCTTTGAACCTCGATCCTCAGATCTCCGCCCCCTGAGTAGCTAGGATGACAGGCGTGAGCCACTGCACCCGGCAAGTTCGTGAGATTCTTATTTCCAGGGAACCAGCAAAAACCCAGAGATGGAGCTATGATCTAGTGGTACAGTAAGCAATAAACAATTGGACAAAGTTCAGATTCTGCATTCAGGCTCCGAGTTCAAGCCATACGGCCTGGTTTTTTATAAAAAAAAAAAAAAGTAATATTTCCTTTTCTCTCGTGGGCCTTGAACTCAGGGCCCGGGTGCTGTCCCTGAACTCTCAGCTCAAGGCTAGTGCCCTGCCACTTGAGCCACAGCACCATTTCTGGCTTTTCTGGTGTCTCATCTCTCATCTGTGTTTCTCTTTCCTGGAGTCACCTCCACCTTCCAGATAAATGACTGACACACCCAAGCCCTGTCCCCGTCGGCCCGCGGGGCAGCCAGACGTGCAGAGAGTGACCAAGGCCTGTGGGGAAGGCTACAGGAGGTCTTGAATTTCTCCACCATGCAGGAAATTTCCAAGGTGGACGCCCCTACCGAATCAGGGTGACAGCTGTCTCTGCAGTGGGCTTGGCCCCAGCTCCTGCGGTCTGGGGGTTCAGAGAGGAGCTAGGTAAGGATCTGGAGGGCAGCGTGGAAGAACAGGTGTCCTGGAGCTCAGGCAGAACCTAACCCACTGAGCTCTTCCCACCAGCACCGCAGGTGGGACCGGAACTTTGGCGTCTGCCAGATGACCCCCCCGGGACTCCTGCTGTGGCGTGGGGAGAGGTCCCCAGACACCTGCTCCGGGGTCACCTAGCCCATTACACCCTGTGTATGAGGAGTGGGGCCAGCGCTGCCCCCCAATGCATGAACGGTGAGCTCCCCCCAGCTGCTGACCCCCCCTCCCCGGGCCCCAGCGTGTCCTCAGCTGTCCAGAGCACGGTGGCTCCCTTGGTGGGGAGTGGGGTGGACTCAGATGGGAGCCATTCAAAATGAAGACTCTGGGCTTGGTGCCCGTGGCTCTGTAATCCCAGCTACCCAGGAGGCTGAGGTGTGAGGATGGAGATTGGGAGGCAGCTATGACAGGAGAGTCCATGAACCTTTTATCTCCAAGGGAATCATGGAAAAAGCTGGAACTGGGACTGTGGCTCAAGTGGTAGAGGGCCGGCCTTGAGCAAAAGAAGCTCAGGGACAGTGCCCAGGCCCTGAGTTTAAAAACAAAACAAAGCTTGTCATATTTGATTAAGAGAAAAACAGGAACCTTGAGAGCTGGGAAAAAATAAACCCCGTACTGAGGAAAAGACAGGAACAGACAGCGCATGCCTGGCAGTGCACAGGGTTGTTTAGTTGCCTCAGCGTCTTGCTTCTTCCTTCCTTCCGCTTTAGTACTCAAGACTGGTGCTCTACCTTCTGAGCCAGAGATATAGAGTTTCTCTGGTTTTTTGGGTTTTTTTCTGCCCAGGCAGGCTTTGCACACTGATTCTCAGATCTCAGCCATTTAACTAGCTAGGTTTCCAGGGGTAGCCGCCACCAGCACCCAGCCTGCACTGATATAGATGAAAAAAAAGAATCGATGTTTACAGTAAAAGTTTAGTTGATACTGGAGGATGAGAGAAAGGAATTATAAGCCAGAATCTGGGAGCTCATTTTCCAAATGGAGGGGGCAGTGGGGAATCCATAGATATAAACAGAGCAAATATCTAAGCAATCTGTCAGCCAGTGCAGGGGAGGTAGAGAGGTGGATGGTGCTGGGCTAGCTGAGGACATCCTCACTGAGGAAGCCACAGGGGAGGAAAGGCCTGAAAGTAATGAGGCCCCAGCTACGGGAAGATCCAGGCAGAGTTTCAGAGGGAGGAGTAGGTGCAAAGGCCCTGTGGCAGGACGTCACCACTTTCCCCACCTCTCTGCTGTGTCCTTCAGTGAGCAGCAACACCCAGACCATCACCCTTCCTGACCTTCCCAGGGGTCCCTGCGAGCTGTGGATGACAGCTTCCACCACCAGCGGACAGGGCCCCCCTGGGCCCAGCCTCCACCTTCACCTGCCAGGTAGAGAGGCGGGGGTGGAGGGCCGCCGTCGATATTCGTGGCTTGCAGGGGTGCATTACTATGGGGGCTGTGCTGGAGACGAGTCCAGGGCCTCCAGCGTGCTAAGCACTGCTTCCCAGCCTGCCTCGCCCCAACTTCCTTTCTGCTAAATGCTGCCATGTGTCTCAGGCAGTCTCCCTCCCTCTGGGCTCCTGAGCTGCCCCTGGAAGCCCCACCCTCCCCACGATTTCCCCACCCTCTAGCCCCACCCACAAGCCACGCCCCTTCCCCAGATTGCCGCAGCCTTACTCCCGCAAGAGCCCCTCCCCTCGCCCCTCCCACACACAGGCCACGCCCTCCTGCAAGAGTCCCTCCCACACACAGGCCACGCCCTCCGCCAAGAGTCCCTCCCTGCCCCGCCCACACACAGACCACGCCCTCCTGCAAGAGTCCCTCCCCTCGCCCCTCCCACACACAGGCCACGCCCCCGTCAAGAGTCCCTCCCTGCCCCGCCCACACACAGGCCACGCCCTCCTGTAAGAGTCCCTCCCCTAGCCCCTCCCACCCACAGGCCCTACCCTGCCCACTCACTAACAAGCCACACCCACCCCTGCGACCCGCCCCCTCTCCCTTTCCGGTGTGCAGCCCTCCCTCCTCCCACCAGATAACACCCTGAAGTGGAAAGTCCTGCCCAGCGTCCTCTGCCTGCTGGCTTTGCTCCTGTTGGGCTGCTGCCTGAGCCTGGCTGCCTCCAGAAGGTAAGGCTGTCTGTCTGTCTGTCTGTCTGTCTGTCTGTCTGTCTGCCTGCCTGTCTGTCTGTCTGTCTGTCGGTCTGTCTGTCTGTCTGCCTGCCTGCCTGTCTGTCTGTCTGCCTGCCTGCCTGCCTGTCTGTCTGTCTGTCTGTCGGTCTGTCTGCCTGTCTGTCTGTCTGCCTGCCTGCCTGCCTGCCTGTCTGTCTGTCTGCCTGCCTGCCTGCCTGTCTGCCTGTCTGTCTGTCTGTCGGTCTGTCTGTCTGTCTGCCTGCCTGCCTGTCTGCCTGCCTGCCTGCCTGTCTGCCTGTCTGTCTGTCTGTCTGTCTGTCGGTCTGTCTGCCTGTCTGCCTGTCTGCCTGCCTGCCTGCCTGTCTGTCTGTCTGCCTGCCTGCCTGCCTGTCTGCCTGTCTGTCTGTCTGTCTGTCTGTCTGTCTGTCTGCCTGCCTGCCTGCCTGCCTGTCTGCCTGCCTGCCTGTCTGTCTGTCTGCCTGCCTGTCTGTCTGCCTGCCTGCCTTCCTGCCTGTCTGTGTCTGTCTGTCTGCCTGTCTCTGTGTGTCTGTCTGGAGAGGTGTGGTGGGGCGGGGGGTCCCCGCATTGGGCATCAGCGGAGTTGCGGGGTGGCCTCTGGGGTCCTGACCCTCACCCTCCAAGCAGGTGTCTCCACCTGCGATACAAGGTGTTGCCCCACTGGGTGTGGGAGAAGGTTCCAGATCCCGCCAACAGCAGTTCTGGCCAGGGCCACCTAGAGGTAAGCAGGAAGGCGGGAGTCCCCTGAGGGAGGAGGGCGGGGAAGGGGGGGTCCCGGGGGGACAGGGGGGCGGGTCGCAGCAGCCTCTCCCTCCAGGTGGTGTTCCAGCCCCAGCTCCCCCAGGACTTGCCCATCTTGGAGGTGGAGGAGATGGAGCCCCCACCCGCCGCGGGGAAGCCCCCCCAGGCCTCCACCCTGCTTCACTCAGGCTACGAGAAACACTTCCTGCCCACTCCGGAGGAGCTGGGTCTTCTGAGGACCCCCAGGGCCCGGGAGCGGGCCCCAGCCTGGCCCCAGGGCCTCCTGGACGCCCAGGAGGCGGAGTCCCGGCCTCCCATGCAGCTGTACCCTGGCCTGAGGTCCCCACAGTGGGAAAGGACGGTTGAGGGTCCTGACGCTCCGGGTGGGGCCTCCACACCCTTTCTACCTCCAAGCCCACAAGGGGCAGTGACCAGTGACCACGACCCAGAAATGGGACGGAGCCTGAACCCCACAGGGGTGGCCGATGTCAGAGCCTGAGTTCCTGAGTGACAGCCCCACCCCCTCTCCCAGCAGAGCCAGAATAAACTTGTATATCTTTGTAGCTATTGTAACTTTGATGTCTTTTTGTTCCAGCCATGGGATGGATGGAATGGATACAACTGAAACTCTCCCCAACTCCCAGCAACAGCTTAGACTCTGTTTCCCTTCTAGCTGGGGAGGGTGCTAGGCGTGAGTCCCTGGTGCCGGGATCTAGTATTTTTGTTGGTGGTGGTGGTCATGGGATTTGAACTCTGGGCCTGGCCGCTGTCCCTGAGCTCTTCAGCTCAAGGCTACCTCCCTACCCCACTTCTGGTTTTCTAGTGATTCAGTGGAGACTTTTGTACCTGAGCTGCCTTTGAACCGCGACCCTCAGATCTCAGCCTCCTGAGTAGCTAGGATGACAGGCGGGGGGCACCACACCCGGCCTGGCTTCAGTTGCTGAGGTAGAACCTCACCATCCTTTCCAAGGCTGACTTGTAACCTGGCATCTTCTACCTGGGCGGTCTCCCAGGGCCAGCTTCCCAGCAGACTGGGCGAGTCTGGGCACTGTTTCCAGTGGTTGGGTCCTTTAACATTTTATTTTCAAGTATAAAGACTTCGTTGCAAGAGGGAGCCGGGCCACAGGCAGTGGGTGAGGGGCTGGGGGGGCAGTGGGCATCCCGGGCACCGGGTGGTGAGGTAGCTGTGTGAACGTGGGGCAGCGTGGGCTCACATCACCTCACAGCACTGACAGGTCTTTTGCTTGGGGCCATTCACCTCTTCCCCCTCGGTGGGCACCGGCTGCCGGGCAGGGGCATAGGTGGGCACGGGGTGGGTGCTGGGCCCCTCCCGCTGGAGCAGAGGCTGGCTTTCGGTAGGCGGCTGGGGGGCCGGGGTCTCAGCCAGGAGAGAGCTGGCATCACCTCCGGGGCCTGCAGCAGGGGCCTCGGACTCCCTGACTTCCTCCTCCAGGAAGCCCTCAGGTCCAACCTGGGGCTGCAATCCTGGCTCCTCTGGCATCTTCTCTGGCTGGACGCTGCCCTCTTCCAGGTGGATGCTCCCCTCCTCTGGCTGCACACTTCCGTCCTCCAGCTGGACGCTCCCCTCCTCTGGCTGGACACTTCCGTCTTCTGGCTGGACGCTCCCCTCCTCTGGCTGGACACTTCCGTCTTCCGGCTGGACGATCCCCTCTTCTGGCTGGACACTTCCGTCCTCCAGCTGGACGCTCCCCTCCTCTGGCTGGGGTTCTGCTCTTTCCCCAGACTCCCCTGAACTTGGCTCTTTTCCCAGCTCTGGGGTCTCTCCAGACAAGGGTGCCTTGATATCCTGCCTCTCCCCATCCGGGGGGCCCTCCCCTCCCTTTCTCTCCCCATCCAGGGGGCTCTGATCTTTCCCTTGGACCGCCAGGGACCTGTCCACTTCCTCCTCTACCCCCGCCTTCCCCTTGCCTTGTTCCTGCACTGTCTGGCCTGCTCCATCCACTCTCATGGGCCCCTCACCTCTGTCCCCCTCAGATCTGTCTTCCTGGGCCTCCCTTCCTTCCCTCTCCTCCTCCAGGCCCCGCTCCGCTGTGCCCCTGGACCCCTCCATTCCCCTCTCCACCTCCCAGGCCTCCCCACCTCCCTCTGCCCCCGGTGGGGCCGTGGGCCCTTCCAGTCCTTCCAGTCCCTCCATGACCAGCTCCCAGTCCTCCCCAATTGTCACCCTCTCCACCCAGAGGAACGAGCCCTCCTCCCCTGCAGGGTCCCCGGGCCCAGACTCCCCAGGTCTGCCCCCAGGAGCCTCAGCCCCGGCCCTGCACTCCTCTGTGGGCCTGGCCTCCACCCCACTGCCTCCCAGCCCCTCCCATACCACCTCCACCACAGCCCCGTCCTCCCTCACCCAGGCCGGGAGCTCGGGGCTGTCAGCTGCCTGCCTGTCCCCAATGGCCTCCAGGACAGCCTCCTCCACCTTGGCCTCCAGCTCAGGCCCAGCAGGCACTGTGTCATTGTCCTCCGGGGGCCTCAGCCCCTCCCACACCACCTCCACCACGTCCCCTCTTTTGGCTTCTGCAGTGTCGGCCTGGGGACCCAGCTCCCGCTCCCCAGCCGGGCTGAGCCCACAGTAGGGACCGTTGGATTCTGAGGAGCCCCCTGTGCCGGGGGCCAGCCTCGGGGTGGCCTGAACTCCAGGGGCCCCTTCTCTGGGCTCAGGCTGGGACCTGGGGGACACAGCCACAGGCCCAGACGGCAGGGACGCGCGCTTATCCGGATCTGCACGGCCTGGCACGTGAAGGGAGGAGAGCAGAGAGCTGGTGTAGGCGGGCAATCCTCACTCACCCTCTTCTGTCACCACACATTCTCGGGGTGACCCAACCCCTGTCCACTCCCATAGGGGCTCCAATACCCACCTGCAGGACTGGCTTCCATAGCAGGGTGGGAGAGAGGACGCAGGCCCTGTCAATACGTGAGTGTCAAGGTGAGCTGGCATCACCTCCAGGCTCCATGCCCTCGCCACCCCCCAAGCCAAACCCTGCCTTGTACCTCGACCTGCCACCCTGAAATCCAGCGTGACCACAAACCCACATCAGCCACTCTGTGACCAAGCCCTGTAGAGCTTTGGGTACCCATGGCTCATGACTGTAATCCTAGTGACTGAGGAGGCGGAGAGATCTGAGGATCATGGTTCAAACCCAGCCGGGAGCAGGACAGCCCCTGAGACTCATCTCCAATTCATCATCCCGCCCCCCAAAAAAGAAAACATCCAGAAGTGGAGCTGAGGCTCCACCTTGGTGCAGACCCCGCCTGGAGCAGGCGGGCGTCGTCCAGGACACACGCACACACAGATGCAGCCCTGGCCCTCCCGCGGCTGCCACCGGTGGACCCTGACCCCCCCACCCGACTTCCCGCGGGGACCCCGGCCCTCACCTGTCTGCGCCACACGGGCCGCGCGGCCGGCCTGTGCTGCGCACCTGTGGACGCGCTCTGCAGCAGCTGCAGCTGGGCCTGGAGCCTGGAAGGCAGGGTTGGGGGGCTGCGGGGACCCCGCTCCCGCAGGGCAGGGGCCCGGCTGGGAGGGGGTCCGCCCCGACACTCACGTGAACAAGCTGTCCTCCAGGCTGCGGATGCGGGTTTGAGCCTGGGCCTCGGGGGACGGGGAGGCCGGGTCCGGGGGGTCCGCGGGCGCCTCTGCCGCCCCGTCCATGAGCCACCGCTCCCGGAGGGACTTCCTCTGGGGTGGGAGGGAGCCCCGCGTGGGCGCGCAGCTCCCCGGGTGGGGGGGGCTGGGACGGCCGCGGGGACCCCCACCCCGCCCTGCACCCGACCCCGCCCCCCAAATGACACCCCCGGGGGGGATCGGACATCCCGCCCCCCCCGCCCCTCCTCACCCCAACTTTCCAGGCCAGGACGGAGACCCCCGCCCCCCACGCCTCCCGCCCCGCCCAGACTGGGGGGCCCAGCGCTGACCCCGGCCCCGACCCCCCCCCCCCCCCGCCCGCGGTGCCCACCTTGAGCCGCTGCGCGCGGAGCCGCTCCTCCTCCAGCTCCCGGCGCGCGGCGCGGATGTTCTCCTGCAGCCGCCGCTTCTCCTGCGCACAGGGCCGCGCTGGGAACCCCGCCGCCCGCTCCACGGGGCGCCCCGGGGCTCCCGGGCGTGCAGCCCGCGGGCAGGGGCGGCGCTGACTCAGCACCGGGAGGGGCGGGGCGGAGGGCGGGGCCGGCCACGCCCGGGACGCTGCGACGGACGCCCGCGCCCAATGGGGGTCCCGGGAGGGGGCGTGGCCCGCGGTGGGCGTGGCCCGTGTGGTGGGCGGGGCGTGCTTGGGCGTGGTCTGTTCGTTTGCGGGCGGGGCCTGTCCGCGGGGCGGGGCGTCGGGGGCCTGGGGCCTGTCAGCGCAGAGGGATCCAGGATATCGGGGTGCGGAAGGAGAGGGGTCTAGATGCCCGGCTCCCTGGGCGATTGCCGATAAGAGGATCTCGAAATGGGGGCGCAGCTACGAGGGTCCAGAGAGACTGGGGTGCAGAAGTGGAGACTAGAGAGATGGGGGCATAAAATGGGGCCTAGGGAAATGGTGTGCAGGGGTGTATCCAGAATGGTGGGGTGCCAAGATCGAGAGTAGGAAAACGGGGTGCAGAATCGGAGGTCAGAGTGGGGGTTCAAAAGTGGAGGGACTCAAGTTCAGGTTAGAAAGCTGGGGGAAGCATGTGGGAAATAAAGGTGAGAATAAAAATGGGGTTCACCTACGAAGTGCAGAGATGGCGTTCGGAGATGGGTGGATGGGTGGGGAGATTACAGAGTTGGGGTGCGGAGATGGGGGTAAAGGACACAGGTCCTTGCGGAGGTGGTGGTGGTCAGACGTGAGGCGTGGGGAGGTCGGGCACAGGAGTGGGCAGAGTTGGGGTGCAGAGAGGGAAATGAGAAGTAATAGTGGGATTGGGGCAGAAGGCCCAGGGGACTCCAGGCTGGGAGCAAGCTAGGGAGGCAGGAGAGGTGGACTAAGAAGGGGGCGGCTGGGAGGTGGGGTCTCCAGGTTCTCTGGGAGGTGAAGGTTTGAGGCTCTGAAGGTGCTCGAGCCATGGTGTGGGGGTGGAGGGATGCAGAACGGTCGGGCAGAGGAACTGGAAAATGGGGTGCTGAGGTCTTAGGTGGGGTGCCCTGGGCAGGGCCAGAACTCAGCACACTGCCTCCCTCGTCCCAGGAAAGCCTTCAGAAATGGGAGACGCCAAAGAAGCAACTTGGGGAACACTTACAGCAATGACTTCCAGCCTCTGCCTGTACAGATTGCTCTCAGCCATGGGCCTGTGGGAAGAGGGGGGCAGTTGCTGGGGGGCTCCCCAGGGACCCCCAATCCTCCCTGGGGGGCCCTTAAATGCCCCAGCTTGGGCAGAGAACCCTTCATTGCCACAAGAGCGCACCCAGGGCCATGCCTCAGTTTTCCCTTTGCACCTGAAGAGCCGAAGTTAAAGGTCTTGTGAGTGGGAAACTGGGACCGGGATTCATCTAAGGAAATCCCTCAGGCTGATATCCTGGTGCTCACCCTGTCATCCAGCTACTCAGGACGATGAGTATGAAGGTTCAAAGCCAGCCTGGGCAGAAGAGTGCCTGAGTTTTTTTTTTCTTTTCTTTTCTTTTCTTTTTTTTTTGCCAGTACTGGGACTTCGACTCAAATCCTGAGCCCTGTCGTTGGGCTTTCTCAAGGCTAGAGCTCTACCACTTGAACCACAGCACCACTTCTGGCTTTTTCTATGCATGTGGTACCAAGGAATCGAACCCAGGCCTTCGTGAATGCTAGGCAAGCACCCTACCACTAGGCCAAACTCCCTGCCCAAGTTCCTGAGTTTCTAATCGCCAGTGAGCCAGCTTTGACTCAGGTGGTAGAGTGCCAGCCTTGAGTGCAAAAGCTCAGGGACAGCTTCCAGGCCGCGAGTTCCCCACCCAGCACACACACAAATCTTGCCAGGTTCCCACCCATGCTTGAAAACATTTGGCCAGCTCCTCATCCTCTCTGAACCTCAGCTTCTTCCCAGAACCCCTGAAGTACTAGGGGATGGGGTGGAGGGGGGGAGGAGGGAATCTGAACTGAGAAAGGGCCGGCTCCCTGTTACCATGGTAACCTCGGAGTCCCACGCCCCCCCTCCAGAGGCAAGGGTCACTGGGTCACCTGGTGCTAAGCGGACTCTGAGCTTTAGCCACAGGGACTTGTGGTTTAAGGTTTAACCTAAGATCTTCCCTCATTCCTGTCCTCCCTGAACCCCCTCCCCCATCTCTCTGTCCATCCCCCCCCCAAAAAAAAACTGAGTCCATTCAACCTGAATGGAGAATGTTATATTCTATCTCTCTGCCTGTCCACAGGGGCCCTGGGGGGGTCCCCCACTTTCATTGCCCACAAACGTAAGGCAGAGGAGCACTTCTATTCATATAGAGCACCCCAGGGGCTGTCTGGGCTCCCCACAACTGCCCCCCACCCCACCTGCCCTGTGCCTGTCAGGATAGGCTCTGGTCCCCTCCCAAAGCCAGGCACTGTCAGCCTCAGGGCCAAGGAACAGTCTTGTCCTTATTCTACAAATGGGGAAACTGAGGCTCCAACCTGCTCCTGGAATCAGGAGGAGACCTTGAAGAGCTCAGGCCACAAGCTGTGGGGTGATGGGGGTACCGGGGGGTCAACAGCCCTCAACTGGTCGGGCACTGGGAGCTCACGCCTGTCATCTCAGCTACTCAGGAGGCTGAGATCTGAGGATCGAGGTTCAAAGTCAGCCTGGACACAAAAAGACCTGAAACTCTTCTCCACTTCACCTCTAGAACACGGGCAGTGGGGCTGGGCTCAAGGGTAGGGTGGTAGCCTTGAGCTGAAGAGCTCAGGGACAGCACCCAGGCCCAGGGTTCAAGCCCCATGACCCACAAATAAGGAAGAAAAAGACATGAGAGCATCATTTGACACGTGCTGCAGGTCAGGTGAGCTGGGCAAGGAGACCAGGATGATTTCAGTTCAGACTGGGGACAGGAGTCCCGATTCCATTTGGAGCATGTCCCTAGAAGGTCGAGATCTCTTTGGGGAGAGTTGAAGTCCCCCCTCCTCCCCCTGGGTCCCCCAGATGTAATCTCCTTGCCTCTTCCTCACTGGGGGGGGGCAGAGATCAGGTTCCCGTTGCTTAGCAACCAGGTTCCTCAGTGAATAATGCATTGGGAGACCCAGAAGGATGAGAACAGAAGTAGGGACCCCAGTTTGCAGGAGCCCCGCTTCTGGAACTTTCTGCAACCCTTTAGAGCTCTTTGAGTCAGTTCACTTCTTTTTGTGGTTTGAAAGAGCTGGGGAAAGGAAGGTATGGCGTGAGGGGCTGGACAAGCATGCCAGCCCTGAGCTGCACCCCCACACCTCAGGAACCGTGACTCCTCTGGCCTTCACAAACAGCTCAGGCCACCTGTGATAGGCAAAGACCCCGCAGCGCCCCCTGCGCTCAGGCCACCTCAAGCCAGCGACCCCCGGCCTTCTGGACATTTCCTGAGGCCACTCAGTCTCCACGTTTTGGGGGAGGGAAACGGCCTGAGACCCCAACATGCCCCATGCCCTGGCTGGACTTTGGGCTCTTAGCAATCAGCAGAAAATCCCAAGGATCAAAGCTGGGAGGGGGGGCAGAAGGAGCCCCCCCATTCTCCCACCCCTCTCTATAGAGGAAAAGTCACAATGAGACTTGCAGGCCCCCCCACAATCTGGGGCTCTTGGGTCCCCAAGTGAGGCAGCACCCCCCTTCCCCCAAACCCTGCCCTGCCCTCCCCCTCCCCCCCCCCTCCCCGGGTCCGCCTGACCCTGGCACTTACATGGGTGTGGCCCAAGCCCATGCCTGGCTCTGCAGAGCCATCTCTGTCCCCAAAGCCCACTTCGGGGCGGGGGGGTGTCTCGAATTCAGGACCCACTATCTGCTCGTCCACACCGGAGGCTGTGACTGGCCTGGTGGGAGGGGGGCGAGGGGCGGCACCCACAAAGCTGGTCCAGCTGGTTTGGGCAGGCGCAGGGGGGGGGCTGGGGGCTGGGGCAGCTCCAGGCGCTATCAGCTGTCCCCATGAATTATTTACCGAGCACGGCGCTGGCTGCCTCTCAGGACTCTGGCTGTCCCTCCCTGGAGGTCAGGCATGCGGGGGCCCCAAGCCACTGGGCGAACCCCACCCCTACCGGGAGGGTGACCCAGATGTGTGGCCACCGGCTTGTTATCAGAGGGAGGGAGAGAAAGGGAGCCCTGAGTGGATGGGAGGGATGTGTCCAGACTCAGTTTCCCTTTTGGGGGAATGTGAGGGTCTTGAACTCCAGCAGTCCAGGAGATGAAGACGAGTGACCCCCCATCTCCACACACCAGCCAAGCATGGGGGGATGCTCCTGTAATGCAAAATTGTGAGAGGAAGAGGGAGAAGGATCAAGGTTCCAGGGGAATCAAGTCAAAAGCATGAGACCCAATCCGTAAAATGCAAAGCAAAACGGAGGTAGGGTGTGACTGGAGCCTGTAGAATGCAGGTCTAGAAAGCTCAAGGCCCCGAGTTCAAATCCCAGCACTGGCAAAAATTAAAAGACAAAGGAAATGGGAGAGTCCATTGCTTAACTGGTCTGTAAGGCCCCAGGGCCATCTTATATTTACCTCTCGTATATTTAGTGGAGTGGGGCCTTGGGAAAACCCACAACTTCTTAGATCATCAGAGTTCTTAGCTCTACAGTCCCTTTCCTTGTATTTGTTGGTTTCACATTACTGTTGTTGTTTTTGTTTTTGGTTTTTTTTTTTGCCAGTCCTGGGTTTGAGCTCAGGGCCTGAGCACTGTCCTTGGGCTTTCTCAAGGCTAGAGCTCTACCACTTGAGCCACAGCACCACTTCTGGCTTTTTTCTATGTTCGAGGAGTCGAACCTGGGTCTTCGAGCATGCTAGGTGAGCACTCTACCACTAGACCATGCTCCTGGGCCCTTGTGTTACTGTTTAGTTTGTGTTTTCTCTCTGCGTGGGTGCTGGGTCATGAACTCAGAGCCTTATGTACTCAACTAGCTTTTTCAATCAAGATGGGCATTCTACCACCTAAACCACACTTGCTCTTCCTTTGTGTTTAGTTGTGTGGACCCAGTCTCCATACCCAACTCCCATTGGCCTCCAACTCTCAAGCCTCCTTCCTCAGCTTCCTAAAGGCTGGTGATAGAACATCAGCCATGAGTAAAGAAGCCAAGGCTGGAAATGTGGCCTAGTGGTACAGTGCTTGCCTACCATGCCTGAAGCCCTGGGTTCGATTCCTTAGTATTACATACACAAAGCCAGAAGTGTTGCTGTGGCTCAAGTGGTAGCACGCTAATCCCTGAAGCTCAAGGACAGTGCTCAGGCCCTGAGGTCAAGTCCCAGGACTTGCAGAAGAAGAAGAGGAGGGGGAGAGGGGGAGGTGACAGTGGCAGCAACAGTTGAGGGAGAGTATGAGTGAGGCCAGAGGCTGAGTTTGAGTGTCTGTACCTACACACACACACACACACACACACACACACACAAGCCCAAGGAGTGGAGTAGCCACACAAAGTGGAAAAGAGTAAGACTAGGGAGAGAAAAGTTCCATTGTAGAAATGTTCAGACTGGCCAGGTTGAGATCTAGGACTGTGGCTTGAAGTCAGCCATGCAGGAAAGTCTGTGAGACGTATCTCCAATCAACCACCAAAGGGCCAGAAGTGGAGCTGTCTCTTGAAGTAAAGCATTAACCTTGAGCAAAAAAAAAAAAAATCAAAACCTCAGCCACCATCCTCAGATCCTGAATTCAAAGTCCCAGGTCTGGTATCACACACACACACACACACACACACACACACGCGCACACACACACACACTTAAAAAATAGCACACGGGGGGCCAGGAGTTTGGTCTAGTGGTAGAGTGCTTACCTAACACACACGAAGACCCGGGTTCGATTCCTCAGTACCACACACACAGAAAAAATCCGGAAGTGGTGCTGTGGCTCAAGTGATAGAGCTCTAACCTTGAGAGAAGCCCAAGGACAGTGTCCAGGTCTGGAGTTCAAGCCCCAGGACTGGTCCCCCCCCCAAAAAAAAAATAGCACATAGCCCTGGAGAGGTTGTGGTGGGAGGGGTTACTGGAAGTAGCCAATGAGAGCGCAGAGGGAAAAACAGGGATCCGTCGTGGGAAGGGCCATCGGATGTAGCCAATAGGGATGAGAGAGAAGCGTGGAGACTATGGTGGGAGGGGCTCCTGAATATTATCAATGGAAGTAGAGAGGGGCTATGGCGTGTAGCCAATGGGTATGGAAGAAGAGGCATGGATTAAATTTTGTTTTTGTTTTTAATATATTTTATTGCAATTAATAGAAGGGTAACATTATATTCGCCAGATAGACGGTGCATGACTTCACAACCATTGCTACCCCTTCTCATGTGTTTGTCCCCATTTCCCTCCCCTACCCCTAAATTTTGTTTTAATTATTTATTTGAAGCAGTTGTACAAAAGGTTTCAATTCCCCCAAGTCACGTTCTGAGCACAATGCATCTAGGGGAAGGCACCCCTTCCATCCTTCTGGTCACCTTCCCAATCCATTCAAACCCTCAAATTACCTAGTTTATGTTGTTTTCTTTTTGTGCCAGTCTCAGGGCCTCGGTGCTGTCTCTCAGCACGTGTGCTCAAGGCCTGGTCCTCTCTCCTCCAGCCACAGCTGCACTAAGCAGTTCATTGGTTGTTCATGGATTCCTCTTGACCCTGCCATCCCCCAATTGTGCCCATGATTTCACGTATATCTATAACTTAGACCGAACTTCCACGGAGAAAACACACGATCTTTGTCTCTCTGAGCCTCGAGTCTAGGTTTATCCATTTTTCTGCAAATGACATAACATCCTTCTTGATACATGAGTCACAGGTAGATAAGATAGATGTATTGATATATCTCTAGTTATAACTCTATCAATGGATCAACACACACACACACACACACACACACACACACACACACACCCCTGCATGGCTTCAGAGCAGAAAAGGATGGAGCCTCTAAAAGATCCTGAAGAGGAGGAGAAAAAGAGCTGAATCTGATCAGAGCCGGCTCAGGGAGGCCCTGCGGTGAGTTCTTTTCTTCTTTCTTCTTCCTCTTCCTCCTCCTCCTCCTCCTCTTCTTCTTCCTCCTCCTTCTTTCTTCTTCCTTTTTTTTTTTTTTTGTTGGTCCTGGGGCTTGAACTCAGGGGCTGTGCACTGTCTCAGAGCTGCTTCTGCTCAAGGCTAGTGCTCTAGCACTTTGAGCCTCGGGGCCACTTCCTTCCCCTTCTCCTTCCCCTTCTCCTCCTCCTCCTCCTCCTCCTCCTCCTCCTCCTCCTCCTCCTCCTCCTCCTCCTCCTTCTTCTTTTGTGGATCTTGGGGCTTAAAGGCCACCTGTGCGCTGTCCCTGAGCTCTTCAGCTCAAGGCCCTATCCTTGAGTCAAGCCCCACTTTCCGTGTTTTCTAGAGGTTAATTGGAGATAAGTGTCTCAGGTTCTTCTGTGCCCGGGCTGGCTTTGAACCTTGATCCTCAGATCTCAGCCTCCTGAGTAGCTAGGATGACAGGCGTGAGCCATGGAGCCTGGCTTCCTCCTCCTTCTTATCTCCTCTCCCCTCCCTTTCTCCCTCCCTCTGTCCTCCTCCCTCCTGGGGTGGAAACTTAGTGATATGGTTGTGAGATACATCCCGCCCTTATTTGCACGGATTCTATTTTGAGGTGGGGTTTCCTGTGGTGGGGTCAGAAGGCTCTGGTCTTAGTTTTTCCCCTGGCAGCTGGGGTGCTGGTTGTGCCCCACCAGCAGCTCCTTCCTGCTGGAGACTGCAAACTTTTCTCTTGGGGGCTAAGCAGGAACTGGGATCCCCTGCTAATCTCAGCCTCCCCAGGAACTGGGTGTGAGCCTCCAGCTCTGACTAGAGACAGCACCGTTGTGTGTGTGCGTGCGTGTGTGTGCATGTGTGTGCGAGTGTGCATGTGTGTGCGCGCACGTGTGCGCGCGTATGCATGCGTGTGTGTATGCGTGTGCGCGTGTGTGCATGTGCGCGTGTGTGCATGTGCGCGCGTGTACGCGTGTGTGCATGTGTGTGCGTGTGTGTACATGTGTGCACGTGTGCGCACATGTGTGTGCGAGTGTGTGTGCGTGTGTGTACATGTGTGCGCGTGTGCGCGTGTGTGTGCGTGTGCGTGTGTGTGCGTGTGTGCGCGCGCGCTGGAGCTCAGAGCCTGCGCGCTGTCTCCAAGCATTTCCGTTCCCGGCTTGCGTTCTACCACTTGAGCCACAGCTCCATTTCAGGCTGGCTTCAAACCGCGCTCCTTACACCTGAGCCTCCTGAGCCACCGGCGCCGGGCTCCGCCGCTGTCCTAGGGGAAGGAATGGAGAATGCCCTGGGGAGCGGGTGGCCCACGGGGCGGGACGACAAGGACGACCCTGACCTTGAACTTCAGTACTTGAGTTCGGCCACAGGAAGCCGCGGAGCCGGCGACCGGCCCTCGTTCCCGGGCGCCGGGACCCAGGTCACCGCACCTGCCGGGCTGCGGCCGCGAGGTCCTCGGTGCGCGGGGTCCTGGACGCTCCGTGCGCTTCCCCGGAGCCGGGGCGGCGGGGTGGGGCGGGGACGGCGGGGCTGGGCCCTGAGAGGGGAGGACGCCCGGCGGGGACGGCCGAGGGAGGATCGGGAGCCCGGGGCGTCGCTGACCCCGGCGATCCGCGCTGGGATGACCCCAGAAGGCGACTTCGGGGACACGCGGGGCAGCGGCCAGGTGTGGGAAGCCGCGTTCCGGGACGTGACCCGGGCGCCCGGAGCCCCTCCGAGCGCCGCCGCCCCGAGGGCGGAGCCGAGGGCAGGTGCCTGGGGCGGTGCCCGGCTCCCGGAGGCCGGAGGCGGGTCAGAGGCGCGGCGGGTGCGGGCGACGCCTTGGGGCCGCGGGCGCTGGCACCCCGGCTTTGGGGACGGACGTTTCCAAGCTGCTCCCCACGCCGGACATCGAGGCCTCGGGGCCTCCGGTGCCCCCGAGCCGGGGGTCTCCGGAGGGGCGGGGTCTCCCGGAGCCCTCGGGGCGGGAGCGCGGAGCAGCCTCCGAGCGACCCCCAGACCTCGGCATCGGGACGCCGGGGACGGAGAGCGGAGGCTCCGGGCGTGAGGCGGCGGGGTCGGGGGCCGGGGCCGGGGCTGAGCTGGGCGCCCCACCTCGCGCGGAGACCCCGGCCCCCGGCTCCGCCCCGGGCCCCGCCCCGCCCTCCGCGGCACCGCCCATGGAGACGCCCATCGAGCGCGAGATCCGCCGCAGCTGCGAGCGCGAGGCGAGCCTGCGCCGCAGCCGGGGCCTGAGCCCGAGCGGCGCCGGCCAGGAGCTGGTGGAGCTGCGCGTGCGGCCGCTGCTCAGCGGGCCGGACCCGGGCCCCGCGCGGCCCCGCGCCCAGGAGCGCGCGCGTGCCGGCGCCAGGATGCGGCGCGACGTGGAGCGCGAGGCCGGGCGGCAGGCGGCGCTCGTGCGCCCCGCGGCCCCGCCGCCCCGCGCGCGCCCCGCCGCCCCGCCTCCCCCGCCGCCGCTGCGCGAGCTCCGGCGCTTCTTCGAGGCCGCGGCCGGGGATCCGGCGCTGGCCCGCGCCCCGCCGCCCGACGCCCCGTCTCTGCTGGAGCTGGAGGTGCGCCAGGCCGTGGAGCGCGAGCGCGAGCTGCAGCGCCAGCGCCGGGCCGTCTACGGCACCGTCGACTTCGCGGAGCCCGCGCCCAGCCTCACCGGTGAGCCGCCCGGCCCCGCCCGGGCCCCTCGCTCGCTCGGATCTGTGGGATCCTCTGGCAGAACCCCCTATCCCGTCCCCCCGTCCCCGGCAACTTCTGAGCCGGCTACACCTCCAGCTTGGGACGGCCGGGCGCCGCGGTTCTCCCCTGTAATCCCAGCATCTCTGTAGCTGAGGTCTGAGGATGGCGGTTCAAAGCCAGCCCGGGCAGGAACGTCCGAGAGACTTTTATCGCCAAGTAACTTCTAATACCCCCCCCCATAAAAAAGCCCCGGGTGGAGCTGTGGCTCAAGAGGCGGAGGGCAGGCCCGGCGTGGAAAAGCCGCGAGGGGCGGCGCCCAGGCCCCGAGTTCGAGCCCCGGGGCCCGCGCGCACGCGCACACGGACCCCCCACGCCCACCGTCCGCACCACCGTGCGGGGCTCCGGGGACCCCCCTACACGCCCCCCCTGCAGCGGGGCCGAGGCCTCCAGGGGGCAGGGGCTGAGGGCCCGTGTGTGTTTAAGGGGTGCGGCTGGAGACAGGTGGAGCCCCAGCTGAGCGCCCCCCTCCCCGCAGCCAGCAGGGGCGACGGAAAACTGCAGGTGATCTGGCCTCCACGCAGGACGGCCTCGGAGAACGGCCTGGACCAGGTGCCGATCCCCCCCCGGCCCCCAGGTGGCCCTTCCCGGACCCAGTGGGGACCCCTGTCCCCATGTCTCTCCTCCTGGGCTGGTGGGGCCCCGCCCCCATGTCCGCGCCCCTCCCTGCGGACCCGGGGCGCTGACGACCTCCCCAGGCCCCGTCTGGGGTGCACGGGGCCCTCAGGAGGGCTCCTTCCCTCTGCCCTCTCCCCAGGACGGGCGCAAACCTTGAGGTTCGCGACTGGGACGCCTGGTGGGCAGAACCAGCATGGGGGCGACCGTCGGAGGAGCGAGTCGGCCGCCCCACGGAGGCCTCTGGAAGGCGTGGAGGAGAGGGGTCCCCCCTCCCCGGGAACGGGCGACCCACCGGCCCGCCCTTCCCCTGGACTTTGGGGAACTTTAGTGTGCACTGGGCAAATGGCCAGCGCTCGGCTGCCTGGAGGAAGAATGACCACCGCCCTGGGGCCAAACCCCACGCCCCGCTGCACAAATAAAGCCCTGCCCCTGAGCGGCACGCGAGACGTCTTCTTCGAGGTGCTTGAGTCTGGGGTGGGGCGCGAAGGCCGCGGGGAACGCGGAATGCACCCGGGTGGCGGGGCTCCCGAGCGGCCTCACGAGGCCACGCCCCTCCGCGGGGCCACGCCCACCGACGGCCACGCCCCCGCGTCGGTCCAGCCGGACGCGCTGCTTCCCTCTAGCGGCCGAGGCGTGAAGTGCACTTTGACACCCGCTCCGCCCTCCGGCCTAGACTTCGAACTTTCACCGGGGCTCCGGGCTCTCCGCCGGGGCTGCACCGAGGCTCCCCGGCCTGGGATGTCGGCTGTCCCCACGATAGATAGAATAGCTGCAGGAACGTGTGTCCATGACGGCCCAAGCGCCCCCCGCACCGTGATGTCCGGCTGGGCATCCCCCAGTCAGGGACAAGGTCAGAGTTCTGTTTTTCCCAGCTACTCATGAGGCTGACGTCGGGGGATCTGGAGTCCCCAGGAGTTCTGGGACGAACTGAGCCACATATGGAGACTGTCTCCAGACAGACGAAATGGAGATGCAACCCAGTTAGGGAAAGAGAAATGGAGGGGCTGGAGGTGGAGCCCTGTGAGCTGGCTCCTGTCTAAGCCCCTCGCACTTTCCCTCCTCCAAATCTGAATTCTAATGGAGTGTGACCGTTTAAAACGCCCCTCCTCCTTATTTCCGAGTGTGGGGTATTGAGGAATGGAACCTAGGGCTTCGTGCATGCTAAGTGAGCATTCTACCACTAGGCCAAACTCCCGGCCCAACAATTTATTTTACTTATTTTTATTTTATTATTTTATTTTATTACCAGTCCTGGGCTTGAGCTTAGGGCCTGAGCACTGTCCTTGGGCTTTTTCAAGGCTAGAACCCAACCAACTTGAGCCACAGAATCACTTCCAGTTTTTTTTTTTTTTTTTTTTTTTTTTGCCAGTCCTGGTCTTGAGCTCAGGGCCTGGGCACTGTCCTTGGGCTTTCTCAAGGCTAGAGCTCTACCACTTGAGCTGCTTCTGGCTTTTTCTGCGTAGTTTGCCATGAGCCTCACTTCTCAGCTTCCTGAGTAGCTGGGATTACAAGCGTGAGCCATGATCGGCCCTGGCTTAGAAGTCATTTAAACTGCAGGCCAGGAAAGAAGGGTGGCTACTTGCACTAGTTCACAGTAAGGGCCTCGGGTGATCGTTTGCAAACTCTGGTTAATTCCTCATCGGAGAACATCTCAAACTGTGTGTGCAAGACTGCATCTGTGCAGTTCACATAATATGGCCTCAAGACTGACTCAGGCTCTGTCCCTGGCTGGCCTGGATCCTCCCATTTCAGGTTCCTGGGATTGCAGGTATGTGCCACCGTGCCCTCCTTTGTTACTGTTTCACAGCTTCTTAGAAATGAACTGAGGCTATAAAATGTGAGTTATTGTACATGAAAGCAAAAGAAGCCAGTTCTGAAGCCCAGGGTAGCCTTTAATCTTACCTCTCAAACATCCTCGCTGGGCCTGTGGCTCACGTCTGTAATCCTAGCTACTCAGGAGGCTGAGATGTGAGGATTTCAGCTCAGAGCCAGCCCAGGCACAAAAGTTTGTGAGACTCTTAACATCCAAATAGCCACCAGAATACCGGAAGTGGTGCTGTGGTTCAAGTAGTAGAGCGATAGATGAAGAGCTCAGAGACAGTGCCCGCCTCCCCCTCCCCCCAAAAAAAGTCATCCTCTCTCAGACTGGGGTTACAGGTATAAACTACCATGCTCTGCTCCCAGCCTCCTGTCAATCCCAATTCCTAGCAGGGAACTGAGAGCTAAGCACTTAAAAGAGTTGCCAGAATTGCATAAATGTAGCCAGGAACTCTTTTGACTTTCCTGAATATTAAATTCGACTGAGGTTCCTCAAGCAATTTGGGATGTGAGGGAAGGAATATGTGTGTGTGTGTGTGTGTGTGTGTGTGTGTGTGTGTGTCTGTGTGTGTTTCACTGCTCAGGATGGAACCCAGGCCCCTTAACAAGCTCAGCACCAAGCCCAGCCCCTCACCACCAGCCTCTGACCTGTGTGCTTGTGTGTGCATGTGTGCTGGGGCAAGAACTCAGGGCCTTGCACTATCGCTTTGCTTCTTTGCTCAGGCTAATGCTCTACACCTGAACCACATCTGCTCTTCCAGCTTTTGGCTGATTCATTGGAGATAAAGAGGCTCACAAACTTTCCGGTGTAGGCTGACCCGGAACCAAGATCCTAGGATCTCGGCCTTCTGAGTCGTTGGGAAGACAGGTGTGAGCCACTTGCACGGGGCTGTGAGGATATCTGAGAAAGTTCTACAGGACATTCTCCTATCCAGCCACGCTGGAGGGCCAGCACAGAGTCAGCGTGGGCTGTAGAGCTAGCTGAGGTGCCCATGTTAGAAATGTGCTTGGCACAACCTCATGCTGAAACTGTCCACATGACCTGCTGCTGGCCCCTGGTTAAGGTTTTGATAGTAATGGTTAGGGTTGGGGCAGTTCCTGGACAGAGCAGGTCCACTGGGACACCAAGCTCCCTTCCTCCCCCACCACACTCCTGCTGCCAGCCTGGCTTAAGACATCCGGCCTGGACTTGGCACACACACCCATGGCTAGAGCTCATGAATCTCATTTGACCTATTGTTGAAATATTGTGTTTTTGTGCCTCTGCTGGGCCCTGGTGCTGTTCCTGAGCCTTTTTTTTTTTTGTTTCCCCCACTCAAGGCTGTGCTTTACTAGTTGAGCCACAGCTCCACTCCCTGCTTTTGTTACTGGCTAGCTGGGGAGGAGCGGCTCGTGGATTTTCGTGCCTGGCTCTGATGTGTGATCCTCAGATCTCAGCCTCCTGAGTAGCTGGGATGGCAGGCGGGAACCAGCAGCACCAACGAAAATACCTACGTTGAAAGCTCTTTCATGGCGCCCGAGCCACTGAGTTCGACTTTCGGGGTGGTTTTTGGAGACAGGAGTCAACAGCACTGAGCTGGCTTCGAACCGCCATCCTCGGGTCTCAGCCCGGCTGGGAGGACCAGCCGTGAGCCACGGTCGCCCCACTGGTCTCAGTCCTGACCCGAGGTGTCCGGCGGTGGAAGACCCGGGTTCGAGTCCAGGCCCTGCCACCTCGGCGCGGGGTGCGCGCCCTCCCCTCACCCCGAGTCTCTTCCCGACTCCAGTCCGGGATGTCATCCCAACCTGAGGGTCCCTGGGGCCCTCCCAGCGGGTCTGCGACACGGGGGCGCCCCGCGAAGCGCCGGGACACCCGGCACACCCCAGATCCGAGCAGGGAGGAAAGAAGTCGACTCCCGCCTTTCAGACGCCGTCGCGGGGCACGCCGGGGAATGTAGTCTTTTCACGCTGCAAAGAAACAACTTCCGGGTTACACTAGGGCAGTAGGCGAGACCCGAAGCCTCTTCCTCCAGTGGGCGTTGAATTTCCCCGCTACCGCCAAATTGGGGTTTCCTGGATTCCGGTTGTTGACAGGGGCCGCGACTTCCCTTTTCCACCGCCCTCGTCTCGCGGACTTGTGCGCACGCGCGCCTCTTGCTTCGGGAGAGGCCGGCTAAACTACATCTCCCAGAAGGCACCGGGCGTGGGCGTGCCTCTTTAAAGGGGCGTGGCCTTGCCCGGGGGCGTGGCGCGGAGCAGACCGGAGCCTGTGACCTCTTTTCTTTTCTTTTATTGAGCAAACGAAATTCAAGTAACCGGGAGTCTCCGAGGCGAGCCGGGCCCGGCGGGGCTCGGGGCCGGCCGGGAAGCCGGGCCGTCTTAGGAAATCCAGGGCCGGCCCTCCTTTGATTGCTCTCCTGGCGCTCGGGGTTCAAGTCCCGGGTGCGGCCCAGGCCGGGAGCCCCGCCGCGCTCGGGGGCCGGGCCGGGCCTGCTTGGCCCGTGAGGACCTGAACCAGCAGGTCGGTGGCCAGCATGTGCGACGGCTCCTCGAAGCCGATGGTCAGCAGCTGTTGGTAGTCCCCCGGTGGCTGCGGGCACAGGATCCTGGGGCGAGGGGAGGCAGTCAGGCCTGGACCCCCGCCCCGCTTCCTGGGGAAAGTTGTCTCCCGGTTGGGGGGAGCGCTCGGGGACGGCGGAGGCTCGGGTTGATTGGTGGACGGCCCCGAGGCGGCCAATCGGCGGCTCCCGGCGGTGCGGCCCGCGGGGTGGCTCAGCCTCTCGGAAACACTTGTTTCCTTCTCCGGGCAGTGCAGCCGGCGGATCCGCGCGGGCCCCTGCCCCGGCCGCCATGCCCTGTGGGGTCCGCCTGGATTGTTAGCTAGGCTCGGAGAGGCCGGGAGGCCCAGAGGATGGAGGTTGGAGGCCCGCCTGGGAGCAAAGGTCCTGGGGATTCCGTCTCCAAAGTTAACCAGCTGGAAGCTCAGCTGGCCCGATGTGAGTCGCGGGCAGGCGGGCGGAGGGGGCCCCGGGCTCCGAGCCTGGCTGCCCGGAAAGCAGGGGCAGTGGGTCCTGCTCCTCCCTCCAGAGACCTCGCTCCTTTCCCCAGCCTCCTACCACGAGTAAAGGTCGTCCTCCGGGGGTCCCAGGGGCACCCAGCGGCCAATGGACCACAGCTTCTGGATCTGGGGACAGGAGGTGGCTGGACTCTGGCCCGTGTCTTCCCACGTATCTCGGTAGCACAGGAAGTAGCTGGGGGAGGGGGGGAGGAGAGGGGAAGGCATAAATGATCAAAGTTGCCCTGAAGGTCTCCCAACCCCAGATGGGACTGGATAGTCTACAAACCTCCTGTTCAGATGAGGGCTTTTAAGCCAGGCACTGGTGACTCACACCTGCCATCCTAGCAATTCAGGAGGCTGGGATCTGAAGATCTCAGTTCAAAACCAACCCAACCCTGGGCAGGAAAAGTCACTGAGACTTATCTCCAGTGAACCCACCTGAAGTGAGAGCTGTGGCCTAAGTGGGGAAGCATCCATCCACCAGGAGCTAAAAAGCTAAGGGGAAACATCTAGGCCTTGAGTTCAAGTCCCAGGACTGGTACAAAGAAAAGATAATTTAGCATTTTTATTTTGGTAGGAGGGTAGGGTTAATATAAAAGATTGAGTGTGCTGTGGGAGGGGTGAGATTGTCCAAAAAGAAATGTACTTTTTACCTGACTTATGTAAGCGTCACCCTCTGTGTCTATTACCTTTATAATAACAATAAAAATTTTTTTTAAATTGAGGCAGGCCTTGGTGGCTTACATCTGTCATCCTAGCTACTCAGGAGCCTCTTTTATCTTGAATAAAACTACTCAGAAAAAGCCAGAAGTGGCGCTGTGGCTCAAATGGTAGAGCACTAGCCTGAGCACAAACAGGCTCAGGGACAGGCCCAGGCCCTGAGTTCAAGCCCCAGGACTGGCAAAAATAAAGGGACCGGGAGTTTGGCCTAGTGGTAGAGTGCTTGCCTGCTAGCATGCACAAAGGAAGACCTGGTTCGATTCCTCGGTACCACACACACACAGAAAAACCTGGAAGTGGTGCTGAGGCTCAAGGGGTAGAGCTCTGGCCTTGAGAAAGCCCACGGCCAGTGCTCAGGCCGTGAGTTCAAGCCCAGGACTGGCATAAATAAATAAACGGTTGTGTAGCCCTTGGTGCTCGCACCATGGCACGCTTGAGGCTCTGGGACCCGGAAAGCTTCTGCTTCCTGGCTGAGCTGGAGGGGCCCCGCCGCGGCCCGGCACGGGCAGGGGACTCACTAGTCCACATGGGGCTCGCGGCCGCGGCCGCTGGGCTCCCTGGGCTCCGGGGTGACCTCCAGGTTCCAGCGCATCTTCTTGTAGAGGTAGCGGGGGAAGCGGGCGGCCGTGTACGGGGCCGGGCTGCAGTATCTGAAGATGGACACCTCGTGGGCCGGGCTGATGGAGAACCGCCCGCAGAAGAAGCAGGAGATGCTGGAGGGTGGATGGATGGATGGCACGGGGGAAACTGAGGCTGGCCCCGGCGAGGCCCCTCCCCGACCCGTCCCGGGCCCAGGCCCCACCTGAGCGGGTCGGTCTCCTCCAGATCCACGAAGCCGAAGGAGGCGTACATGAAGACCAGCTGCTCCAGGCGCAGCGTCAGCTGCTGGGACATCTCCAGCAGCTGCGTGGGAGCGGGGGGGGGGGGATCAGGAGGGGCGGGGGGGCGGGGCGGGCCGGGGGGGGGCGATCAGGAGGGGCGGGGGGCGGGGCGGGCGATCGGGGGGGCGGGGCGGGCCGGGGGGGAGGGCGGAGGGCAGAGGGGGGGGTGAACGATCGGGAGGGGCGGGGGGGGCGATGGGGGGCGGGGCGGGCGAGCCGGAGGGGGGCGATCGGGAGGGGCGGGGGGCCGGGGGGGCGGGGGGCGGGCCGGGCCCGCCCCGCCTCCGCCCCGCCCGCCCGCACTCACCCCCTTCCGGATCACCTCCTGCAGGCCCCCGTAGACGGGGGGCACGCTCCGGCCCGCCGCCTCCAGGTACAGGAAGTAGGGCTCGCACATCTTGAGGAAGGTGGGCATGGCCTTGGCCAGCTGCTCCTTCTGGACGCGCTCCCTGCTGGAGGGAGGAGGCGGGGGGCTTCACCGGGGACCCCGGCCGCCCCGGGGTGGAGAGGTTGCCAAGCAGGAGGGAGGCCTGGGCTGGGGCGGGAGGGGGGATGCAGAGGCAGAGCCGTCCCCACATAGATCGCTGGAGCTGGGGTTCCCGCGGACGCGAGCTGCGCCCCGCTCCCCGCTCCTCCGGCGCCGCGGAGCTGGGGTCCCCCCGAGGACCCCTCACCTGTACAGCAGGTAGCTCTGGAAGTCGTCCGCCTTCTTGAGCAGGTAGCGGAGCTGGTCGGTGACCGGGCTGAACAGGGCGTCCAGAGCCAGGCGCGCCGGGGCCGGGCCGGGCTCGGGCGCGGGGGGCTCCGGGGAGGGCGTGGGCGCCGGGGGCTCGGGCGGCGCCTCCGGGGCGGCCCCGGGCTGCAGCTCAGCGGGGTCCTCGGGCCCGGGCGGGGGCGGCGGCCACGAGGGGTCTGCGCGGAGGGGCTGCGCCGCGGGCTCGGGGCCGTCGTCGAGGGCCGGCGGCGTCTCCGCGGGGCTCCAGGGCTCCGACGCCATGGCGGGGGCCGGGGTCGGGGGGCGCCCTGCTCTTGACGCCTGGGCCGGGGGGCGCGGCCCGCTCCAACCCGCCCCCGGCTGCACCTGACGCGGGGCGTTCGCCTCATTTGAATTTCGGCGCGTGGAGGGGCGGGCGGGGCGCATCCGCGGGACCCCCGGGGACGCGGGACCCCAGCCGCGCGCCCAGGGGCCCCGAGGAGGAGCGGGGTCGAGGGTGCCGCGCCCCGCCCTTGCCTTTTGTCTTTATTGTACAGGTAACTGGCGCTTTGAACTCAGGGCCCCCATCTTCCCCCAGGCCTTTCCCCTCAACGATGGCCTCTCTACCACTGGAGCCACAGCTCTGCCTCCTTCCAACTTGTTGGTATTAATTGGAGGTGAGAGTCTCCTGGGCCCTGGGGCTGGCTGCCAACCATGTTGTGACATCTCAGTCTCCCAGGTGGCTGCGATGGCAGACCTGAGCCACCGCAGCCAGGCTCTTCCCTGTTAGGAACTGGATGAGAGCCCTGGAGACAGGCCTTGACTTCCTCCATCTCTTGCAGATTCATTCTTCATCACCTGCCAAGGCCACAAGCTTGGGGCACAGCTGTTAGTTATACAGAAAGAAGTTGAAGCAGCCGCCAGTGGCTCAGCTCCTCAGGAGGCTGAGGTCTGAGGATCACGGTTCAAAGCCAGCCCAGGACAGGAAAGTCCATGATGCTTCTATCTCCAGTGACCCACGAGAAAACTAGAAATGGAGCTGTGACTCAACATGGTAGAACACCAGGCCCTGAGTTAAAGCCCCAAGGGGCTAGGGGGGAGGGAATTGACATCTCATGCCAGTAATCCTGGCTCCTCTGGAGGCTGAGATCTTAAAGCCTGCTTGTACAGGAGCGTGTTCGCGCACACACACACACACACACACACACACACACACACACAATCAACAGGTGTCAGGTATCACCCCGCTCAGCCAGGCTTGTTGTGACAGTCTATTGCTGTCTATAAAGTGGGTTTTTATGAGCCTTCTTTCATGGGGCCTGGGAAGAGAATAAGAAAAAGCCCATAAAGTGTGGCAATAACTGTAGCCACTCAACAAACATTTGCACACTCGGTGTGTTCTGCCCACAGGGAGCTGATAGGACCAAATAAACAATCATCACTATATTGTGGTTCGGTTCACTTTTGTGGGCTTCACTGTATCACAGGATTTTTTTTTTTTTTTTTTTTTGGTCCTGGAGCTTGAATTCTGGCCCTGGGCACTGTCCCTGAGCTCTTCAGCTTAAGACTACCACCTTATCCCATAAGCCACAAGGCCACTTCTGGTTTTCTAGAGGTTAATTGGAGATAAGAACCTCTAGGTCTCTAGTGCTGGGGCTGGCTTTGAACCTCGATCCTCAGATTTCAGCTTCTTCAGTAACCAAGATCCCAAGATCATAGGTGTGAGCCATCACGCCTGTTTTTTGTTTTTTTTTTTTTAATAGCTGGGAGCTATGGCCCAGAGGCCCCTAGAATAGGTGAACAATCCACAAAATAGCAATAAGTGAACAAGTGAGCCAGGGGAGACTTAACACCCCTACTTTGTCCATTTTCACCTATGCCGGGGCTCTGGAAGGGAGTTCCTCAGAAAAATGATCAGTTTACCTAGTTGAGGTGATTTTTTTGTGTCTGTTAGTCGTGGAACTGTAAGTCAGGGCCTGGGTTCTGTCAAATGTGCTCTACCACTTGAGCCACAGTTCTACTTCTGGCTTTTTGCTGGCTAGTGGGAGCTAAGTCTGAAGGAAGGCCGGGAGTGTGGCCTAGTGGTAGAGTGCAGGCATAGCATGAAAAAGCCCTGAGTTCCATTCCTTAGTATCACATCCACAGAAAAAGCTAGAAGTGGTGCTGTGGCTCAAGTGGTAGAGTACTAGCTTGATAAAAAACTAGGACATGGGCCGGGAGTTTGGCCTAGTGGTAGAGTGCTTGCCTAGCATGCACAAAGACCCAGGTTCAATTCCTCGGTACCACATACATAGAAAAAAGGCAGAAGTGGTGCTGAGGCTCAAGTGGTAGAGCTCTAGCCTTGAGAAAGCCCAAGGACAGTGCTCAAGCCCAGGACTGGCAAAAAACAAAAACAAAAAACCTAGGACACTGCCCAGGCCCTGAGTTCAAGCCCCAGGACCAGCAAAAAATAAACAACAGAAAAACAATGTTGCCAGGCACAGTGGCTTCCGCCTATAATTCTAGCTATTCAGAAGACTGAGATCTGAGGATTGAGGTTCAAAGCCAGCCCAGCACTAAAAACTGTGTGACTCTTATCTCCATTAATCACTAGATAACAGGAAGTTGGCTATGGCTCAGGAGTAGCGCTGTAAGCCTTGAGCTGAAGAGCTCAGGGACAGCACCCAGGCCTAGAGTTCAAGCCCTATGATCCTCGAAAAAATAAAAGTCTCCACTTTTCTGTTCCAGCTGGCTTTAAACTCCCATCCACAGATCGGTCTCCTGAGTTCCTGGGGTTGTAGGCATGAGACACCCGCCCAGGGTTTGCTCCTGGGGCTGCAATCCAGGCTTTTTACCTAGCACCCCTATAGACTGGTGTAGGGAGCCCAGTTACTACTTTCAACCTTCAGCCATTCCCCACCCACCTTATTCCCCCCCCCAAACCGGACCGTGGCACTTCCCATTTCTTATTTCCTTTTTTCTTAAAATTTTATTTAAAAAAAACCTCCGGTGCAATATTAAAAAGCCATACAGCCAGCTGGAGCGAAAGACCGTCAGAAAGAGAGGCGAAGGGAGGACAGGAGACCTCAGTGGGACCCCGGGGCTGCCAAGCCAGGGGCGCTGCGGCCAGGGCAGGGGCCGGGGTGGCGTGAGGGGCGCCCCCCCCACACGAATGGAGGGGGAGCAGAGAAACACGTGAACAGGACACACCCGGCTGCAGAGAGGGTCTCAGGAGACGCGAACCCCCCTTGCCCTTTTTTATCTCCAAAATATGTCCAGGGCTGGGGGGGGCCAGGCGGGCCTCCGGGGGGCTGGGGAGGAGGGGCCAGGCCGAGTCCACCCGTGCTCCTCGAGTGTGTGCGCAGGGACACGGGGGGGGGGACAGATGTGTGAGACAAAGAGGGCAAGGCCCCTCCCCCAGCCCAGCCCGGATTCCGGGGTTGGGGGTGAGAGGCAGGGGGCTGGCGTGGACTGGGGAGGGCGGGGAGGGGGCCAGGGCGGTTGCTCAGCCGAGGAGGCCGTCGGGGTCGTCGTCCTCGAAGTGGACCTGCTGCAGCACTTTGATGTGGTGCTCGTAGATCTTCAGGGCGGGGCCCAGGCGGATGGACAGGCCGGTCAGCACGTCCGTGCGCTGCATCAGCAGCAAGGACTTGCCGTCGATTTCCTGGGGAGGGGCGACAGGGTGAGGCCGGGTGTGGGTGTGGGGGGGGAGGGTGGGCAAGGTCGGGCCTGGCGTGGGGCCCTGCGCCCGGGCTCACCTGCTCCTGGAAGGCGGAGGCCTGCTCGGGGAAGCCGGCCTCGGTGAAGTACTCCACCACGTCCATCACCGTCCACTCCACGGGGTCGGTGGGCTTCTCCTTGCGCCCCGGGCTACGTCAGAAGGGACGGAGAGCCCCGGTGAACACCCAGGCCTGGGCAGGGGCGCTCTCCCCCCGCACCAGGCCTCTCACACACCCCAACTTACGGGCAGCTGAAGGGGGTCCCTTCCGCCCCGGGGAGGGCTGGTTTTCCGGGGGGCAAAGGCACAGGAGATGGAGAATCCGGGCCGGTGGCCACAGAGGCTGGAGAGGAGGCAGGAGGACAACGGTCAGCGGGGACAGGTGCCCGGCTTGGGGTCCCGCTTGGCACTGCCCCCCCCACCCCAGGCGGACCCTCACCGGATCCCCCTTCCTTGTTCATGGAGGCCGTGGAGAACACCTGGCGGGAGGCACTGCCAGGTGCGGGCCCCCGCCCTTCATCCTGGCCCTGGCGGGAGCCACAGAGCGGCCAGTCCTTGACTCTCTCCTTGGCACTCGGGGGGCCCCGCTCGCCATTGAGCTGGGCACCCGCGGGGCGGTCGCTCTCGGGGACTTCGGAGCCCTCCGACACGTCCTCGTCGTCGTCGTCATCGTCGTCATCATCCTCTTCCTCCTCTTTCTCAAGCACCCGCTCGTCTCCACCTCTCTGGCGGCGGAGGAAAAAGGGGGCGCAGGGTGCTCAGGGCCTGTCTCCCCTCGGCGCCCCGACTCAGGGGCCCGCGAAGGGGAACCGGGCGCCCCTCGCCGCCTCTGCGCCCGATCCCGACTAACTTTTACGCTCGTGGGAGCCCCGGGCGGCCGGACGTCGCCAAAGTCACCCCGCGCCGCCCCAAGGGGTCGCTACTGTCGCGGGGCCGCGTCCTCCGGCCCCCCCCCACACGCCCGCCGCTTCCCCCGGCGAGGAAACTGAGGCTTGGGCGAGCGCCCGGCGCTCGCCAAGGTCACCAGGCGCGGAAAGCCGCCGGGCACGCGCGCCCGGCCCCGGCCCCGCGGCCGCCCCGCGCCTCCCGGCTCCGCCGCCAACTTCGCCCGCACCTGCCCGCCGCGCGGCGGCCCCGCTCCCGGCGCGCTCACCTTGTTCCGCGCCGCGCGGGCGCTGGCGGCCGGCGTTGCCCGTCCGGGCCTGTCCCCGCGGGGCGGCGCGAGCGCTCCGAGGCGGGCGCGCTCCGGGCGGCCTCGCGCCGCCGCCTCCTCCTCCAGCAGCCCCTGCACGCGGCCGCGGGTTAGGCGGCCGCCGGTCCCGCCGCTGCCCCCGAGGTAGCGCACGACTTCCCGCAGGCTCACGGGCCGCGCCGGGCCGCTGGCCCGCGCCGCGCCCCCCTCCGGCGGCGGCTGTGGCTGCGGCGGCGGCTGCTGCTGCTGTGGCGGCGCCGGCGGCGGCGGCGGCGGCAGCGGCGACTCCCGGGCGGCGGCGGCGGCGGCAGCGGGCGGGGGGGCGCGGCGCGGGCCGATCGGGGGCGCCGCGGCCGGCGGGGCGGGGGGCGCGGGGGGCGGCGCGGCCAGGGGCGCGGCCCGCTGCGCGCGGGGGCCCGGCTGCGCGGGGCCGGGCGAGGGGGGCGCTGTGGCGGTGGCCGCGCGGGGCGCCCGGGCCGGGGCGGCGGCGGCAGCGGCGGCGGCGGCGGCGGCAGCGGCGGCGGCAGCGGGCGCGGGCGGCGGCGCGGCGGGCGCGGGCGGCGGCGCGGCGGGGGCGGCGGCGGCGGCGGCGGCGGGGCCCCCGCGGGGGGCGCGCGGCGGGGCCGGCGGGGTGGCCCCGCGCCGGGGCGGCTGGACGCGCGCCGCGTTGCGGTACGAGATGCTCCCCTTGTAGCTGACCCGGAGCACGGCGCGCTGCTGGATCAGTTTCTCCAGCTCCGCGCGCGTGCGCTCGGGCTCCGGGCCGTGCCGCCGCCGCACCATCCGGCAGATGCGCTCCAGGTCCGGCCGCGCCTTGCGCGAGCGCAGCGAGTCGATGGTGTCCAGAATCCACTCCTGGTAGTGCGGGGACGCGGCGGACGACGAGGCGGCCGCTGCCGTGGTGGCGGCCGCCGCCGTCTCCGGCGGGGGCAGGGCCGGGGGCCCCGCCATGCCTCCCGCCCGGCCCGGCTGCACCGTGCGCGCTGCCTCCCTCCCAGCGCGGCGCCCCGCTCCCGGCTCCCCTCCCTCCGCCGCCGCCCGCCCGCCCGCCTCCTCCGCCTCTCCCCCCGGGGGGCGCAGCGCCTCGGCGGCGCGGCGGCGGCGCTGCTGTTTCTTCGTAAAAAAAAAAAAAAAAAAAAGCAGAAAAAAAAAAAAAGCCGGAGAGCGCGAGAGCGAAAACAGTGCGAGAGAAAGAAAAGCGAGCGGGAGGTGTGCACACACTCACTCCCGCCGCCGCCCGCCCGCCGCACGCACACACGGCCCCGCTGGTGCTGGGCGCGCGCGGGGCCGGGATGCGAGGAGCGAGGGGAGGAGGGAGGGGAGGAGGAGGGAGCGCGGCCGGCCCCTCCCTCCCCGCCGCTCCCCTCCCCGCCGCCGCCGCCGCCGCCGCCGCCGCCGCCGCCGCACGCGCGCCCGGGACACTCCGGCCCCCTCCCCTCCCCCGCCCCTGCCCGGAGGTGGAGCCGGGCCCCCGCCCGCCCCGCGCCCCTCGCCCCGCGGCCGCGCTCCCTCCGCTCGCTCCGGCCCCCCCTACAACTCCCGCGCGCTTTTTAAGGAGGCGCCGCGGAGTTGGCGCCGGGGCGGGGGCGGGGGAAAGCGCCGGGCGGGGGAGGGGAGGGAGGGGAGGGGTGAGGAGGGCGGGCGGGGGAGGGGAGGGGGCGGGCGGGGCGCGCGGGCGGCGCTCGGCCGCCCTCCAGCCATTGGGCGCGGGACCCAGACGTCCCCGGCGCCCAGCCCCCTCTCCACGCCTCCCGGCGCGCTCAGCTCCCGGGACCGCACTTACCGGGGAACTCGCCGCCCGGCCGCCGCCGCCGCCGCCGCGCTGCCGCCGCGCTGCCGCCGCCGAGTGCGCGGCCGCCGCCCCTGCGCCCCTCGGAGGCGCCGAGCCCGCGCGCGAGGACGCGGCGATCGGGGGCCCCGGGGCTCCCCGCTCCGCCTAGGGCCGCCCCCGCCCGCCGGCGCGCGCCGGCCCGGCGCCTCCCTCGAGCGCCCCCTCGCTCCGGACGGGACCCGCGGAAGACGGGGATCCCGGGCCCGGCGCCCCCCGGGGCGCGGCGGAGGGCGTGGCCGGGCCCCGCCGCCGGGATCCCCGCGACCCCGTCCCCCCCGCCGCCGGCCTGCCGCGGGGACCCCGTGGGGAAGACCGGCGACACTTTTTTTTTTAAACAAAACTTTATTGGTAATAGTTCTCAAATATGTTTACAACAGCACACGGTTCAGGAGGAAGCCTCGTCCTTCGCAGCCCACAGCCTGGGGGGCCCCGGCCCCGACGGGGCTTCTCCGGGGCTGGAGAGGGGTCGGCTAGGGGCAAATTCGGGGTGGATGGGGCCCCCCCAGCGGTTCCCCACTGTGCTCTCCAAAGAGAAAAATAAAAGAAACAGCACAACCCCCCTGGCGCAGGGTGGGGGCGATGGACGGCTGACAGCGAGCGAGGGGGTCGGGGGGACCCGGGATGCCCGGCCCGGGCGCAGGCGCTGCCAGGCCGAGGGAGCGGGGCACCCCCTTCCCCGGCCTCCCTGGCCTGGAGCCCCGGCGGGGTTGGGGGGGGTGCGGAGGCCTTGGGGGTCGCTGTCCCAGCGGAGCCGGAGGCTGGGAATTAAGAATCCAGCTGAGAATGAAATGAAGAGGTTGGCGGTCCGCAGCAGTGCGGGGAGGCCCTGGGCTCGGGGCTCCCCTATCTTTTGGGGGGGAGGGGAGAACGAATTCTTGTCTTTGGCAGGGCCGAGGCAGCTGCTTTGGCTCCCAATTGCTGGAGGATTGGGGGGAAGCTGTGGAGGGTCCACGCGGGTTGGGGGGACCCCGGTGCGCTTGGCAGAAGACCCCCCCCAGCAGGGGTGGGGGCGCTGTCGCTCGGGGCAGGCCAGGACCCCACTTCCTGCTTTTGCAAACTTGGCTTCCCAGCCTGGGGGGGGCGGGGCGGGGCCTGAGGGGCGGGGCGGGAGGAGGGAGGAGGCACTGCACAACTTAATAGATTTTAATTTTTTCCTTTTCCTTTCAATTCTAGCCAGCAGCCCACTGAACATGGCCCTTTAAAGTCTTTCCTCCCGCAGGACTGCTGGGAAGGGAAGGTTGGCTCTCCAGTCCATCCGTTCATCCTTGTGCGGGGATGGGGGTGGGGTGGGGGCTGGAGGAAAGTTGGGGGTCCCCTCTCCTTATCCTGCCCTGGGATACACCAGCAAGATGGGGGGCCTACTGGATGGGGCTGAGAAACTCATGTCAAACAGGCAGAAGTAGGCTGAGGGGGGTGGGGAGGGGCCTGAGGGAATGGGGGTGCAGCTGGTGTTTCCATCCGTCTGAGTGACCCCCCCTCGCTCTCCCTAACCCAGAAGGACTGGGTCAGGGGTGAAGTTGGATGCAAGGAACTCTGGGGGCTTCTGGCTGTTCAATCCAATCCTCCCACCCCCCACCAAAAAAAAAAGAAAGAAAAAGAACCCTCGGGGGTACAGGCACACCCCTAAAACTCAGCAAACTCCTTGCCACACTTCTCATTGATGGAGATCCGGATCTCTTCCTCCTCGTAGTCGTCGAAATTACTCGTGTCCCCAGCGCCTTTGAACTTTGGTATGAAGGGGGCTTCTACCTGGAGAGGGACCAGAAAATGGGGGGGCTCAGCAGCGCACATGGGAACCATTCCAAAAAGCGTAAATGGCCTATGCATCGAGGAGTTGCTTGTCCTGGACGACACAGGCCCGAGCTTTGGCACTGGGGCACGACTCGGGGGTGTGATGGAGACCAAGGCCACAGAACGGCCAGCATGGGGCTGGCTGGAGGCCACGGGGGGGGGGGGCGCCCACCTTTCTCTGGTAGATGGCGATCCAGTCGGTCGTGGCGAACCACTTATGGTTCTTGATGTCATTGACGCCGTTCTTGAGGTTCCCGAAGCGCTTGGTGAGATCCACCTGCAGCAGGTTCCGGAGCAGGTCCTTCAGGTCCGAGCTGAAGTGCGACGGGAACCGCACCTGGAGAGGGGCGCAGACTCTGGGGGTGCTGGCCCCGACGGGCCCAACCCCCACACTGCAAGGTCCGAGGCCGAGATCCCAGAGTCCCCGCAAGAAGAGCGCCCGAGCCCATCTGAATTAGCCAGCAGAAGTACACAAAAAAGCTGGACGGGAGTCGAGACCTAGGTGGTAGAGTCCCCGAGCTCAAAGAACAGCAACAACACAACCCCTGGCTGGCTGCCGGCTGGTGCTGGCAGCTCACGCTGTCACTACCGTGACCAGGAGGTTTAGATAGGGGGATGGCAGTCCAGCAGTGTTCCAGATGTCCCGCAGCGAGGCACAGTGACGTCACCTGTCATCCCCAAGTGAACGGGCTGAGGGGGGTCCAGGTGAGTGTGCAGGAGGCGAGACCCTCCCCTGAGATAAAGGGCTGGGGGAGCATGGCTGCCTGCCAAGCTAGGGCTGCGGCCACAGGAGCCCTGCTCCAGACGGGTGACTGGGAGGCAGGCTTGGGAGGGTGGCCAGGCAGGCCAGGGAGAGGCCACCTCGGGCCTGGACCTGCCATTCCCAGGGTTCTCATCAAAGCCCTGCCGCCCTGCCTCTGCACGGCTCAGTTCTTCTGGAAACTGGGATCCCACGGCCGGGCACGCGGCCTCCATGGCTTACATACAGGCTGTGCTGTGTGACCTTGGCCCTTCGCCCTGGGGCCTGCGCGGGCGTGGGGGGTGCACAGGAGATAGCCGGGGGAGGCTACAGAGAGGCCTCTGTGTCCCCCACACCCCAGCTTCTCAGGACGTGGCTCTTCTGCTCTGGGTTGCCTCCCTTGTAGCCATGTGTGTTCCCCGCTGCCTCCACCTCCCAGCGCCTCGCTTCCCACGTGGGAAAGGTGGGGTGTGGAGGGGCCAGGCCGCTGTGTTCCAGCTTCCAAGGCCAGGGGGAAGCTGGCCTGGGGTGTGGTGGAGCTGGGGTGCGGGGGAGAGGCCTACACACCCTTCCCTGCAGGTGCCGGACCCCAGCCTTGGGTCCTCCCCTCTCCCGGAGCCAGACGAAGTGTCGAGGGGCATGCAGCAGGAAATGGGGTGCCGAGGGACCCCAGGAGATGCCAGCCTGTGTTCGGCTGTCCTGTGGTGGCTCAGGCCACGCCATGGGTGGCCAGGGTGCCCGGAAGGACAAGTTCACGACCATCTTGGCTATGCCAGCTGCCTTGGCTGGGCTGGGGGCCCCGCGCCTCACCTTCCCAGAGACAATCTTCTCGTAGATCTGGATGGGCTGGTCAGCAAAGAAGGGCGGGTAGCCGGCAGCCATTTCATAGATGAGGACCCCGAGGGCCCACCAGTCCACCGCCTTGTTATAGCCCTGGGGGAGACAAGGGGCACCGTGAGGGGGCTGTGGAGGTGGGGGTCTGGGGGAGGGCGGGCAGGGGCACGTGGGGGGGACACCTACTTTACTCAGGATTATCTCGGGGGCCAAGTACTCGGGGGTCCCACACAAGGTCCAGGTGCGGCCCTTGACGCGCTTGGCGAAGCCAAAGTCTGTCACCTGTGGGCACAAGAAGGGGCGGGTGGCTGGGCGGGGGTTCGGGCTGGGGGCGGGGGCGCCCCCCGCCGGCCCGGGCGGGCACCTGAATGTAGCCCTGTTGGTCGATGAGGAGGTTCTCTGGCTTCAGGTCGCGGTAGATGAGGTCCAGGGAGTGCAAATACTCAAAGGTGAGGACGATCTGGGCCGCGTAGAAGCGGGCGTGGGGCTCACTGTGGGGGAGAAGCAAGAGGGGGAAGGGGGGTCAGTGGGGGGGGCACGTGCTGCTTGCAGAGGAAGACACCTCCACTCTAGTCCCCAAATGGCTCCGGGGCCCGGTGCTGTGGTTCACAGATGGAGTCCCAGAGAGTTGGGAGGCTGAGTGAGACCTCCCGACCTCATCTCAAGATAGAAAAGGAAGCCGGGCACCAGGGGCTCAGCCCTATAACCCCAGATATGCCGGAGGCAGGAGGAACACTGGCTCACACCTGTAATTCAAGCCACTCGATGAAGCTGAGATGGGAGAATGGACATTTGAAACAAAAATAAGACTAAGGAGGAGCTGTGGCTCAAGTGGTAGAGTGCTAACAAACCTGGAACAAAATAGCTCAGGAAGGCTGCCGAAGCCCTGAGTTCTAGACCCAGTGCTGAAACAGAAAACACCACAAAAAGAAAGAAAAGAAAAGAAACAACCTAATCAAAAACTTTAGCTGGGTGCAGTGGCTCACGTCTACAATCCTAGCTACTCAGGAGGCTGAGATGTGAGGATTGCTGTCCAAAGCCAGCCCGGGAATTAACGTCCATGTAAGTCTATTTCCAATTAGCCACCAGAAAACCAGAAGTGGTGGTGTGGCTTAAGTATAGGGCGGTAGCCTTGAGCTGAAGACCTCAGGGACAGCACCCTGGCCCAGAGTTAAGTTCCATAACCAACAACAACAACAAAAACCTAGAAAAAAGAAAACAAAAACAAAACTTCATGGGTGACTGGAAGCGTGGTCTAGTGGAAGAGTGTTTGCCTCGCATGCATGAAGCCCTGGGTTCAATTATTCAGTACCACATACACAGAACAAGCTGGAAGTGGTGCTGTGGCTCAAGTGGTAGAGCACTAACTAACCTTGAGCAAAAGAAGCTCAGGGACCGTGCCAGGTCCTAAGTTCAAGCCCCAGGACTGGGAAAAAAAAAGAAAAAAAAATACCCGGGTACAGTGGCTCACGCCTATCATCCTAGCTACTCAGGGGCTGAGATCTGAGGATCCAGGTTCAAAGCCAGACTGTGCACAAAAGGACCAGAGACTCTTATCTCCAATTAACTTCTAGAAAAAGGAAAGTAGGGCTCTGGCTTAAGGGTAGGGCAGTAGCCTAGAGCTAAAGAGCTCAGGGACAGCACCCGAGTTCAAACCCCATGACCCACAAAAAAAACGAAACAAAAAAACCTCTTCACAGTAGGAAGGAACACTGAAGGTCATTATAGATGATCATGGGTACTGGTCAAATAAAAAAAAATGGGCGGGGTGCCTGTGGTTCATCCCTGTAATCACAGGAGGCTGAGATCTGAGAAGGGCAGTTCAAAGCCAGCCTGGCCAGAAAAGTCTCCAATAAAAAAGCTGGAAGTGGAGGTCAAGTAGCCTTCACCTCAAGAGGCTCAAGCAGAAAAAAAAAGGGGGGGGTCTGGCTGGAGTGAATTATCCCTCTGTGCTGTCGGGGCCCTGCCACTGGCTCCAGCACCCTGAAATCAGCTCTGAGGTTGCTGCCTTGCATGGTTCTGGGGGTCTGACATAGCAGATTCCACAGCACAGTGGAATAAACTCTAGGCCCACAGTGGAGGCCGTAGGGTTCCTGTGGGCCTCCCCCGTGGCCTGGTGGTCCTGGGGTGCGGGCTGTGTATCCCCTGGGTCTAGCAGTGTTGGGTGCACGCACAGCTGCTTACCTGAATCTGCCAATCCGCCGTAAGTGCGAGAACATCTCCCCGCCAGGCACGTACTCCATGACCATGTACAAGTTCGTGTTGTCCTGTGGGGGGACAGGAGGTGACACCCCGCTCCCTGCCCGGGGGGAGGGGCCTGAAGGCCTTGATGGTTACAGGGGCGGGGGCACTGTTTGGCTGAACCCCCCCCCATGCTGCAGTTCATTCTGCTGAACTCAGAGTGCAGGGAGGGCTGGCTTGGGGGGTGCCTGGGTAGGGCTGGCTTGGGGGGGAGCCCGAGGAAGGCTGGATGGTTTTCTGGCTTGTCATCTGCACACTGTGGCTTTGCAGGGCCCCAAAGGAAAGCACGCTGCCTGTAACCCCAACACTTGGAAGGACTGGGCCAAGCCCAGCTAGGTTTAGAGGCCAGGCTGTGTTTGAAACCCTCATCTAAAACACAACAGGTGCCGGGCTCAGGCCTCTAAGTCCCAGCTACTTAAGAAGCTCAGATCTTAGGATCCTGGTTCAAAGGCAGCCCAGGCAGAAAATTCTGAGACCATCGCCAATGAACCATCAAAAAGCCAGGAGTGGCTCACCTGGTACAGCTCCAGCCTGGAGTGGAAAAGTTCAAGGAGAGTGCCTAGGCGCTGAGCTCAAGCCCCAGGACCCAGCCGGCCCCCCACCCCCGTTCTCCGGAGCTAGCCCAAGTGGTCCAGCCTCGACCCCCACCTTGAAGGAGAACTCGAGCTTGACCAGGAACGGGAAGTTGACAGCTTGCAGGATCCGCTTCTCGTTGAGGGTGTGCTCTATCTGTTTCAGCTTCACCACCTGATGACGTGGACAGGGGGTGAGAGGGGGCGACCCCCCAACCCCAGCGGGCTGGGCTGGGTCCTTCAGTCAGAAGAGTCTGGGTGGGCAGAGGCTGCGGCCTCCCTGCACGGCTGGCGGAGAATGCATGGGTCACCTCCCCGCCACCAGGTCACAGGCAGTCACGGGCAATCCTCCAGCGAGCCTTTCCTGGAGGAAAGGACACCTGGGAAGGGAGGCATGCCTGCCCCGGGGGCTTGTGGGTACAGAGATCCCTCGCCCAGCTCTGGTGGTTCACACCTGCGATCCCAAGGACACTGGAGGCTGAAATCGGAGGCTCATCCTTCAAAGCCAGCCTGTGCGACGCTGTGTCACCAAACAAGCCAGAGGTAGAGGGTGTGTCTCAAGTGGCAGAGCACCAGCCTTCAGCAAAAGAGCTCAGGGACAGCACTCAAGCCCTGAGTTCAAGCTCCAGGACACACACACACACACACACACACACACACACACACACACACACACACGTGTGTATGTGGTGGAGTGGCTCAAAGGAGAGGGAAAGGCCCTAAGTTCAGATCTCAGTACTTGCACATACATACAAAAACCAGTAAAGAAGAAAATTAAATACAGGACTAAGAAAGTGGCCTAGTGGTCGAGTGCTCGCCTAGCATGCACAAAGCCCTAAGTTCGAATCCTCAGTACCACAGACACAGAAAAAGCCAGAAGTGGTGCTGTGGCTCAAGTGGTAGAGCTCTAGCCTTGAGCAGAAGAGTCCCAAAGTGGCCAAAAAAAAAAAAAAATTAAACACAGTCGATGTCACTCCTAGACTTGACTTTCTTTTTTTGGCGGGTCAGGGGTGAGATAGGGCCTGGCACACTCGAAATATTCCCTCAATAGGAAGTCTAACCCCTAAGCCCTCTTTTTTTTTTGGTCTGGTCCTGGGGCTTGAACTCGAGGCCTGGGCACTGTCCCTGAACTCTTCAGCTCAAGGCTAGCACTCTACCACTTTGAGCCACAGTGCCACTTCCCATTTCCATTTAATTGGAAATAGAAGTTTCATAGACTTTCTTGCCTGGGTTGGCTTTGCACCTGATCCTCAGATCTCAGCGCCTGAGTAGCTGGATTACAGGCGAGAGCCACCACGCCCTATGCTCTTCCACCATTTTGCTATTTAATTGGAGATAAGAGTATTAGGGATTTTCCTACCTAGGCTTGCGCCACTGGCACTGGCTGTGAGACTCTGCTCTCCAATTAAACCAGCTAAAAGCCAGAATTAGAGCTTTGGCTTAAGGTGGAAGAGCACTAGTCTTGAGCAAAAGGGTCTCAGGGACAGTGCCCAGACCTCGAGTTCGAACACCATAAGCAACTAACTACAACAAACAAAAAGAACCTAAAACTTTATTGGTAATGACTACTACAGGTACCTTGTCTTAAATCAAAAACTCTGGTGAAGCCGGGCGCAGTGGCCCACACCTGTCATCCTAGCTACTCAGGAGGCTGAGATCTGAGGATCAAGGTTCAAAGCCAGCCCAGGCACAAAAGGACCTGAGACTCTTATCTCCAATTAACCTCTAGAAAAGGGGAAGTGAGGCTTGGCTCAAGGGTAGGGTGGTAGCCTTGAGCGGAAGAGCTCAGGGACAACACCCAGGCCAAGTTCAAGCCCCATGACCCACACACGCACACACAAAAAAACCCCTCTGGTGAGGCTGGAGACTGGGAGGGTGCTTGCCCAAACAAGTATAGGCCTAGAGCCCAAACCCCAGTTTGGCAAAAATAAAAATAAAAGCCAGGTACTGGTGGTTAATCTGTAATCCTAGATGTACAGGAAGCTGTGGAAGGATTGAAGTTTGAGGCCAACCAGGCAGAAAAGCCTGCAAAGGCCACCTGAGATAACCAGCAAAAACCAGGGCTGGAACATGGTTCAAATGGTAGAATGCCAGCCTAAGCAAGTGAAGACCCTGAGTTCAAACACCAGTACTACAGAAAATAAATAAAAGTAAATTAATAATATATGGTTAAAATGAATTTTTAAGGGCTGGGGGCGTAACTCAGTGACAAAGCCCTTGCTTGGCATGCGTTTCTCAGCCAGGGATTCAATTCCTCGGTTCCACATACTCAGAAAAAGTCAGAAGTGGTGCTATGGCTCAAGGGGCAGAGCACTACCCTTGAGCAAAAAGTGTCCAAGGACAGTGCCCGGGCCCTGAGTTCAAGCCCCAGGACTGGCAAAAAACAAAACAAAACAAAAAACCAATATTGGGTACTGGGGGCTCATGCCTATAATCCTAGCCACTTGGGAGGCTGAGATCTGAGGATCGCGGTTCAAAGCCAGCCAGGGCACTAAAAAGTCCCTGTGAGATTCAATGAATCACCAGAAAACCAGAAGCGGTGCTGTGGCTCAAGAGGTAGGGTGGCAGCTTTGAGTTGAAGAGCTCAGGGGCAGTGAGAAGGTCCAGAGTTCAAGCCCCACGACCCACAAACAAAAAGTTCAGCTCAGCCCAAGTCCTGGTATCTACTGCCAAAAAGAAAAGGATTTGTTTTTTGATTTTGTTAATTTTTGGGGTACCATTTTGACATTTTGATGAAGTGTCTAGAAAAGGTGGATTCAGTTCTGTTGGGTTTTAAGGGGTGTGTGTACACCCCCCCAACAGCTCTTATGGCTGCCACTCACACACTGTGACACCCTGGCATTGTCACATCTCAAAATTCTTTATGGAAAGAATGTCTGGCAGGGCGTAGTGGCTCACGCCTGTAATCCTAGCTACTCAGGAGGCTGATGTCGGAGGATCGAGGTTCAAAGCCAGCTTGGGCACTAAAGAATGTGAGACTTTTATCTCCAATTAATCACTAGAAAGGGAGAAACGGGGCTGTGGCTCAAGGGGTAGGGTGGTAGCCTTGAGCTGAAGAGCTCAGGGACAACAAAAAGGCCCGGAGAGAGTTCAAGCCCCATGACTGACAAAAGAGGTCAGGGACCGTGCCCAAGTCCTGAGTTCAAGGGGGGCGGGGGGAAGGTGTTTGCCCAGAAGGCCACTGTATCTTCCTGTGAATTATTGTTGGGGACCCACCGGGGGTTTGTACATATGGGCAAAGACTCTGCCCCGCAGCTGCACTCAGGCTTGTGTTGCTTTCTTTCTTTTCTCTTTTTGCTGTGGGTTCTGGGGCTTGAACTCAGGGCCTGAGTGCTATCCTGAGCTTTTGTTCAAGGCTAGCGCGCTACCCCTTGAGCCACAGCGCCACTTCCAGATTTCTTGGTCATTAATTGGACATAGGAGTCACATGGCCTTTCCTGCCCGGGCTGGCTTGGAACTGTGGTCCTCAGATCTCTGCTTCCTGAGTTGCTGTACCCCAGGTACGCCCACCCTATCGATCTGACATTCCCCCGATACCCAGTACGGAGGAGTCAGCATGGGGCCGACTTCTGGGTGTGGGAAGGCACGGCTGTCGGCCCGGCTGGCCCACGGGGCCCAGGCTCGCTCACCTTCTGTTTGTCGAGGATCTTCATGGCATAGTGGTCCCCGGTCTCTTTGTGCTTCACCAGCATCACCCGCCCAAAGGAGCCCGTGCCCAGGGTCTTGATTCGGTCAAAATTATCCAACTGGGCTGTGTTCTGCGGAGGGAGGGTCGGGCCTGTCAGGGTTGGTTCCGCACCCCGCTCCCCCAGCTCTGCCTATGTTGGGGGGGGGGGGTCTGGGGTCTGTCCTGTGCCACCAGCAGAGGGCGCCCTGGCAGCCGGTGGAGTGCAGGGTGCATTCCTCCAGAATGTGCAGGGGAAGATCCGGCACTGGCCTCGGGCCCAGGAGCTTCTGGCAGCTGCTCTGGATGGAGGGGGGCAGCTGGAAGGGGTGGGGGTGCCTGGCTAGGGGGTCAGGGGTTGCTCTGGACAGGGGAGGAAGAAACGTGGGGCAGGCCTGGACCCTCCATGAGGTCCTCAATATTTGTTCATTCATTCATGCTTTTTGAGCCAGCCTTGCTATGCATCCCAGGCTGGCTTTGAACTGCTGACCCTCTCCCTCAGCCTCCGCACGCGGCTGATGTGGTTTTGGCTGGGTGACTGGGGCGCTGTCGAGGGGAGCTCACCTGGGCAGGGTTTTCCCATTTTTTAAGGAAATCTTCTTTGGCTTTGGCTAAGAATTCTTTCACTGGAAAGCAAGAGAGGGCAGGATTAGCTGGGAGGAGGGCGGGGGGGGGGGGTGGCAAGCCCGCCTGCCAAGGCCACTGGTGCCCAGTGGGGACGGCAGCTGCCTGGCCCCAGGGCCTGACCCCCTCACAGTGTCTTTGGGGGGCCCTGGCTGAGCCTAAGGGAAACTTTGGGGGATTGGGAGGTGATCCTGACAGGTGCTGAGGTTTGGGTCCCTCCCTATTACAGATGGGGTCCAGCTTCTTAATCATCCAAAGTGGGGTACTAGGAGACTTAGGGGTCACTCCCAGGGACCGAGAGAGGCAGCCAGCCCACCCCCACGGGGCCGGTTCTGAGCAGCATGCCTGGGCCAGGCCCGGGGCCAGCGAGGTATTTATAGCCTTAGCTCTGGGGCCGCTCCAGCCCCTTCTCTGCCCAGCCCAGGGTGGAGGCCCCCCGGGGCTCTGGCGCCCTCAGGGGGCCCAGCTGTCACTCAGGCCCCAGGCTGGCCCCAGGCCTCTTCTCAGCTGGGCACACAGCCCTGATACCCACCACGTTGTGGGTCCCATGGTACCCCAAGGCCAATGGCCCAGACTGCCATCACGGGAGCTTCACGGGCAGATGGGGGCCGCCCACCCTGGTTTCATCTGACTTGCAGCCTGGGAAACTGAGGCATGAAGTGGGCTTTGGGGCCACGAAGACAAACAGGTAGAGTGGCTGAAATCTAGTCAGTCCTTGACAAGCTATGTGACCTTGAGCCAATCACCTCGCCTCTCTGGGCCTCAGTTTCCCCCCTCAGTACAGACACAGGGGTGCCGGGTCTAGAACCAGCAGCTCATCATTCCATCTGTAGTTTTTAAAATATATCACAGAGGAGCCAGCTATGCCTCTGTGACATATCCCAAGATCTGAACATCTTTTATTTTCCATTAAGCAGCAAAAGGCTCGAGTGGAATGGTGGCTTAAATTGTACAAAACCAGCCTTGAGCAAGAATAAAAAAAAAAAAAAAAAAAAAGCCGAGGGACGGCACCCAGGCCCTGAGTTCAAGTCCCGGTACTGGCACACATTCAGGTATACAACACACACAGAAAACTGACATAGGAAATCTACAGTGGGGACTTGTGCCCCCTCCCCCCGTTCTGCAGGCCTGAAGGTGAGACAGGCTGGCTAGCTTGACAGGAAAACGCTTCACCAACTGAGCAGCGAGCCCGCCTTGTCTGTTTTTACTTTGCTTTCCAGACTTTGTTGTTGTTGTTGTTTGTTTGTTTGTGGGGCTTAACCTCAGTCAGGGCCTGGGCGCTGTCCCTGAGCTTTTGTGTTCAAGGCTAGAGCTTTACCACTTTCAGCTACAGCTCCATTTCCAGTTCTCTGGTGGTGACTTGGAGATGAGTCTCATGGGCTTTCCTGGCTATGCTGGCTTCGAACCACTGATCCAAAGATCTCAGCCTGCTGAGTAGCTGGGACGACAGCTGGGCTTTACCATGCCCAGCTAAGTGTCCAAATCCATTCTGGATTGGGTCTACTGTTTTGCAGTGTGGGGAATGGGCACCAGAGCTGTGGGTGCTGGCCTACCATGCCAATGTCCCCACCCAAGGTTTTGTCTTCACGGTGCAGGCAGGTGGATTCTACATCAACAACGAACCTGCAACTCCAAAGAACAGCCCTACTGAGCCAATCACTTTTTTTTTTTTGTCAGTCATGGGTCTTGAACTCAGGGCCTGGGTACTGTCCCACCTATCTTGAGCTTCTTTTACTCAAGGCTAGCACTCTACCACTGAGAGCCACAGTGCCATTTCTAGTTTTCCAGTGGAGATAAAGAGTCTCACAGACTTTCCTGCTCAGGCTGGCTTCAAACCCTGATCCTCTGATCTCTGCTTCTTGAGTAGCTAGGATTATAGGCATGAGCCCCCAGCTCCCAGCTTTTGTTTTTTGGTGCCATTCCGGGGGGCTTGAAGAAATTGGGGTGTGGGCGTTGTCCTTAGTGTATTTTTACTCAGGACTGGAACTCTACCACTTGAGCCACAGTTCTACTTCCAGCTTTTGGCTGGTTAAAATGTCACACAGAGGGCTGGGAGTTTGGCCTAGTGGTAGAGTGCTTGCCTAGCATGCATGAAGACCCGGGTTCAATTCCTCAGTACCACATACATAGAAAAAAGCCAGAAGTGGTGCTGAGGCTCAAGTGGTAGAGCTCCAGTCTTGAGAAAGTCCAAGGACAGTGCTCAGGCCCTGAGCTCAAGCCCAGGACTGGAAGAAAAAAAAAAAGTCACACAGACTTTCCTGCCTGGCCTGGCTTTGAACCTAGACCCTCACATTGTAGCCTCTAGAGTAGCTACTGGCTCCAGGCTTTCCTTTTCCTTTTTTTAAAGAGCCCAGGCTGGCCTCGAGCTCATCCTCCTCAGCCTTCTGAGAGGCAGGATGGCGGGCATGAGCCACCGGCACCACGCATGACCACGACGTGACCACGATGTGACCACGAGGTGAGCGGCAGCATGCCCTGCCTGGGCCCCCATTGCCATCGGACCCCTCGGGGCCACCCTCTCTGCCACTAGTTTGGCACTGGTCACATGCTGCGAGGCAGGGCAGCCCACGGACCCCTCAGATTCCCCCGGGGCCCAGGCACACCCCACTTTGACTTGTCTGCCTGGCATCACACAGCTGCCTGCTTTGTCCTCACTGCCTGCCTGCCCCCCCCCATCCTCAGGACAAGCCTGCCGCACTCAGCTTGCCCTCACAGGACTAGAAGGGGGAGCCAGCGTAGGGGGGGTGGGGGGGCCAGGCGGTGGGGTGACCACGCCAAGCCCGAGGACCACACAGCTCTCACACTTCTCCTAGGAGAGCTTCTGAGGCATCCGAGACCTGTCTTGGACATGGCCTCCCCTCTGGGGCCTCACTTTCCCCCACAAAGGGTGGCAGAGAGAGCTGTGAAACCCTGTGCCTGGGAGAGAATAACCATCTGCTAGTGCCAGCCACGGCCCCGAGGTGGCTTCTGAGAGCACAGGAAGGGCTGTGTGGCTTCCCCAGTGTCACTGCGGACAGAGGGCCACGGCCAACACGATGATGCTCACCTCGACTTCCCGTCCCTCTCGGCATCAGAAGGGCATGGGGGTGAGGGCTCTGGGGCCCAGCTGCCCCCCACTCGCGGCCAGGGCAGCTCAGGGTGCTGGCCGGCGCTGGGGCCCCCGGTGGGCGTGGCGGCACAGGTAGGCCAGGAGACGGCTGGCCAGATGGGCCCAGAGCAGTAACTGCAGCCAGCACTGGAAGGTGAGGTCCGAGTCCCCGCCCTGGTAGCCGTCTGACCTCAGGTCCATCCCAGGCGGCCCTGGGCACTGCCCGGAGATGGCGGAAAACAGGAGCCTCAGAGCGGGAGGCCTCTGGGGACAGGCGGCTGCTCGTTGCCACGGCAGCATTTAAAGGTACCTGCTCTGCCTGGCTCAGTCTGGGAATGTGACTGACTCAGTGGTAGAGTGCTCGCCTAGCATGCATGAGGCCCTCGGTTCGATTTCTTGCCATTGCAGACACAGAAAGACCAGAAGTGGCGCTGTGGCTCAAGTGGTAGAGTGCTAGCCTTGAGCAAAAGAAGCTCAGGTCCCGTGCCCGGGCCCTGAGTTCAAACCCCAGGACTGGATAAGTCAATAAAGGTACCTAATCTATCTGCTCTGGGCTGCCTGAAGGGTGCAAATGCCCCCCTTTGCCAGGGCCGGGGGAGGAATCATGCGGTTGGGGGGGGTCCCCTCTGGCCAGCCACCCTGCCTACCCCAGGGCAGGGCCGGGCACTGAAGCACTTCGTCTTGTCTGTATTGCCACGGCTCCGAGAGCCTGGCATGACTCTGTGATCCAGACCCAGGGCAGTGCCTGCTGGGCACTGGGGAAGGAGTTAAGACCCGTGTTCAGGCTCCAGGCGGGGATAAAGAGCCCCAAAAACCTCATGAATTAGTTGGAGGAACAGCTGGAGAGAAAGGCTGGGGATGGGGGACAAGGATGAGAACCACCCTGATTTCTTCCCCAAGCTTGCTCCCCCCAGACAGGCGCTCATCTGGTCCTAAGACGAGGGGACGGGAGAGGAGGGGAGGCGAGGGAGCTGGGAACTGGGTCCAGGGCCGCCCTTGGCTTCTGTCAAACCTTGCCCTGTGCTTGGTTTGGCCCTGAAAACACAAACCGGAAACGAACGAATGGCTCAGAGGGGCGGGGGCGGGGCGGCCTCCCTGACCCCTCCCTCCTCCCTTCCAAAACACCAAAGAAGGGGAGAGCAGGGGCAGCCTCCCTGGACACGGTGTCCTGCCCCTCCCTCGGGATCTGGCCACAGGAAGAGGCCTGCCAGATCTGCTGTTCACTGAATTTGCCACTTGGGTGCCACTAGCAACCCCAGACACCCCCAGCAAATCTGGGGCCCAGTGCGGGGGGGGGGGGGGGGAAGAGGGTAACAAAGCACAGGATGCTGCAGTGGAGGAGGGAGTCTGTATCTGCCTCAGGGAGTCCAGCCTCCCTCCCTCTAACAGCCTAGAACCTCTGTCCTCCACAGCTTGGCAGAGACAGGGGTCTCGGGGCAAGCAGAACAGGCCCGGCTGTCCAGTCTCCCCAGTGTGACAGCCATAGAACCCCTGCTCTGGGCTGTACCCCTTCTAATCTGAGCGGGGCCTGGATACTGGAGTGGACTGCACCCCACTGTCAGCAGAATGGAGGATTCCCCCCCAGTCCAGGCTGAACCTCAACTCTGAGCCGGCCCGATCTTCATTCTGAGCTGAACCTCAACAGTGGCCAGGCCACCCCTCACCCCTGTGGAGGGGCTGGACCCCCACTCCGGGGCCACAGGCTTCCCCTCCACCCATCTCTCCCGGGCCCCACAGCCCCAGGGGAGTGGGTAGAGAGCAGGCTTCCAGGGCCAGCCAGAGGCCCATGGGGGCCTCTTCTCTACCTGCTCCCCCAAACCTTTCCTGCAGCCCCTCCCTGACTCCAGGAGCCGAGAGTGCCTGTGAAGTTGCTATAGCAACAGGGCTGAGCCTCACCATCGTAGGAGCTGGAAGCCATCACTCAGTCTTGTTCATAGGGCACCGGGACTACGGTGGCTGGCAAGGCTCAGAAGACCTGCGGCACCAGCCTGGCTGCCCAGCTCCAGAGCCCTGGCTGTAGGGGGAGCCAGGGAATTCCAGGGGGGTGGGAGGGAACTCCAATAATGACCTGCTGGCCAGTGGGTACAGGGGACCACTAGCCAGGACCCTCAAAACTTGGGGTGGTTTGGTTGAGCACAGGGCAGCACTGCCCGGCAGGGCCCTCCTGGCTCCCCGTACAACTGCCAGGCAGAGTTCAGCGCAAGGTTTGACCCTCTGAAGCCTCTGTAGCAGGCTGGAGGGCAACAACAGCTCTCTCTCATCCGGGGAGCCCCCTCCCCACCACCCCACCTGCTCAGTGCCCGTCTGGGCTGAGCACTTCGTACCAGTTCTCCCTCTTCCGGGACAGACCAACTCCCGGGGTGTCTTTAGCCAGTGCCAGCCAGGACCTGAGCCCACTTGGCTGTCTGTCCTGAGAGTCCCCTGGGGCTGCTGGCCATTCCCAGCCTGGCCAGAGCCTGGGGCCTGGTCCCCCACACCATGTTCTCTGCGTCTTACTCTTGTCCTGCAATGCCTCTGTTATCTTTTGGGAGCCCAGGAGCTCTGGGGGGAACACTTGCAAGAAGTCCTCAAGGCTGGCAGGTGTGAGATGAAAGGCCAGTGCCCCCTGCAGGCTGGCCTGGCGACTGACCCTACCTTTCCCTCATCCCTGTGCTATATGGTAAGAGTGAAGTCCACCTTACTACATCTTAGCCTCTCAGGGGCCCAAAGCCAGGTATGGGTGTGGGGGAGCCTTCCTTCCTAATCCAGCTCCCTTTCAGGGGGTGGGGGGGTGGTCTACTGCTTCCAACATTGCCTCCAGTATGACAGGGGTGTCTGGCAAAATATTCCTTAGGGATAGTCAACTTATCTAGTACCAGTCTCTTTGACAAGCATGCAACAGGCATCGTAATACCATGATTGCATTTGCCATATCATTTAAGATTTCTAACAGAAATTAATAAAATTTTGCTGATGGCTCCACGCCTGTCATCCTAGCTATTCGGGAGCCTGAGAGCTGAGGATCACAGTTCAAAGCCAGCCCAGGCAGGAAATCATTGAGGTGTATATGCGTGCGTGTGTGTGTGTGTGTGTGTGTGTGTGTGTGTGTGTGTGTGTGTGTACCTGTGCGCGCATGCGTGTGAATGCTCTGGGCCTGGGCACTGTCACTAAGCTTTTGTGCTCAAGGCTAGCATTACACCACTGGAGCCACAATTTTACTTTTGGCGTTTTGGGTAGTTGGAGATAAGAGGTTCACTGACCTTTACTGCCCAGGCTGGCTCTGAACTGCAATCCTCAGGTCTCAGCCTCCTAAGTTGCCAGGATTACAAGCGTGAGCCTCCAGCATCCACTTTCACTGAGATTCTGATCTCAATCAGCAAAAAGCCCAAAATGGAGCTGTGCCTCCAAGTGGTAGCATGTCAACCTCGAGTTAAAAAGCCAAGCAGGAATTCAAGGACCTGAGTTCAAGTCCCAGTGCTGGCACAAGAAGAAAGTAAAATCTGGGGAGGGGGTAACCATGTTAGACAAGAAATGTACTTACGTCCCCTAACGCATGTAACTATAACCCTCTCTACATCACTCTGACAAGTTCAGGGCCGGAGCACTGTCCTTGGGTTTTCTCAAGGCTAGAGCTCTACCACTTGAGCCTCAGCTCCACTTTCAGCTTTTTTCTATGTATGTGGTACTGAACCTGGGTCTTGGTGCATGCTAGGCAAGCGCTCTACCACTAGGCCAAACTCTCAGCCCCCAGTTTCCTTTTTTGTAACTGTATTTTTTTCCCTTGCCTTTTCTTTTTTTGGTACTGGGGTTTGAACCCAGGATGTTGCACTTGCTAGGTATGCAGTTTGCCAGTAAGCACTAGCTTCAAACTCTGAAACCTCCAGTCTCAGCTCCCCCCCCACCCCTGCCCCCACCAGTGCTGGCATTACAGGTATGCATCATGGTACACAACTGTTTTTTTTTTTTTTCTTTTGGTCCATGGCTCACGCCTGGGCAGGAAATTCCACAAGACTTTGAATCTCCAATTAACTACCAAAAAGCTAGAAATGGTGTTGTGGCTCAAAGTGGTAAGAGCACTAGCCTTGAGCACAAAATAAATAAATACATACATACATACATACATACAAAAACTTAAAGATAGCGCCCCAGGCCCTGAGTTTCAGACCCAGAACCAACACAAAATAAAATGAAATGAAATAAACATACACACATATACACACACAAAACAAAACAAAAAAAAACCTAGTCTGGGTGCCTGGTCTAGTAGCAGTGTTTGACTAGCATGCATGAAGCCCTGGGTTCGATTTTTCAGTACCACATATACAGAAAAAGCTAGAAATGGGGCTGTGGTTAAAGTGGTAGGGCGCTAGCCTGCCTTGGGAAAGCCCAAGAACAGACAGTGCCCAGGCCCTGAGTTCAAGCCACCGGACTAGCAAAAAACCAAACAAATAAAAACAAAACAAACCCAAAGTGTGAGTTGAGAGATTTTAGCATCCAGGGAGTTTGCCCCGTGGATGGAGGGGGTGCGAATTCTGCCCCTGTGATGTCACCTATGTCACATGGCGTGGCTCATTTGGGAAAGCTCAGTATGAAAATCGTATCAGAGCAGATCTATCTATGGAGACCATTCAGCCAGGCTCCCGCCGCAGAGGCCCGATAAATAGCAGCACTATTTCATCTCCGGAGAATTAGCAGATCCTTCCGGTGCTTCTCATCTTTTTCTTGGGATCTTTTCCTCTGTGCAGCCTCCCCCTCCCCCTCCCCACCGCATGCGTGTGATCTGCCTAAAGGTTTTCCAAGACTATGTCATCTCCCCAACTTTCATCCGAGCCACTGCTATACAGAGCTGGCCTCACCTGCTGGGGCCCCCTTCCCACAAGTTCCGCCGAGCTCAGGCCCAGAGCTGTTTTGGACTCGACCCACCTGCTCCTCTGTCATCAAGCTTTCAACTATAAGCCTGTGCCCCCGCCCATGGGTGACACTTGAGGCCCCTTCCGGGCTGCTCTGAAACTTAGAATTCTGTTGCTTGGATTCCATGTGGGAATAAAAGTTCTCTGGCTTCCCCCATCCTCCCTTTCTTTCTTTTTTTCATTTATTATCTTTTTCCTGATTTTTCTGGAGAGGGACATTCTGGGTTAAGTCTTAGATGCTGGAGTCTGAGAACCACGAACTGTAGGAAAAGAAATGACAAGGCTGGGCACAGCCGCTCTTCAGAGCTGAGTATTTGGGGGAGGGGGAGGGGCTGGGAAGGGATGCCAGCTGAGGGACAACTTCAGAGCTGGAGGAATTAGGGAGGGGACCCAAGGCCACTTCTGAAGACATTTCCAAAGGCAGAATCATGTTCTGTCTCTCTGGCTGGGAAAGGTCAAAATACCCTGGGGCATGGGGACTGGGGGCCGCACACGTTTCCCTCTGGGTGAATGTCAAAATCCATCTGTTCCCAGGAGAAGAAAACCACTACATGCTACCTATTACTCTTCTTGACGCCTCTCCCCACCCCAAGTCTTCTTCCTGCGTGTGTGTGTACCAGTCCTGAGGCCTGAGCACTGGCCCTGAGGTTTTTCTGCTCAGGACCGGTGATCTATCACTTGAGCCACAACTCCACTTCTACCTTTTGCTGGGTAATTCGAGAAAAGAGTCTCCTATAGACTTTTCCTGCCCAGACTGGCTTCAAACCTCGATACTTAGATCCCAGCCTCCCCAGTAGCTCAGATTACAGGCAGAAGCCACTGGTGCAGGTCTCATTTTGACCATCTTATTCACACAGCCCAACCAACATAGGCATGCCTGTTTTATCCTCACCCAGGGGGCCAGGAGAGGATGAAAATGCCCCCCCAGGACTGGGTGAATGACAGCTCAGCGAGCTCAGAGTCACCCATCTATGGAGGCAGCTTCACTGGAACCTAGAGCTCCCCACAGAACAGGAGATGGCAGGAGACTGTGCCTTGCCCCCTGCCCTAAAGCAAGATAGAGCACCCAGTGAATTCCAAGCTGCACTTTGCTTTGCAGGCCCTCAACAGACCTTCCCGTTCACAAACAGTCGGCTACCCCAGCAGGGCCAGGGACAGGTGCTTGGACAGGGGGAGTACTAACAGAGACACAGAGTGACAAGATGAGGGGCAGCGGGACCCAGAAAGCGCCAGTTCCCCGTGCCAAGTGACACACAGGAGGGAAAGGCAATGTTGGAAGTGCGCTGGGGTCTGCTGATGGGGGGCGGGGTGGAGCAGGGACTGGGATCGGGTGAACAGGAGAAAGATGGGGAGAGGTGGAGGTAGGAGGGGTGTGGTCCCCCGATGGCCCGAGTCTGTCTGGGGCAGGCAGATGCCCACCCCCTGCAAGCACCCTCCGGAATGGTGGGCGCTTGGGGCAGCGGCAGGGGCGGCAGAGGCGGGGGTGAGGATCTGGGGAGAGGGTCCAGGGAAGGGGTGGGGGGCGAGGACCCTCGGTGACAGCTGGGGGGGGGCGCGGTCTTTGGCCAAGGCCCCTAGGCGGGGCAGGGGCAGCGCCGCTCCGCGGGCCCCGGCCCCGGCCTCGGCCGCGGAGGGGGCCGGCGGGGGAGGGGCGCGGTGATGGGCAGGCGGGGGCCGGCGCGCGGGGCGGCGGCGGGGTCACGGCGCGCACTCACCGCTCTCCTGCTCGCTGCCCTTCTTGGCGGCGGCGGCGTTGCCCATCGCAGTGGCGGCGGCCGCGGCCGGTCCCGGAGCGGCGCTGCGGCGGGTGCTAGCGGCGGCCGGCGACCCCGGAGCGCGCTGGGCGGCGGAGGCGGCGGCCCCTCGGGCTGGCTGCGCTGGCTGCGGCGCCGCGACCCCCGCCCAGCCCCTGCTTCCCGCGTCTCTCCGCGCCTGCTCGCCCGGGAACCTCAGTCCAAGTCCTTTGCTTCTGTCCGTGACGCCCCGCAGCCCGCCGCTCATTGGTCCAGACCTCCATGATTGACGGCGGTTTGCTGCCGCCCATTGGTCCCGTGAAACTCCCCCGAGTCGCCATTGGCTTCTGGCCTCGAGACGTACAATGAGACGCTCCGCCACTCACAGGCTCACGAGGCCTCGGCTGGGCGGGCTCTCGCGCCTGATAGGTCCAAATACGCGACAGGGCCTGGGGCTGCCTCTGCGAGCCCGCGGATTGGCGGAGACGCTCGACCCGGCCAGCCCCCCACGAAACGTTCCGTGTCAATCGCGGGGTGAGAGGGCGGGGCGCAGGCACAGTCCGCGGCCCGAGCCGGGCGGGGCGGCGGAGGCTGGCGGGCGGCCCTGCCGCGCTCCGAGGCCCAGGAGGCGGCCCCGGCGAGCGCCCGGCCGTCCCCGAGCCCGCCGCAGTCCCCCGCCCCCGCCCAGTGCGGCAGCGGCCGCCCGCCAGCCGAGGTTGACGCCGCGGCCGGCCCGGCGCAGCCGCCGTCCACCTGCCGGCGGGGGAGGGGCGGGGGTGAGAGGTCCCGGGGCCGCGTCGCTCCCGCGGAGGCCTGGTCCCGGGGCTCCGGGGTCCTCGGCCCCCCACCTGGGCCACAGCCGGCCCTCCCCGCCTCGGGTCGGGTCGCGTATGGCGTCCGGGCTGTCAGCGCGGGGGCCCGGCCCGGGGCCGGGGGTGGCAGAAACCACTCCCTTCCTTGCTCGAGCTCAGGATCTGGGCTATTTTGACAAGGCTGGTGCTCTACCACTTGAGCCCCAGCTACCATGGAAGTCCGCCTGCGGCATCCCTGGCCGCTGGTCAGGACTTGGGAGCGAGGGCACAGCCCCCCAGGGACAGGTCAGGTCGTGCAATGCCAGGCAAGGGCAGTGGAGCCCCAGCACCCCATATGTCCAGAGGTTCTGGACTGGGGATGCTCCCCTGCCCCACTCACCCCAGGAGCTGGAGGATGGAGGATGGAGTATCAGGTGAGGCTAGGTACACAAGACCAGACCCCACAGGAAACAGTGTTCTGGCCCCAGATGTCTTCTAAACTAAGCATCGGGGCCGGGAACTTGCATTAGTGTGACAGCGTCATCCTGGCAGACATAGGCCTCGGCTTCAATCCCTCAGTGCAGCGTCAAAAAGAAAGGGTTGAGGGCCTGGAGTTTGGCCTAGTGGTAGAGTGCTTGCCTAGCATGCACAAAGAGCCGGGTTCAGTTTCTTGGTACCATACATAGAAAAAGTGAAGTGGTGTGGTGGCTCAAGTGGTAGGGTTGTAGCCTTAAGAAAACCCAAGGAAAGTGCACAAGCCCTGAGTTCAAGCCCAGGACTGGCAAAAATAAGGAAAGAAAAAATGAAAAGGTTGAGCTGGGGTTGCACGCCTGTAATCCCAGCACTCAGAAGACTGAAGCAGGAGGAGGGTGACTCACCAAAACCATGCCCAAAAGAAACCCAAAAAACAAACCCAGGCCGGCAGTGTGGCCTAGTGGTAGAGTGCTCACCTAGCATGCGCTAAGCCCTGGGTTCGAGTCCTTGGTCTCACATACACAGAAAAAGCCAGAAGTGGTGCTGTGGCTCAAGTGGTAGAGTGCTAGCCTTGAGCAAAAGCTCAGGGACAGTGCCCAGGCTGAGTTCAAACACCAGGACTGGCAAAACAAAACCCTAGCTACTCAGGAGGCTGAGATCATGATCGTGGTTTGAAGCCAGTCTGAGCAGTTAAGTCCATGAGTTTTTGTTTTTGTTGTTGGGGCTTGAACTCAAGGCCTGGACACTGTCCCTGAGCTTCTTTTGCTCAAGGCTAGACAGCTAGCCTTGAGCCACAGAGCCACTTCCGGCATTTTGTGTATGTGGTACTGAGGAATTGAACCCAGGGCTTCCTGCATGCTAGGCGAGCACTCTACCACTAAGCCACATTCCCAGTCCCCCATGAGACTCTTATTTGCAATTATTGACCAAGAGACCACAAGTAGGGCTGTGGTTCAAACAGTACCAGAACTGACTTCAAGTCCTAGTACTAGCATTAGATTTTAAAAGTGAAAACCTGAGGCACAGCACACATGCACGTACTTGGATTGTCATGTTACTCTTCTGCTGGTCAAGGTCAAAGTCTGAAATTCACTGATAGTGATCTGTCTGCTCAACAGCTGGCTTGCTTATATTTTCAGAAGAACCCCCTCCCTGCTGTTCATGAGGGAAACAACCATTTGGGACCAGAACACAGTGTATAGTAGAAGGCGGGGGAAAAAAAAAAAAATGTTACCTGTCCCAGGGGACCACAGGCCACCCCAAACATGGCCCCTAGCCCACCACAGAGAACGGCAACAGGCAGTGCTCATGAAGTGCTTTTTTATTGCAGACCAACCAAAACACTTCTGGTATCAAAATAGAAAACTGCACTCTCAAACAGGGTTCAGGGAGCGACGAGGGAACCAGGGTGCGGGGAGATGCTTTGGTGGTCTCCAAGTGGGCAAATTGGGGGGCACAGGAATCCTCTGGGCACCACACCCCCTCCCCAGCTCCATCCCCAGGGAGAGCCCTATCCTGGGTTATCAGAAAGCAGCCTCTGCATCCACCAGTCTAAGTCCATGGGTCTTGAACTTGGAGAGCTGGGGGAAGGGGGATCCAATCAGAAGTTTGGCAAAGAAAAGGGGTGATGGACCCTGTGGGGATGTGACCCAGACGGCCAGAAGTAAGTGGCTAATAGAGAGAGCCTGGGGACCAACTGGTGTGTGTGCATGTGTGTCACAGGAGCTGAGGGGTGCCACGGCCTGCAGGTGGCTTTGAGGTGCACAAGAGAAAAACGTCACAAGTCAGAAAGAGTGAACCACGGAAACACTGTCTTCTGCGGCCTTTAAGAGGACGGACGAGGCCGGAAGAGAGCTGAGCCCCAGTCTTTCTTCTGGCTCAGCTCTGACGGGCCTGCTGCCCTCCTGACCGCCTGCCAACTGGGGGAGGCAGGTAAGCAAACGAGCCGGGGAGCAGCCCTGGCGGAAGATGGCTGGACCTGGCTGGCCTCCACGTCAGAGGCAATCCATGGAGTTCTCGGGGAGCAGGCCAGGGATGCAGGCTGGGAGGCCCAGGCCCTTGACAGGCGTGCAGCCCAGACTGAAGGCCAGGCTCGGGTCCTGGCTGTCTGGGGCCTCCAGCCTGTCTGTGCTTTCCCAGTTGATGTGGAAGCGCGTCACCCGGGGGTTCGAGGCCAGGATGTTCCGCTGGAGCTGAGAGAAGTCTGGCTTGGGGGGCGGGTTCTCCCGCAGCTCGGGGTTGGGGTACTCGTTGTTGACGTAGTAGCCCACGCGGATGAACTCTTGGCCATGGTACGTGCAGGTGATGAGGACTACAGTCACGCCCACGGCGTCAGTCTCAGGGATGAGGGATGGGTTGGGGGCGTCAGCCTGGGGAGACACACCCTGAATCTCAGCACCACGTGGCACCCCAATGTCACGCCCAGATTCCCAGAGGTTCACCAGGGTAGAAAGAGTGCGAGTTACCCTCAGGTTTCCAGTCTCCTGGGGATTGCAACTGACCACCCAGAGGAAAGGGCTCCACCAGGAAAGGGCTGAGGGGCAGAGTGCCTGGTGGCACAGAGGACATTTTGAACAAGATGGCATGGTACCGTGTGTGTGTGTGTGGGGGGGGGGGGAAGTGGAGGGATTGGGTGATGTGGGCACAGAGGAAAGCAGCAGGTGAGGCTGAGGGTGGACAGAACAATCCAGCCATTTGGCCAGGGGCCACTTGAGGGCTTGGGAGAGAGTGAGGTTTAAGGGTGGGGTGTCCTGTGTGTGTGTGTGTGTGTGTGTGTGTGTGTGCACACGCAACATGCCACATTTGTATGCCATCTCAAAGTGAGACAGAAAGGTAGGGGATTATTCTGGAAAGGGGCATGGATTATTCTGGAATGGGGCAGGAACCTATACCCAATAACAGGAGACACATTTGGCCTGGACTGGTGTGAAATAAAATGAAGGCAAAGGAAAACACGTGGCCTTAGTCAAACACAATTAAATTTTTTTCTGAGACATGATCTCGTTATGTAAAACAGGCTAGTCTTGAACTTTTTTTTTTTTTGACCAGTCCTCGGGCTTGAACTCTGGGCCTGGGCACTGTTCCTGAGCCGCTTTTTTTGTTTGAGGCTTGAGCCACAGAGTCAGTAGTTTATTGGAGATAAGATTCTCACAGACTTCTCTGACAGGGCCGGCTCTGAACCACAATCCTCAGATCTCAGCCTTTAAGTGGCTAGGATTACAGGCGCGGGCTACCAGCGCCCAGCTAGCCTTGAACTCTTGATCTTCCTCTTAACTGCGAGGACAGGCAGGTGAAGTGAGAACCCGCTCTGGTTAATGACTTGCTCTATGACTACGTAAGCACCAGTGCTCCTGTCTACAATCCCAGCTACACAGGTGGCTGACACCTCATGCTGGATACCTAAGCCAGCCAGGGCAGGAGATCTGTGAGGCTTCGCTCCAACTAGCCACCAAGACACCGAAACTAGAGCGGTGGCGGAAGTGGTAAAGCACCAGGCTTGAACAGGAAAAAAAAAAAAAGAAGCAATGCCCAGACCCTGTGTTTAAGCCTCAGGACCCCCCAACCCCCTCACAGTGACTACCCCAAAATCCAAGGGTGCATCTCCATGAGGATGTACTGCATTAGAACCGGCTGAGACTTTGTCCCTGAGCTCTTTTGCTTAAGGCTAGCATTCTACCACTTTGAGCCACAGCACCAACCGAAGACAATGTCTCACATACTTTCCGGTCTGGGCTAGCTTTGAACTGGGATCCTCAGATCTCAGATGCCTAAGTTTACAGGCATCAGCCACTAGTGCCAGCTTGAACCTGAACCACACCATACTTTCCGAACAAAGAATAGTTCGTGGATGGGACGTAGCTTTGCAGGAAGAGAAACTGCCTTACACAGGAGGCCCTAGGCTACATCCCAGCACTGCATAAACAAATAATAAGGAGATACACAAAGTAAGAGTCTGTTCGGTGGCAGCACCTCTCTTACCTGGAACACAAACATGTGTCTCCCCGCCGGGACGGGACCCACCAAGACCGAGTCCAAGATCTGATCAAATGCCTCGCTTTCTGCTGAGCCCACATAAATGAGTTTCCACTCTAGGTCTGCAAAAACACAGGGTGGAATTAAGCCACGGAAATAGCAATAAGATAGTCAAGGGTCTTTCTAGAACTTTCCAGAAGGTTCTTCCAGATAGATGGAGTTGGCTGGGGCAGAGACAGTTTCCAACTTGTGGTGGGGACATAGTTGCTGTGTGCCTGGCTGAGCCTGGAGACCTTGACCTTGACCCTGGGAGGAATCCTATGGCAAAGTCCAAATCAAGAGCCATGTGATGCCATCTGAGGCAGTGGGCTGGGCACCTGGGGTAGGGAATGGCGTCCACTTTCACACACTGGCACTGGCATGGGGCCAGGGGCCTATCTGCGGTGGGGGTGGGGTACAGATTCTGAAGGGCAGGAGGGGGAAATCAAGGCTATTGGGGGGGGGGGCAGGGTCCAGGCCAGCCCTGGGTTTGCCAGGCCGAGCCCCAAGCCACACATACTCGTGGCCACCTAAGTGAAGAATCCTCAGTGTGTGCATGCTGTGTGCCACCAGGGTGGGGGCTCCAGGCGAGCAGAGCCCAGGCCAGCCATGGCAGGCAATCCCGGGTGGTGTGGACTCCTGCCGAGGTCCAAGTGTATCAGAGGCAAGGTCATGCGAGTGCAGGGGCACTTGGCAAGGGACCTGGAACTTATTTTAGATTCTTTGAAATGACACAACATTCAGGGCGGCAGCTGGGCGAGTTTCACAAGCTGCGATTTTCACAGGAAGCGGCTCCTGGAAGCTGGGTCTGCAGCGTGCATCCAAGCTGGGAAGCCCAGCCAGGCCTCGGCCTCCGGGGCTGTCACCTGAGCCCAGCCCTTCCTCGATACACCCACTTCCTGTCCCTCTGTGGTTTCACCCGCACCCTTCTAGGTGAGCACTGGGTGTACTGGGGTTCGAGCTCCAGCAGGGATGTTGATGGATTTGTAGTTATTATCCCCCTGCCCCCAAAGGTCCTGGGGCTTGAACTCTGGGCCTGGGCGCTGTCCCTGAGCTTCTGATGGTTCATTGGAGATAAAGAGTCTCACAGACTTTTGTGCCCAGGCTGACTTTGAACTGCGATCCTCAGATCTCAGCCTCCTGGGTAGCTAAGATTATAGGTGTGAGCCACAGGCGCCCGGCTTCCCCCCCCCCCCCACCGTGTTGCTAGGATGGGGTTCTGGGTGTCTTGTCACAACCCCTCCAGCTACGGAGACAGAATGACAGGCATAAGCATGGGTCTCAAGTTTTGTTTTGTTTTCTATTAAGAGCTGGCCTTGAAGTAAGATCCCTTAATGACTGCCTCTCAAGTAAGCAAGGTAAGACACAACTCCAGGTGTATCACTTTTTTTTCCCCCTGGGCCTTGAACTCAGGGCCTGAGCACTGTCCTTGGGCTTTCTCAAGGCTAGAGCTCTACCACTTGAGTCTCAGCACCACTTCTGTTTTTTTCTATGTATGTGGTACCAAGGAATCAAATCCATGTCTTCATCTATGTAAGGCAATTATTCTACCAATAGGCCAAACCCCCGGCCCCTCCAGGTGTATCACTTTTAACAAATACAGCCAGGAATGGATGGTCAGATCTACAATCCTACCTACTCAGGAAGCTGAGATATGACAATCATGGCTCTAAAGCTAGCCGAGGAGGGACAGTCCATAATACTCTCATCTCCAGCCACCCAAAAGCCAAAAGTAGAGTTGTGACTCAAGTGGTAAAACACTGGCTTTGAGCACAGAAGCTCAGGAAAAGCACCCAGGCCCTTGGTTCAAGTCCTAGGACTGGCATATATGAAGAAAAAAAGAAAAAAAAAAAAAGACCAGCCAAACAGCCTGCTCTCCTCTCCTACTGAGGAGTCTGAGATGGAGCTGGAGGATCCTATTTCACTCCATTTCCAATTCAACAGCGAACAGCTGGGCTGGACAAGTGACTCAAGACCCAGTGAATGTAAGGCCCTGTGCTCTGGCCACCGGAGCAGAAAGGGGGAGTAAGTGACCCGGTAGGATCAGAGTTGCTAGGAGGACAGCAGAATGTGGCTAACACAACACTCACTTGGGTCTATTTCCTTCCAGTCTCACCCCACAGGCAGTGTTGCTGCAGACATACACACAAAAGCTAACGCACAACTGTACCTCTCAGGATGCTGCCTGAAACTGTGGCCCAGGGACCTCCTGACACAGGCCCCTGAGAAACTGGAAAATTCACAGAGTAATACGAACCCCAAAGTTAGAGGGGAAGCCCCTTGTGGCTCTCTTCTATGTTATCCTTTCTCTTCAAAACTCTGAGAAGGGCCAGGAACTTGGCCTAGTGGTTAAAGTGCTTGCCTAGCAAGCACGAAGACCCGGGTTCGATTCCTTGGTACCACATATATAGAAAAAGCTGGAAGTGGTGCTGAGGCTCAAGTGGTAGAGCTCTAGCCTTGAGAAAGTCCAAGGACAGTGCTCAGGCCCTGAGCTCAAGCCCAGGACTGGCAAAAACAACAACAACAACAACAACAACAAAAAAAACCCACAAGAAACAAACAAACAAAAAACCTCTGAGGGGGCCAGGAGTTTGGCCTAGCGGTAGAGTGCTTGCCTATCATGTATGAAGATCCCGGATTTGATTCCTCGGTACCACATGCATAGAAAAAGCCGGAAGTGGTACTGAGGCAGTGCTCAGGTCCTGAACTCAAGCCCAGGACTGGCAAAACCAAAACCAAAACACCTCAGAAAAGCCAGCCAGGCCCAAATGCCTCATACCTGTAATCCTACCCGAAGGATCTTGGTTTGAAGCTAGCTCCGGCAGAATTGGTGAGATTCCATCTCCAAAAATCACTAGTAAAAAGCCAGGACCAAGTGTGGATCAAATGGCAAACCACCATCCAAGCAAAAAAGTGGAGTACTGGGACTTCAGGCATGCATACCCACGGCAAACACTTGTCTCAGCACACCATAGATAAACTCAGGACCACTTACCCTTAGCTTTCTACCTCACAGTTGGCGGTTTACCACCTGAGTCATGCCTCTAGCCTGCTTTCTTGCCAGAGGTGGAGTCTGACTTCTCTGCCAGGCTGGCTTAGAACATCAGTCTTTACCTCCTCAGCAGCTAGGATTGGAGGAGTGAGCTACTGGTATCCAACTTAGTGTTTTCTTACTCACTGTATGTCCTTATTTGGCAATAGCATCTATGGTCATTTCTACTTTTTTTTTTTTTTTTTTGCTAGTCCTGGGGTTTGAAGTCAGGGCCTGGGCACTGTCTTTGGGCTTTCTCAAGGCTAGTATGCTCTACCACTTGAGCCACAGTACCACTTCTGGTTTTTTCTATGATTCCAGCCATGACAAAGGCCCCTGACTCAGAATTCAACACCAGCTCTAGTGACACCTCTACCCACTGGCTCTCCATTAACTGACTGGGTTCCTGGCAGTGTTCCAGTGGCCTTCCCTGTGACCAGCTGTCAAGAAAGAATACCGAATGGGGAATGGCCACCCTATGTTACACGCTCGCTCGCTCTCTTTCTTTCGGTGCAACTGTTTTTAAATGCAAGAAGCACCAACAGGCTGAGGGAAATCCGATCGCCTGCCCTGTGGCAACTGTGAATCCCTGGACCAGTTAGCTTTTGCTGTCCCCTCCAGCCTTTTAAACTAAATCTTACTCTGCAGCAGTCACGGTACACTTTATTTATTTATTTACACCCTGCCTCGGTCCAGAAAGGATTTGACCTGGCTTCTTCTATAGTTAGTCACAAGGAGGCTCCCTAATTGAAATGGGAGAGAGCCGGGGAGAGGAGAGGCTGGCGGGCTGGCCCAAACCCAGCGCACACATCTCTGGCAGTTCCGGGCTAATCCAAATGGCACACACTTCTCTACAAACCACAGGGCTAATGGGAGAGCCCCACTCACCTCAAAGCCACCTCAGCTCTGAACCCCAAAGAGAGCCTGCCCAGCCCCCTTCCAGCGGTGCCAGGACCTCCAGTTTCCCACGTGGCTACCCCTTTCTTGGAAAGGTCCTGTCACCTGTGAGATGACAGTCCAGCCACCAGTCTGTGACTCAGACGAATGGAACAGACACACAAAAGGCAGCCATCCCCTGGCTGTGTGAAGCTGGGTTCCAGAAGGTTGCACGGCATCCACACTCTCTGCCCACACTAGGTGGAACCCTAGGTGGAGACCAGACATTTCTGGCTGTTCGAGCCTTCAGGAGTCTAGAGGGAAAAGCTGCCCAGCAAGGCCACCCCTATGTGTGTAACCCCAAGCGCACAGCCTGGGGTGGGGAGCGCACGAACAGGAGCTGGGGGACAAAACCACCCCCAGAGACTGGCTCGCAGAAGCCCCCCCAACCCTGCCCAGCGGAGCACAAGAAGGGAGGGCCGCAGGAAGGCTGCAGAGGGGGGGAAAAAACCACAGGGAGTGTGAAGTGTGGGAAACCTTTCACCTGGGAAAGGAGGGCGCAGGAGGGATGGGGGGTCTCCCCTAGAATAAAAGGGGGTGGGGTACCCCGAGACTGGGACCCTCGGTGGGAGCTAATGAGGAAAGCGGGGGGAGGGGGGATCCTTGAAGGTGTCCGCGGATTACGAGACTACTTAGTAGAGTAGGCTGAGCCGAGGGCCGGTGGCTCACACCTGCAACCCCAGGCCGAGGTCTGAGGATGGCGGATCACGCCAGCTCGGGCGGGCCGGTCGGCGAGACTCCCGCTTCCAATCGCCTGCAGAAAGGCCGGAAGCGAGGCTGTGGTTCCAATGGGAGAGCCCCAGCCTGGAGCCACAAGAGCTCACGGGTTCAGGTTTCCGGAGCGGGGCGCGCACACGCGCACACAAAAGGGGGGTCCGGGAGGGAGCGCCCGGGAAAAAGGAGGGGTGTCGAGGCCAACGCGGGGGGCCGGGGAGTGCTGCAGGGGGCGAGCGGCGGGAAGAGGATGGGGAGGGCCGGGGTCCCCGCAGGGGGGCCCGGAGGAGGGCTTCTCGAGGAGATGGGGGGCCGGGAGGGAGGGCGGCCCCGGAGGGCCCGGCTCACCGTCCGCCAGGGCCTCGTTGCATTCGAAGCTGATCTCGAACCGGAAGGGGCTGTGGAAAGGACTCGGGTTCTCCAGCACCACCACGTTCAGCACCGACACCTTCGCCATCGCCTCGCCGGGTGACGGAAGCAGCTGCGGCGGGCCCCGCGCGCGTCAGGGTCCGGCGGGAGGGGCGGGGAGGAAACGGGGGGGGGGCGCGGGACGACGGGAAGGACGGCGAGACCAGTAGCGGCGTGAGGTTCTTGGCTCCGCCGCCCGCGGCCCGAACTGCGCCGCTCGCTCCTCCGCGCGCCGCCTTCAAATAGCCGGCTGCACCCGCCAGCCAATCACCGCCAACGCTGCCGGGCGGCGCGCGCTCTCGCGGCGTTAGCCAATCCCCGTGCACCTAGCGGAGCGCGCCCGAGCACCAGCGACCAATGAGAGCAGCTCCCTCTCAGCGTACAGCGAAGGGAGGCGGGACTATCTCTGAACTACGTCTGGAGCCAATCCCCAACGTCTCCGACTCCGAGAGCGAGGGCGTAGGTGGGTGGAGCCAGGATGAGTGGCGTCCCTTCATAGCCAATCCTGACCGTTCCCGCAACCAATGTGGCCCGCCCCTCTCACGCCTCCTTTCCGGGAGACGCAGCAGGCAGAGGGCAACGCCGTCAACGGCCAAACGGTGGCGCACGGCGCTCACTGAAGAGAAGAAGAAGGTTCTTGCTTGCGCTCTCAGTGATTGACAGGGAGGAGTGGGGCGGGGATAGGGCAGGTTTCTGCAAAGTGATTGGATGACGTTGCACGGAGGGCGAGAGGAAGGGAAAAGCTTGGCTTACAATTGGCCGAAAGGAAGCGGAAGTGGGGAGTTGGGCAGCGGCGTTGAGGCCCGGGCGGGGCGTGGGGGGGGGATTTTCCTGTGGGCAGGTGAGGTTTTTTTTTTTTCTGGAAGCTTCTGCGAGGGGCTCCTGGCTGGCGAGGCCCTGTCGGGCCTGCGACCGTTGTGACGGTTGGTAACGGTTGAGCCCCAGGGGTGCCGGGTCACTGGGCCGGGCGGGTGTTCGAGTCCCGGCTCTGCCAGACCGCGGGAACTTCCCTCCCCTCCCCCACCCCGCCCGCGTGGACCTCGCGGCCCGTGGAACTCAAGCCACGGAACTGCTCGGTTTGTAACCATATAATAGACACATAAAACACACAATGTATACATTATATAATGTATATCATAGAACAGTATATATTGTATATTATGTACATCATATATTATAATATATAACACACATATATGTGTATGTGTGTGTATATATATATTTTTTCTTTTTTTAAGCCAGTCCTGGACTTGAGCTCAGGGCCTGATCACTGTCCTTGGACTTTCTCAAGGCTAGAGCTCTACCACTTGAGCCTCAGCACCACTTCCAGATGTTTTTCTATGTATGTGGTACCAAGGCATCGAACCCGGGTCTTCATGCATGCTAAGCACTTTAACCACTAGGCCAAACTCCTGGCCCTGTAGTAATAATATTTGAAATATATATTATATGTATTATATATAACATATATTATGTGTATATATATTATATATATATAGCCCAGCTGTTTAAAAAATCAAATTTTAGCAGGGCCCGTGGGCTCACGCCTGTCATCCTAGCTACTCAGGAGGCTGAGATCTGAGGATCCAGGTCCAAAGCCAACCCAGGCAGGAAAGTCTGTGAGACTCTTATCTCCAATTAACCATTAGCATAGGGGAAGCGGGAAGCGGGGTTGTGACTCAGGGATAGGGGGGTAGCCTTGAGCTGAAGAGCTCAGGGACAACGCCCACCCAGGCCGAGATTTCAAGCCACAAGACCCACCAAAAAAAAAAAAAATCAAATGTTAATATATTTAATCCATGATCAATAAAATGGCATTGCCATACAACATTTCTCTCAATAATACAGGGGGCCAGGAGTTTGGCCTAGTGGTAGAGTGCTTGCCTAGCATGCATGAAGACCCATGTTGATTCCTCGGTACCACATACATAGAAAAAAGGCGGAAATGATGCTAAGTCCCAAGTGGTAGAGCTCTAGCATTGAGAAAGTCCAAGGACAGTGCTCAGGCCCTGAACTCAAGCCCATGACTGGCCAAAACAAAACAAAACAAAAAGCCTGAAGTGGCGCTGTGGCTTGTTGCTCAAGTAAATGGTAGAGCACTAGTACAAATTGGCTCAGAGACAGCACTCAGGCTCTGAGTCCAAGCCCCAGGACTGGGAAAGAACAAAAAATGCTAAAGGGTATAATTCAGTGAATGCTTGCCTAGCAGGTTTGAAGTCTAGCTCCAAGCCAGTGCTAGTGCCAAAAAAATTATTTGGCTGAAAGAAAATTCATGTTTATAATTGGCTTAATTTCTTGGAAATTTTGAACATAATTGGGAATTATTGGGACATTGTCATTTCTAAATTACTTCCAAATACCATTCATTTTATTTTAGAAGACTGAAATTTAGCAGTGAAGTTACCTAGATGTTTTCGACACATTGAATTAAACATGTAAGTATTCCAAGTTTGTAGCTCTCATTTTGTTAGAACTTCTTTTTCCTTTTTTTTTTTTTTTTTTTGGTTGGTCGTGGGGCTTGAACTCTGGACCTGGGCTTCATGGACTTCCATGCCTGGGCTGGCTTTGAAGCTTGATCCTCACATCTCAGGCTTCTGAATAGCTAGGATTACAGGCTTGAGCCACCACGCCAGGCTTCCCCCCCCCCCCCAGTCCTGGGACTTGAGCACTATCCTTGGGCATTCGACAGCACCATTTCTGGCTTTTTCTATGTATGCGGTACCATGGTCTTTGTGCGTGCTAGGCAAGCACTGTACCACTAGGCCAAACTCCCAGGTCTTTTTTTGTTGTTGGTTGTGGGGATTGAACTCAGTGGCTGGGGACTGACCCTGAGCTTTTCTGCTCAGAGCTGGCACTCTACCACTTTAAGCCACAGTGTCACTTCCGGTTTCCTGGCGGGTAATTGGAGATATGAATCTCATGGACTTCTGTGCCTGGCTGGCTTTGAACTAGGATCCTCAGATCTCAGCCTCCTGAGTAGCTGGGATGACAGGCGTGAGCCACTGGTGCCCCGCTAGGCCTAGGTGCAGGGGCTCACGCCTGTCATCCCAGCTACTCAGGAGGCTGAGCTCTGAGGATCCTAGTTCAAAGCCAGCCAGGCACAGAAGTCCATGAGACTCTTAATGTCCAATTAGCCACTAGAAAACCAGAAGTGGTCTTGTGGCTCCAAGGGTAGGGTCGTAGCCTTGAGCTGAAGAGCTCAGGGACAGTGCCCAGGCCCAGTTCAAGCCCCAGGACCAACAAAAAAAATAATAACATTTAAACCACACTGTTGGAAGAAAATAAACATTAGTCATTACTGAAACTCTGTGTATATGTGCTTGTGCCGGTCCCGGGGCTTGAACTCAGAGCCCGGGCACTGCCCCTGAGCTTCTTTTGCTCTACCAATTGAGCCACAGCATCACTTCTGGCCTTTCTATTTTATGTGGTACTGAGGAATTGAACCCCTGCTAGCCAAGCACTCTACCACTATGCCACATCCCTAGCTCCTGGCTTTGATTTTTAAAAGTAATTGGGAGATAAGAGGCTCTTGGACTTCCCTAGTTTAGGCTGACCTTGACCTATGATCCTCAGATCTCAGCCAGTACCTAGGACTGCAGAGTTGCCAGGAGACTTGACGTCTCCAGTGGGCTGTGGAGGGCCTCACCCACCTGGCTTCCTCCAGCCTCTGCTTAGCCAGCCCTAGCTATGACAACGCAGGCAGTGGGGAGGGCCTGGAGTGTTCACCGAACCTGCAGTGTGCTATAGAGGAGGCCTTTATACCCCAAGCCCCCCTGCAATGGGTGCCAACCTCTCCCACAAGGGTTACCGAGGGATATTGTGTGTCCAACACTGTCGGGGGCGCTGGGAGCCCCTTCTGCTATGGACCCAACATTCAGGCCTGGAGGTACCGCTGAAGTCTGCAGAGAATGGCCTGCAGCCCGGAGCTTCCACAGACAGAGCCAGGCAGGGTTGGGGAAGTTGGGAGCCATGGAGAGCAAGTGGCTGCACTCCAAAGACCAGACAGTGCCAAGGTCCTGGGGCAGGCAGAGGTGGCTGCAAGGGAGTGTCAAGTCATGGAGCTTTGGTTTCTGTAGGCCTGTGGTGATCTTGGCCTTGCTTCTCCCAGGGTAGACACATGGCAGGAGTTTGGAGCTGACGAGGGAAGAAGTTTGGGGGCTGAAGTCAATGGGGCCTGCGCTAGATGCTGTCAGTGCACCCATCACTGCAGCCTGGGGTCAGGCCCGGCCCTGCGGGCAGGGCTTCTGGGAAAATGTGGCAGAGGCCAGGTCTCTGTCCCCAGGAGGGAAGCAGAGCTTTGGGGCGCTACCCCACCCACGCGGTGAAACAATGGCCACTTGTCATTCCAAGAAATCTTAATTTCTTTATTGTTTGACTTTTTTTGACTCAACAATTTTTTTTAAACTTTTTGTTTTTTTCTGAAACGTTCGTTATGAGCCTTTTGTTTTGTTCTCGTTAAATGCACTCGACCCAAAATTGGTTTGGCATATCGAAAAGGAGACCAAAGAGGGGTGGGGGGGGTGGGGGGCGGGGAGGCCCGAATGGACAGAGATTGAGGATGAGTAGAAAGAGGGTGGGGGGGGGGAGACAGCAAGAAAGACGCAGGGCGGGGAGGGAGACCCCAACAGAAAAGAATGCGGGAGAAAGAACAGACGAGATTTAGGAGCAAATGATTCCAGGAGCCCGCGGAGGGCGCGGGGGAGAAACCAAGACCCTTGTCTGTCCGCCCCACCTGGGGCGGGGGCATCAAGGCACCAGGTCTGGTTGGGGCGGGGACACCCCGCTGGGGCAGCTCCTCGCTGGCCTGTGGTGGTGTCCAGCCCCGCCAGGGGGCGCGGCCGGCAGCCCCGAGGCCCCCTGCACCTCTCTCCCCTGATTGTCACTGTGTGGAGAGACGGGGGGCGGGGGGGGGGCTGGGTAGGGAGACCCCCACCTCCGCCGGTGACCAGACCCCTCTGCTCCCTCTGCCTGGCTAGCCTTCAACCTCCCCAGGGTCTTGTGATGACATTGGGCCAAGACTCTTCCCCCTCCCCGAACTCGCCAGAGATGGGGTCACCCCGCCTGCTCCCCATCTGGGACCAAACCACCCTCTTTGGTCTGACCCCTTCTCCCCTAACCAGTGGGGACAAGCTAGCCCCAGCTCCCCAGCACCAGGGAGGGGCTTTCTAGCAGCAAAAAAAAAGGGTCCCCCTCCTTCCTAGAGGCCTCCTCCCCCCAAACCCAAAGTTCACGGCAGCAGCAGGCTGAGACCCGGAGATGTTTGGAAACTCATGGCACTTGTGATTAGAGGGAGGAGGGACACGGAGGTCGGGGGCGGGGGCTCCTCTGGGAAATGGCGATGAGGGCTGTGCTACCCCGAACGGCTGGGAGAAGTGGGGAGCCTGAGGACGGAGAGGGGCTGGGGGACCGCCCAGGCCTGCTCCAGCTGTGCGGCTCCACGGCAGGGGGGACAGGGCAGGGGACCCCGCCCTGCCGACCTCCAGCGGGGTGCACGCGCAGGGGCAGCGCAGCCGGTCTTGGCAAGAGCCTCTTTGGGTGTGAGGGTGTCTCCCCGGGCCAGGGGGGAGCAGAGGGGAGGCGGCCCTGGTCCTGGGGCAGGCAGTGAGGTACGCGTCCCAGGGGGCTGACGGATGCGGGTGGCAGAGCAGGGGAGGAGGTGACGGACGGATGGGCGCCCGGTTCTTGGATTCGCTGTTGGTGAGATTCCGTTGCTGTCCCTGGAGTGTCAAAGCTGCGCCCCTGCGGGCCCCAGGCGCACAGACACCCCCGGAGAAGTCCTGGCTGTGGGGCCGCGGCCTCCTGCTCCGTTCTGCTCCCCACAAAGTCCGGGCTGGCCTGGGCCACAGGCGCCTGGTGGCTTCAAGTGATGAGATTTTCTTTTTTTTTTTTTGTCTTTTTTTCTTTTCCATTTTGTTGAAATATTTACAGCGATGGGGGGGGGGAGTTAAGAGGTTCCCTAGGGAAAGATCCATGCCCAGGACCCACCCCCAGGGAGACCTAGACCCACAATCTGCTCCCCAGACAGCCGGGCCCACAGCACTGGACACGCCCAGCCACGGCCGCCCTGTGGGGCTGGGGGTCCTGTGGGGAGTTGTGCTTCATCAGGAGTCGCCCCAAGGCAGGGGGTCATTGGGTGCACTCTGGGGGCTGGGGGGGGCCGGCTGGCTGGGGGGCGGGGACCCATAGCGAGGGGAAGGAGCTTGCGGAAAGTTCCACCTTGAAAATGCCAGCCACCACTGCCAGGGCCAGAGGCTCTGGTCGCAGGGAGGGGGGGACAGGGAGTGGGGTGCAGGGGGAGGGGGCCCGTCGGTCTGTCCTGCCCACCGGGAGAGGCGCGGGAGGCCAGGCTGGACCTCGTGGGGGCCCCCTCCGTGCCCAGGGCGTTGGAGGCAGGCTCGGGGCGAGGGCGGCATGGGCCTGCCTCCCTCCCTCCTGCCCCCCCCCCCCGCCCCCCCCCCGGGAAGGAGGGCTGGGGCCTCCTCACTGCCCTCCCCGGAATCGAGCTGGTGCAGGTGGCTGGTGGAGACCCTGTGTGAGCCCGCGGCCGGGCCCTGGGGGGGACTGAGGGGCCACCAGCCACGGCCACGCCCAGGGCTCCCCCCAGCGGCCCCTGGTCCGCGAGGTCCCTCAGAGGCTGGTGACCAGCTGCATCTGGCCGTCGCCATCGGGGCCTGGCCCCTCGAGGCCCGGCGCCGCCAGGTAGCCCTCGTGGCTGGGCCTCCGCACCTGGTAGTAGCCCTGCAGGGGGTTCCGGGCCACCAGGGCCGGCGGGCGCGAGGTGTAGTAGATTTCCGGGGGGCCGGGCGGCGCGGGCGGCGGCGGGGGCAGGGCCTCGCTGGGCCCGTCGGGGCTGCTGTCCGGGTAGGAGGGCGAGTCCCGCAGGTTGGCCCCGCTGGCGTAGAGCGAGTCCCGGCCGGGCGGGGAGGCTAGCGGCCGGCCGGCGGCGCCGTCGTCGGCGGCGCAGCTCTCGGACTCGTCCAGGTCGCTCTGGTACAGCACCGACTGCGCGCGCGGCAGCAGCAGCGGCTCCTCCAGCGCCTTGTACAGCAGTTCGATCTCGGCGCGGTCGGCGCCCGCGGGCCCGCCGGCCTCGTCCTCGCCGGCCCCGGGCCCCGGCGGCGCGGGCGGCTCGGGCGGCGGGGGGCCCTTGGCGCCCGCGCCCCGCAGGTTGTTGTGCACCAGCTCGGAGATGATCATCTTCTCGAAGGCGGCCGCGTCGGCCAGGTTGCGGCCGCGGGCCTCGGGGCCCGCGTCCCCCGCGGGGAAGTCGCCGCTGCGCAGCGAGTAGCTGTTGTTGAAGTTGCCGTTGAGCGGCAGCGTGTCCATGCCGCACGCCTCCCGCGCGCCCAGGGGGTGTTCTGCGGGGAGGCGCGGGGTCAGGGGGGCCGGGCGGGGCTCCCGCGCCCCCGGGGAGACCCCCGTTCCCCCCCCCCGTCCCCCGCCCCGCACGGTGACTTACTGGGCTCCCGGTAGCTCCCTGCGGTGCGGCGAGGAGAGAAATCGAGAAGGAGCTTAAAGAGAGGGCCTGGCCTGGGGCAACGCCCGCCCCGGCCGCCCCTGCCGCCCAGGCCCCCCCGCCTCACCTGGGGAGTTGAAGACGGGGGGCGAGGAGGGGTTGAAGCCCACCGACTCGGCGATGAGCGTGTTGTAGGGGCTGGTGCCCCCGCGGGGCTGCAGCACGGGGTTGGTCAGGAGGTGGTTCCCCATGGTACCTGCCGAGGGGGGGCAGGTCACGCGGCGGGCCGGGCCAGCGGCGGCCGGGGGCCGGGCACAGGGCGGCGGCTCACCTCGGTTCAGGGTGGGGGTGCTGTTGATGTCGCCGGCCATGAAGGAGGACTCGGTCTGCTTCCTCACCGTGTCGTTCCACATCCTCCGGATCCGGCTCTGGGGGACACGGCCAGGTGAGAGGGGGCCTCGAGCCCCGCCCCGAGCCACAAGCCCCGCCCCGGGCCCCGCCCCGGGCCCCGCCCCCGAGCCCTGCAAGCCCCGCCCCGGGCCCCGCCCCCGGGCCCCGCAAGCCCCGCCCCGGGCCCCGCCCCCACCCCGCACCTGGGTCCCCGTGTAGTAGCGAGTGTTGCTGCGCATGGCCGAGGTCTTGAGGGAGCCGTGCGCGCCCCCCGGCGGGGAGCGGATGCAGCAGTACGAGTGGCGCAGGCACTTGCTGTACTCCTTGTGCACCTGCGGGACAGGCGTGCGCGCGCGTGTGACCAGACACCCCGGGCTGGTCAGCGGAGCCCCACAGCGCAGGGGAGGCCAAGGGCCCGTGGCCGGGCGGCGTGCAACCCCACCGCGCATGCCCAGTACTGCCCGCCGCCCCGCGCGCCGCCTCTCCCCGCAGCACTCTCGCCTTCTTCCCGGGTGGTTAAGATCCACACTTTGAACACAGTGCCTTAAAAGGGGCCTTTCCATCCTTACGACCTTCGAAGCTCTTTCCGGAACTACTCCCACGGGAAGCATTCCACGGGGCGCCCTGCGGTTCCTCAGTGGCAGGGCCCCTGACTCCCAGCCCCCCAACCCAGGGCGCTCCAGGCCCGGCGCCCATCCCGCTTGCCCCGGCCCTGACAGCCCGTGCCTGCCTCCCACTGGGCACAGACCGCACCCGGCAAAGCAGGCACTGCCCCTCTCCTCTGCCATCCCGTACCTTCTTCTGCAAGGCGCAGTGGAAAACGAAGATGAAGACCCCCTGGAAGGCGTTGAAGGTGGTGAACAGATATGCCATAACCACGGACTCCTTGTTGATGAAGAGGAGGCCAAAGGCCCACGTGAGACCCAGCAAGAAGAGCAGTGCAATGGCCCCCAGGGCCCAGGACCTGAGGGAGGGGGACACAGGTCAGCCCCGGACCAAGCCTACCAGAATCCACCCAGGCCCACAACACAGCTCTGCAGGGCTTCTGGAAGGGCCCCGGCCTGGTGTGGGAAGCCCACGTGGCTGCGGCGGCCTCTGGGGGCGCTGGTGGCACACTTGCTGCACTGCAGAGCACAGAGCTGTGGCTGGTGGCCACTTTTCTTTCTACTGTCCTTAAGTGGACTCAGGATTTGAACTTAGCTTCCCCCACTGCAGTCACAGCCCCAAACCACAGGTTGGATGTGCTATCAGTATGCTTTCCTATCCTCCCTCTTTTTGTTTAGTCCTAAGGCTTGAACTCAGGACCTGGACACTGTCCCTGAGCTTCTTTTGTTCAAGGCCAGCACTCTACCACCTGAGCCACAGCACCACTTCCGGCTTTCTCTGTATGTGGTGCTGAGGAATCACAGCCAGGGCTTTGTGCATGCCAGGCCAACACTGGACCACTAGCCACGCTCCCAGAACTGCATTCCGGGAAGGGGGAGGGGAGGGGGGAGGGGCCTCACTTAATGTTGTCCAGGCGACTGGAGTCTGGCTTGAGCACGGACGAGCTGCGGATCATCTTGTGCAGCGTCACCATCAGGAACACCAGGTTCACCTGGGCAGGGCAGGGCGGGGTGGGCTGAGTGTCCTGGGCCAGGAAGCTGCGCTCGTACACCCTGCCCCACGGGTCAAGAGTGGCCCTCTGCGCCTGCGCCTGCAGGTCGGGAGCTGCCCTCTGTGCCCAGGCTCTAGGGCACTGCAGCCTCATGCTGTGTGCACCAGTGCTGAGTGACACCTCCATGGCAGGCTTGCGAGGGTAGGGGTGTGTGTGTGTGTGTGTGTGTGTGTGTGTGGAAGGCCAAGGTTAGCCCTTCCAACTCACCACAATGACGAAGGAGACGGGCCCGATGAAGCTCCAGATAAAGTAATTGTCAACCCGGAGCCAGCAGCTGTGGACACAGGAGAGGTTGGGGAGGAGCCGGGGCCCCTTCCCTCTGGCCCTGGGAGGAGCCCAGCCTGACGGGAGCCACGGAACCCCCTGGGAGGCAGCGGGGACACTCACGCCTTCTCGGTGCCGTAGCTGCGGTAGTCGATGGCGGCAGCGATGCCCACCACCAGGGCGGGGAAGCAGTAGCCGCCCAGGTAGTAGTACTTGGTGCGGGAGTACTCGCTCTCGAACACCTCCACCAGCAACAGGTAGAGGTGCACGCCCTCCAGGCACAGCCAGGAGAAGGCGGCCAGGAAGAAGTAGTGCAGCAGGCCCGCGAAGATGGGGCAGGCAATCTGTGGGTACGGGGAGGGAAGGTGAGGGGCCGTGGCGGGACGGGCGCCCTCTCCACCCACTCCACCCTGCCGTGCCCCTCCCGGCCCTGGCCCACCTCGTACTGCGTCTTGTCTATCCCCACCAGGAAGAGCAGCTCGGCCAAGAACAGGTTGATGCACAGGTTCTTGTGGATGGTGTTGCGGTCTGTCTGCAGGCCCCGCAGGAAGCAGAAGGTGGAGATGCAGATGGCCAGGCAGACCAGCGAGATCACGATGCCCACCCAGGTGATGACCGACAGCAGCAGCTCATTGATGCGGCCCTGGTACTGGGGATGTGGAGGAGGGCGTGTGCTCAGAGCCTGCCCTGGACAAGGCCAGGAGCAGGGCGCATGCTCAGCAACCGAGACGCAGGGCGCATGCTCAGAGACTGGGAGCCGAAGCAAGGCCACGGGCTACGCGTAGCTCCCGCAAGGAGAGATGACCACAGTGACACCAACCAGCTGGCTTCTCGGCGCCGTGGGTGGGCAGAAGCCAGAGGAGACCAGACAGACACACTTGCACGTGGCCCGCCGCCCCCCATGCTGTGCCCTAGGCCGCCATGCAAAGCAGGGCAGCGGCAGGCCTGGCCCTGGCCGGCTTACGATCTCCCGGTGCGCCATGAGCACTGCGAAGTTGGTGAGGTGGCTGCAGGCACACGTGGTGTGCGTCTTGTTGGACTCCACCAGACGGCAGCCCTGCGTCGACCAGTAGCCCAGCATGGAGCGCTCCGAGTAGTTCCAGAAGGAGCAGTTGGCGTTGAAGTGGTTCTTGGCCTGCCAGGCGGTGGCAGCACGGGTCAGGACGGGAGGACGGGAGGCCCCCCCCCACGCGGGGTGAGCGGGACTGCGTGGGGACCGAGGGGCCAGGCTGCTGTGTGCTCACCTCCAGGTGGGCCACGGTGAAGATGACGGGGTCCATGAGGAAGACGCGGCTGGACTCCTTGTTGATGGACGCAGCGATCACCTGCGAGTTCACCACCAGCGAGGCGCCCCCCGCACCCCCCGAACCCGCGTCTCCTGCCAGCTTCACCGTGGCGTTCTCCGTGGACAGGAAGAGGCCCAGGTTGTTGTAGAGGATGAAGACCACTTTGACCACGCCTGGGGAGGGCCGTGGGCACCATGAGACGTGGCCAGCAGCCTCGGGCACCGGGACCACCAATCCCAGCCACAGCCCAGGCAAGAGAGCGCAGAGCCCTTCCCACAGGGGCCAGGACGTGGGGGCATCGGCTCTGCCCTCCTCCACCTCTTCCTCCCCCTGTGCTCTGTGGGGCTCTGGGTGTGTGTGTGTGGGGGGGTGTCTGGGCATGCATCCGGGTGGGGGTCCAGGCTCAGTTCAGCCTGGCAGGGCACACAGGGCACTGACCATTGCGGCTGTTCTGCTTGATGGTGTTGGCCGACAGCTGGATGGAGTTCTCGCTGGGGTACTCCTGGGGGAACACCAGCTCCTGCACCTGGCCCTCCGTGTTCAGGACGGTGACCTCCAGGACTGCGGGCCAAGGTGGCAGGACACACGCCATGAGCTGTGGCTCTACCCAGGGCGGGGCCTGGCACCCGGGGCTAGGGTTCCACGAGGAGCCGGCACTCACCCACATTCTGCTTGGCCGCCAGGAAGCGGGCGGGCTCCCGGACGTTGTCAGCCAGCAGGAAGGCCCCCTCCTCCAGCACGTCCAGCAGCATGGTGGCCGTGTGCACCTGCTCCGTGGTGTTCATGTCCTTCCAGGACTCCAGCGCCTCGGGCCGGAGCAGATTATCCACTGTCTCCACCACGGCCTGCGCGGGTTGGGTGGGGCCCGGTGAGCCAGCCACATGGGAGGGGGATGTGGGCTGGGCTGTGTCCCCTCCACGCCTGCCCACCCTCCGGATGCAGAGCCACACTCACGCCTCACCTTGATGTAATCCTTGCAGGTTCTCTCTCGCTTGTGCATCTAGAGATGGGACGGGGTGTCAGGCTGTACCTCTGGACACTGGACCCCCAAACCTAGGCCCTAGGCAGCCCTGGTCAGGAAATCAGTGCCCCCGGAACCCCCAAATGGGTGGTGCTGCTGGGAGGGGCCACGCCCACCTTGTTGTAGTTTTTGCCGGCTGACTCGCGCTCGATGGGCCGCAGGGCCTGGAGCTGGGCGTCCAGAATGTCCAGCAGCTGCTCCAGCAGCTTCACGGAGGACGACACGTCCCCGGCGTAGATGGAGCCCCGAGTGTGCCGCGCCAGCTCGCTCGCGATGTTGGCCGCATTCTCCCCACTCTTAATCTGTGTGCGGCGGGCAGGAAGGGAGCTGGGGCTGTCAGGGGCCAGCCTGCCCCCCCTTCCCCCCCCAGCATCCCACTGGCCTGCATTCCCCCCCCTCCCCTCCCCAGCCAGCCCTAGCCTGAGTCAGGGGCCTGCCTGGCGGAGCAGTGGGGAGGGGGGTGGGTACCTTCTGAGCCACCTGGTTGACCCAGGGAGAAGTGCAGTTGCTGAGGTCGGGGCCTCGGGGGTTCCAGAGCCCCAAGGTTGGCAGACACTGGAACGAGGCAATTCCTAAATGGACAGAGGAGGGGGGCAAAGGAGAGGCGGGAAGGGGAGAGGAGGGGAGAGGTGAAGGGGATGTGGACGGACAGGCACATCGCAGGTCAGACAAGAAAGGGGTGAGGGACGGCACACCCCTCGCGTCCCCTGGACTCGGGACCAGGCCACGACGCCCCGGTGTCCGCGTGGGCCCCCGTGGTGCCCCCTCCCACGCCCCCCATCCCCAGGCCTCTGCACTCACCGCGAGTTCCCTTGGGGCAGGGCCGCTCCACCAGCATGCCCTGCTGCGTGGCCGGCCACTGGACCCTCCGCACCTCCCGGGGTTCGCAGAAGAGCTCGGGGGACACGTGCAGGTTGGGGGCAGGGGGCCGCCGGGTGCTGGGGGCTGGGGCCGTGGCCGCGGGCAGGTCGGGTCCCAGCTGGTTGATGGCGCCCACGGGGTGCGTGGTGAGGGGCGCCCGGCGGAGGGGGGTGGTGGCGGCGGGCGAGGCCGTGCTGGTGAGGGGCGTGGGCCGCGCCGTGGTGGTGGTGCTGAGGGGCGGGGAGGTGGCCGGGCCTGGAAGGGAGCCAGACGGGTGGGGAGGGGTCACCAGGCGCCCCGGGGTCCCGGATCGGGCCTCCCCGCCCCCGATCCCCGCGCCCGGCCGCGCCCGGCCGCGCCCGTCCTCACCCGCGCTGGGGTCCGGGGGCCCGAACTCCAGGCCGTAGCGCACCACGAAGTAGTTGTTCCACACGTAGAGCTGGTTGTCGCGGGGGTTGTAGTCCACGGAGGACACGAACTGGTAGGGGTTGGGGAAGGCCAGGCCCACGGGCTCCTCGCGGCCGGCGTGCGTGTTGAAGGCGTAGTCCACGCGGTTGCCGGCCGCCTCGCTGTCGTCGTCCACGTACACGGAGCGCAGCACGTAGAGCACGCCGCACACCATGAAGGCGTTGGAGGCCGAGCGCTTGTCGTAGCCCGTCTCCCACGTGCCCTCGAAGCGCAGCGTGTACGGGTTCAGCTGGCTCACCACCAGCCGCCCGTTGTTGCCCTCGGTGGCGTAGATGACCCACAGGCCGCTCTCGTCCACTGCCAGGTCGATGTCCGTCTTGCCGCCCCAGCGGTAGGGCGACGTGTCGTGGTAGTTGGCCGTGGCGATGACCGTCTCGCCGCTCTTGATGCGCGTGCGCAGGTCGTACTTGACGATGTTGCGCGTGCGCTCCTTGTTGTAGAAGACGGCGCCGTCGTACACCACGAAGCCCGTGCCGTCCACGCGGTTGGGCAGGCGGTAGGTGGTGGTGTGGCGCGCGGCCACGTAGTCGTCCCACGACGCGTACTCGGTGAGCGTGTCCGTGCGGTAGGGGATCCAGGGCATCACGTAGATGCGGTCGCCCGCCTGCAGCGGGTCCTTGCACCAGGCGCCCGACTGGTGCTCCGACTCGTGCGTGGACGTGGGCTCCAGCACCTTCTGCAGCGTGCCCGGGCACACGAAGACTGGGCGGGGGCGCAGAGAGAGAGAGAGAGGGAGAGAGAGAGGGAGGGAGAGGAGTGGGTGACGGGGCGGGGGCCCCGCCGTCCCCTCCTGCTGCTGCTGCTGCAGTCACGGTTGCTTGGTAGGGCTGGTGATAGGAGGGGGGGCTCTGGGCTGGGATCCCCCCCTCCGCCCGCCCGGCTGCCCCTCTCCCTGGAGCTGTCCACCCTGCAGGCCATCAAGAGCAGGGTTAGTGCGGGTGCCTGGCTGCTGGGGGGAGGGGGGGCCTCCAGGCCCTTCGGCCTCCTCTGCCCTACGGAAGAACGAGGGTCTCGGGTCCCATCGTCCACCGAGCACATCAGAACAGACTTTGGTGACAAGTCACTGTCTTCCTCCTACAGAAACTGCAAGGTAGAGCCACGTCCTGTGCCACCTCCTGACCAGCGTGCCCGCACCTCCACCCCCCACACAGGTGTCTGGGGTGCCCTGTTTTAATGCAGGGCGGGGGAGGCCTGGGGCATCAACTCTCCCCAGACCCTGGCCCAGTACCCACACACGGCAGTGTTCCGGGACAGCCCCCAGGGCTCGCCAGCCAGCGGGGTCTCTCAGGGCCCCTCCCCCCCCCCCGGGGCCAATGGGAGAGGGAGGGGAGAGAGCTGCATGGAGGGAAGAGAGACTGGGCAGGGGTCCGATGTCCTGGCTCCCAGGGAGGCAGCTGGAGCACCTGGGAAGAAAGGGTTAATGCTGGCGGAGGAGAGAGGTGAGCAGAGAATTCACTCCGTGGCCCGGGCCCCCGACTGAGGGTCCCTTGGGGGGGGGGCAGGTCCAGCTCGGAGGGGGCAAGGGAGGGAACCAGGTGCTAGGATAAAGACCCAGCCCGCCCAGCCAAGCCCCCCGCCACCTCCCTGCCCGGACCCCGATTTACCTGTGACCATCCCCGGCTCGGGAGGAGGGACCAAGGCAGCGCTGGTGTCAGAAAGGTGGGGGGCCCCGCCCCACCCCCCCATTCCCTGAAAAGAGGAAAACCTCGACTGCATCTCGTTGACGCCGCTGGCCTGCCCGCGCCCCCTGCTCCTAGCTACCCCTTCCTGCCAGGGGCACGGCGTGGCCAGGCCCCTCCTCCTCCCCGAGGGCCACGAGTGGGCCTCGCTCGCTCTCAAGTGCTCGCTCTCGAGTGCTCGCTCCTCCCACGGCAGAACCCACAGGCAGGCCAGGGCTGGCGCAGGATCTGTGTGAATTCTCTGCTCGTGCTTGGCCGGGCACCAAAGCAGCTGGCCCCACGGGAAGGGGGAGCTTGGGGGGACAGCCCACAGGAGACGGTGACTTTGGTGCGGGTGCGGCCCCGCGGGGAGCAGGGTTTGGGCAGGAGCCAGCCACCCCCCCCTCCACAGCCCTGTCCCACTCATCCCTGCGTGGGGGGGGACCCCAGGCCGAAAGCAGCCAGCAGCTTTTTGTAAGAAGGTGCCTAGGGCACAGAGGGAGGCCGGAGCCAGACCCCTCCCAACTGAGCTGGGGGGCCCTGGGAGGGGGCCTGTGCTCCCCCAACCCACGCGGCGGCCTGTGTTGTATGTGTGTATGTGGGGGGTGTCTCAGCAGGAGCTGGTCAGAGGGTGCAGGGAGGAAAAGCAGTTAGAGGTCACCTGGGGAAGGGGGAGACGAGGGAGGGTCTTCTGCACAGGGGCCCAGCACCCAGCCCCCCGCAGGTCCAGTGCTGCAGTGAAACCACGGCCTGCAAGAAGAGTGACTGGTGCCTGGGCAGACTTTTGGGGGGGGGCTCTGTGGCCTGGGACAGGGAGGGGTGCAGCTCAGATGGACCCCACACTCCGGGACACTCCACAGCCCCCCACAATCTCAAGGCAAAAGGGACCCCGGGGTGGTTTCTTCCCCAGGACTGCTTCTTCCTGTCAGTTACCAGACTTCCTGGGGAAGAAAAGGCGCTGGAGACACCCCCACCCCCACCAGAGATTCCGGGGGGCCGTGGAGGACCCCAGAGTCCATGTGTGCCCCCACTCCCCCCTCCCTGGTCCTCTAACCACAACAGCCCAGAAGAAACCCTGACTGCAGCTTCGCAAGCGTGGCCGTAACCCCCCTCCCAGCCCCCAGAGCCCCACCCGCCCTCCCCACCCAGGGCGGGGCCCCAGCTCATCAGGGGTGTGGGGTGGGCAGGGCGCGGGCTCTCCACGCTCCTCCACGCGGCTCTGGGCCTTGGAAACGCCAAACCAGAAGAACTTAAGACACCAGGAGCCCGAGAGGAGAGAGAGAGGGAGAGAGAGAGGGAGGGGGGAAGGGTGGGAGAGAGAGAGGGAGGAAGAAAGAGGGAGAAAGAGAGAGAGAGAGAGAGAGAGAGAGAGGAAATCTGCTCCCCAAAAGGGAAAACAAAGCCCCCCCAACCCAGAGCCAAACCCAGTACAAGAGGTGTGGAGGCAGAGGGAGGAGAGAGAGACCAGAGATAGAAAGATGGAGGGGGAGAGAAGGAAGAGAACAGGGAGAGAAGGGGGGGGAGGAAGAGAGAGGAGAGGCTTCCTGGGAAGTCTGGAGGTGCCCGAGACGGGCGGGCGGGCAGGCGGGCAGGGTCTCTCTGGCGGGGCGGGCGGGCAGGGGCGGGAGAGGGCACATGAGTAGGGGCAGGGAGGACAAAGTGTGAGTTAGGGATTAGCATTGGTAACAGTGCGTTTACCTTTCTGCTCCACTTCTACTTAAGCATCAGGAAGAGAGAGAGAAAACAAATTGAAAACAAAAATGTGCAAGAAAAAAAAAAAGAGAAAAAAAAAAAGATTAAGTTGCTTTCGTTCCTTGTTTTTCTGGTCACAACGCCCCCTCCTCTGCCTGGCCTTCCTGGCACCTGCGTCCCCAACCCCTTCTGCGACAGCAGTCCAGCCCCCCGCCCATCCCGAGGCCCCTCCTCTGGGGGACAGGGAGACAGACGCATGGAAGGGACACATGGGTGGGGAGAGACGTGGGTCAGGGTGCAGGCAGGTGTGGGCGTCCCTGGGAGAAGCCCGGCTGGGGGTGAGCACTGGTGGAGGGGAGCTGGGAATGGAGGACACCAAGGCCCTGCTCCCACCTGCCCGCCGCCCTCGTGCGACAACTCGGCCCAGGGAAGGGGTTCAGAGCATTCTGGGGGGCCTGGGCGCCCCTCCCGCCACAAGCACAGACAGAACCCCTTCCCCTGGGGGAGGGCCCCACCACAGTCCAGCTGTGGTCCCCAGGGACCTCACCACCCCGGAAACGCAGACAGAGGGTGGCGGGGCAGACAGTAGGACAGAGGCCTCCAAGCGGCCAGGGTAGGGGGACAGAGAACCAGGGGAGGGGACACAGACCGGACAGGACAGCAGGTGGAGGGCACCCCCCACACTCCTCCCCCAAGGGGCAAGCCCTCCCAGGACCCCGAGCCCCAGCTTCACGCTGCCCGCAGCCCAGCCCATGGCACCACATGCGGGCAGCACCTGGGGAGAAAGGGAGCAGTTAGACCCAGCTCGGCTGCAAAACAAATCTAATGTTAGTCCCGCGCCTGGGGGGGGAGGTCCCCTGGACACAGTGCCCTCCCCTCAGGAGCCCCGGCCCCCCCCAACTACCCTCACCAGAATCATCCTGGCTTCCAAAACCGGGGGCCTCACTTCTGCCGAGACTACTTCCCCTGACCCCAGGCGAGCTCCTGCCCCCCACCTTGCCCAGGGCCTGCCAGGGAGACAATTCTCAGGAAATGGGGGGGAACGGCAGGGGAGCAACCCCCTTCTCTGTCTTCTCATCTACTTGTGGTTCTAACTCCCCATGGTGGGGTCAGGAGCTTGCTCAGCAGAGCCCATGGGTTTTGCAGGCCTCTCATGGCATTCTGTGTGTGTGTGTCTGTCTGTCTGTCTGTCCTGTCTGTCCTGTCTCCAGAAGGGCTCACGCTGGCTTTCCCATTAGACTATGGGCCACTTTCCATCCCCAGAGCCCTCTGGGTCTCTGTGGGTTCCGCCCTGGAACCCAGATTCCAGAGTCCATCTAGAATGCAGCTCGAGGCCCATGGCCTTTCTTTCTTCCTGGCCTTGACATCAGAGCTGCCTGGCTGGGCTCTACCTGACTAGGGAAAGTTCCCTGCGCTCACAGCCCACTGCTATTTTTATTTTGATTACTGCAGCAATAATAGCAATTAGTAAGAAGTAATGAGAACTCAAAACAAAAGCCGTGACACCAAGCAACCAAGGCCCAGGGGCGCTGGACACGCTGCCTGCAGGCTTGGAGAAGCCTGTCTACAGCTGGAGAAACTGAGGCTCTGAGAAGTGAAGCCACATGGCTTACTGCCTAGCAGAAGCAGGCAGTCTTTCCTCTGGCCCCTCCTTATCTGGGTGAGTGCCATTAGTTGGGTGGGGCAGGCAAGGCAAAGTCCATGGCAAACCTGGCACAGGGTGGGCGCTGGGGTCAGGGGAGTGGAAGCCTCTGCAGGGCACTAACACTCGACCCTCTAAACTGCCAATGGGGTGACCCCCCTCCCCATCAACGCCTGGGCTCAGCAATGAAGTCACCTGCCCCAGACTTCAGAGCCAAACATCTCAAGAGCCTGCTGGAGCCGTGGGGGTATCCCGACCTCCTCTCATTCCCCCCTCCACCCCCAGCTGTCCCCAGTGCAGGGGGGAAGCTCCGGAGAGCAGGCCAGTGTCCCCTTGGGTGGCTGGAGGCCTCGGGCACTGAAAGGAAAGGGCAGACACTAAAAGGAGAAAGTTACAGAAGCACGCGAGCCATCCTGTTTCCTCAGCATCCTGGGGTCACCTGCGAGGAGAAAGCAAAGATTGGGCGATGGGCAAGGGTGGAGTGGGAGGGGAGGGGAAGGGGAGTGTCAGACACGCTGGTGTCCCTGCCTCCCCCCTCAGATCGGAGGCCCAACCTCAGGTTGGCTATATAAAGCCAGGTAGAGGAGGAGAAAGAAGGGGTGACGGGGGTGCCAGGCGTGGTGGCCTGCAGTCCTAGCTACTCAGGAGGCTGAGATCTGAGGATCAAGGTTCAAAGCCAGCCCGGGCACTCTTATCTCCAATTAATCACTAGAAAACCAGAAGTGGTGCTGTGGCTCAGGGGTAGGGTAGTAGCCTTGAGCTGAAGAGCTCAGGGACAGCGCCCAGGCCCAGAGTCCAAGCTCCACAACCAACAAAAAAAGGAGGGTGATGGGGGACGGGGTGGGATGGAGAGAAGGGTGATACTGAAGGCTGGTACTGAAGGGGAGAGACCTGTGTGTGTTTGTTCCCCTTAGCCAAGACCAAGATGGCTCCCAGCTCCCCAGACTACTCCTCAGGCTACTTGTGTGTGTGTGGGGGGGGGGGGGTGTCTGTCACTCAATCCAATATGGCGACACTTCCTTTGCAGACAGGAAATGCTACAGTAGAAATGGTTCAACTAACCAGGAGATGGGAATCCGTCAAAGACACCCCATCCCTTTGCACCAGCTCTGCCAATAGGCGGCCTCAGAGGACAGCTGGCCTCTCTAGGGGTACAGGGTCCAGCTTCCATGTTGTGGAAGAGTCACCAGTGGGATAGGGAGGGCAAGAGCAAGGAGAGGGAGTCAAATGAGAAAGAGAATGAGTGAGTGAGTGAGTGAGTGAGAGGGTGGAAGGGGCATTCAGGAGGGAGAGTGTGCAAGCAGGAGGCAGAGTGTGGGAGGCAGGGCCAGGCCCACTGGCAGCCTTATTCTAGGCCCTGTGTGTGTGTGTGTGTGTGTGACGTGCAGGGCGGGAGTCCCCTCCTCACTTGCTGGGCAGGGGAGGGCCCAAGTCGGCATGAGGAACGAGGTGACTCACTGTAGGGCACACAGTCGTACTGCACCTCCAGGTACTTGTAGGTCCCCGGACAGGGGTCAGGAAAGGCATCCGAGCCCGCCACCACCACACACTGGGTTCGGTTGTTACACCTGCAGGCAGAAGAGCGACCAGAGCTAGGGAAAGGCAGATCCAGCCCGGGGGACGCAGCCTCGGGGAGGGGTCACTCCAAGGACGGAGGGGCCGGCAACGAGAGGCCAAGCCGGGACCTTGGTGGGCATGGCCTGGTGTTTCCTGCCTGCTTGCTCCCTCACTTGGGCTCTTCCTCCTTTTCAGGGCTGGGAAGGCGGAGGCACACCCCGCCCCCCAAGGGCCAGTCCGCATCTGTGTCATCTCCAGGGTCTGTCCCTGTGTGTGCCACGTGGAGCCGCACACATGACGTGGCATCTTTCCCAATGTGCCACCCATGAACGGTTCAGTGGCCCTCCACGTGGACACACGCCACCTTTCTTCCTGCGCAGGGCCCGTCTGCAGCTAGAAAGAGGCCCCGTTTCCTGTGGAACCCTAAGTCACTGTCAACTTCCCAAGTCAGCTCTGGCTCATGCGGCTAAAGCAGGAGTCCTTGCTGCCCAGGCCTACAGGCCAGGGCCGCGGGGCCTGCCCCGGCCGTGTGCAGGAAGCACTCCGCGGCTCCTAACAGAGGGCGTGGACTTCCTTTTGGTCCTGTCTACAGTCAGTGAAGGCAGAACCAACCCGGGGCCAGGTGGGGAGAGCTGCAGATGACCTGACACACTGGGGGTAACAGCAGGGCGGGGCCTCCCCGCATCTAATGGAGCTGACAATTCTGCTGCCAGCACTTTAGCCACACCGGTATGTATAGAAGTGTGCCTGGTACACACACAGCCACGTTCCTTTCAGAGCACAACTTAAGTGACTTTCTAATAGGAAGGAGCAAAATGAATGAATGTATGTTGGAATCTGAAAGATTACACAATTATACATTAAAAAAAAAAATAAAGCCAGGTGCTAGTGGCTCACGTCTGTAATCCAGCTACTCAAGAGCATCACGGTTCAAAGCCAGTCCAGGCAGGAAAGTCCATGAGATTCTCAGCTCTAATGAACCACCAGAACACTGGAAGTGGTGCTGAGGCTCAAGGGGTAGAGCTCTAGCCTTGAGAAAGCCAAAGACAGTGCTCAGGCTCTGAATTCAAGCCCAGGACTGGCAAAGAAAAAGCAAGCAAGCAAGCTATTTCCAGCAAGTGGGCTCAGGGACAGCGACCAGGCCCCGAGTTGAAGCTCTAGGACCAGGAGCGGCAGTGGCTGGAGACTGTGACTACGACTCAGTGGTAAAGTGCACGAAGTCCTGCGTTTGATACTACATAAACAGAGAAAGCTGGGAAGTGCTATTGTGGTTCAAGCGATTGTGTGCTGGCCTTGAACAAACCAAGTTCAGGGACAAAAAAACTGCAGGGCTGGGAGTGTAGAGCCTGGTGGTAGAGTGCTCGCCAAGCATTCGTGAAGCCCTGGATTCCATTTTCTACTACCACATACTCAGAACAAGCCAGGAGTGCTGCTGTGGCACAAGTGGCAGAGTGGTAGCCTTGAGCAAAATGTGTCCAAGGACAGTGCCCAGATCCCGAGTTCAAGCCCCAGGACGGTCCCCACCTCCCCCCCAAAAAATCATTGTTATTTCAGCTAGAGATTCTTTTTTTTTGCCAGTCCTGGGCCTTGAGCTCAGGGCCTGAGCACTGTCCTTGGACTTTCTCAAGGCTAGAGCTCTACCACTTGAGCCTCAGCACCACCCTGGCTTTTTTCTATGTATGTGGTACCGAGGCATCGAACCCGGGTCTTCATGCATGCTAGGCGAGCACTTTAACCACTAGGCCAGACTCCAGACCTCAGCTGGAGATTCTATATCCCGGATTCCTCTAGGGCTGTGAGCCAATGACGTGGGTGTGGGCGTGGCCAGGGGTACAGGGCGAAGCTGGAGGAGGGAGGGGCCCAGCCCCCCCCCTCCCCAAGGCTGCTAGTGATGGTGCACGCGTGCCCAGATGCCCGGAGTCTGTGCCAGACCCCGGCTGGCCACTCACCTCTGTGACATGATCTTGAAGGCGTCGGGCAGGTAGCACTGCACGTTCTCCATCTGGAAAGGGTCGGCGTCGCAGATCTTGTCGTCCGTGCGCCCGTAGTTGGCGTTCTCCACCATGATCACGTCGCTGCCCGGGCACCGCAGCTCGATGGGGTAGCCCTCGCACGCCAGCTCCCGGCGCATCAACCCGAACGGGAGCCCCGCCCGGCTCAGGCCTGTGGGGGGCGGGGCGTCAGCCGGGGGCTGCAGGGGGGACTCCACCCACCGGGCCCAGATGGCTGTGCCAGCCTCACTTTACCCCAGCTGCAAAACGGACATCTCTGGACCTCACTGTGTGGACAGGAAGGTGGCCCCAAGGCCCCAGGCTCGCCCCGCCCGCCCCCCCAGTCATGGGTCTTTCTGTCCGTCCTGGGGCTTGAACTCACGCCTGGGCGCTGTCCCTCAGCTTCTTTTGCTCTACCTCTGGAGCCACATTCCACTTTTTTGGTGGCTCATTGGTGTGAGAGTCTCATGGGCTTTCCTTCCTGGGGCTGGCTTTGAACTGTGGTCCTTAGAGCTCGGCCTCCTGGGTAGCTAAGATTACAGCCACCAGCGCCCAACCTGTTTCTTTTTCTTTCTTTTTTAGTCTGAGGCAAGACAGGGTGTGACTAACAAAGACTACTTTTCTTTTCTTTTTGGTCAGTCATGGGTCTTGAACTCTGGGCATGAGCACTGTCCCTGAGCTCTTCAACTCAAGGTTACCAACCTACTGCAGCATCACCTCTGGTCTGTTGGTGGTTAATGAAAGAGTCTCACAGACCTTCTGTGCCAGGGCTGGCTTTGAACTGGATCCTCAGATCTCAGCCTCCCGAGTAGCCAGGATCTCAGGTGTACCATTTCTCTGGTGGCACTGGAGTTTGAACTCAGGCAGGCACTCTACCACTAGAACCAGGGTCTCGTGTGACTCTAGCATCTCGAGTGCTGGAATTACAGGTGTGAGCCACCACACGTGGCTCGTATTTCCACTGTGCTGGGGGGATGTGGAGCAGACCTTTGTTGAGCCCCACCCCAGCAACTACTTAAGTTTAAGCCCCAGTGTTGCCTCCCCGGACCTCGGTTTCCTAACCCGGGAAATGGGGACCCCTGGCCCAAAGAGGCCTGCTAGGGCTTGAAACTGGGGCCTGGGTGCAGTCCTTGAGCTTTTCTGTCTCTCAAGGATGGCACTCTACCACGCGAGCCATTAGCTTTTCAGTGGTTAACAAGAGACAGGGGTCTCACAGACTTCCCTGCTCGGGCTGGCTTCAAACTGTGAGAGTGAGATTTCAGCCTCCTGAGTAGCTGGGATTAAAGGCGAAAGTGATGAGGAGGGGCACGTCAGGGACAGGACACGTTCCTGGGTCACCGAGTCAAGCGGGCAGCTTGGGGACAGGCTTAGCTAGGGAATCAGTATTGTACCGTGTCTGAGACTCGGGAACCCAGCTCCATATACCCCCAAACCACGGCCCCTGTCACCCTGCTCTGGTCTCCTGAGGACAGCGGGTCCCCGAGCCCACAGGCAGGCCCCATGGCAAACACAGAGGGGACTTGAACCCAGGGCCCAGTCGGCTGTGTAGGCTGTGGTGGGTGATGGCGAGGTGCCCTGTCACTTGGGGGGTGAGCCGGGCAGGCCTTTCTGGCAGCCCCTGGGATGCAGGCTGAGCCCTCTTAGGGGCTGTGGCGGCGGGGGGGCCCCCCTGGGGTTTTTTGGGGTGAGCCGATCCCCAGTTGGGAGAAAGTTTTACATGAGCCGCTCTCACACCATCTGCTTCCTAGTCTAATTTTAGTGTCGCCGGGCGGGCGGGCAGGAGGGAGGGAAGGAGGGAGGGAGGCCGGGGGCGGAGGGCTGCCTCACAGGAGACTGGGGATGGAGACGCCCCTCCCAGCCCAGCTGAGGCTCAGGGGCAGAAGAAGTGGGGTGGCTGAGAACTTGGGCAGTGGTGAGCCAAGACTGCTGGCTGAGTGCATGGAGCAGTGCCAAGGTCCTGGGGCACCGGTGAACGCTGTGCCCCCCCCCTCCTGCCACGGACATCCACCCTCCGCTTCTGTGGCTTTGCAAAGGGCAAGGCAGGCAGGCAGAGGGCCTCGGGGTGCAGGGCCGGCGCCCAGGCCAGGCGTGAGGACAGTAATGGAGTAATGGCCGGGTGGGTGGTGGCGGCGGCCGGGGCGCTAATTGTGGCCGTGTGGCGGGTGCAGGGCCGGGCGGGTAATTAGTTGTTTTTAAATAAACGTCAGCGGGCATGCTTTAATTAAGCCTTCCTCCCAGGGAGACTTCTGTCTGAGATGTAATCAGAGAGAGGGAGGGCGAGGGCGGGGCGGAAATCGGCCCCCAGGAAGGTCTGCCCGTCCCGTCCTGTCCCGTGGGCACTGGCAGATGGTCCCTGTCACCTGGGCCTGGAGGATGGAGGGGGGAGGGGAGGGATCGGGGAGCCCCCAGCCACGGGCGCCTACCTTGGGTGGCGGAGGTGACCAGCACGGCGGTGACACACAAGCTCCAGAGCACAGCGGCCAGGCGGGCCATGGCGGCGGCCGGGGGCGCGTGGGGGGCTCTCAGTGGCCTGGGCAGGGCGCCTGGCCCCGCATCACCAGGCGGCCACCGCGGCCTGGCCCAACAGCCTGCGGAGAGAAGAAGGGGTGAAGCAGGGCTGGGACCCCCCCCAGGAGAGGGCACCCGAGCCATCCCCTTGCAGCTTACCGACAGCCAAGGCCTCCCTCGGGCACAGGGCTGTTCACACAGGGCCTGAGACCTGCGAACCTCCTTAGGGCACCGTGGCTGCCAGGCACTGCCCTGCACCCAGCATCCCCTGGGTTTCCTATCAAGATCTCTGTCCCCTCCGGGCGAGGGACCTGGTGTCCCCGGCCTGCAGCCTCTGGGCTGGGCAGGCTTCCAGGCACTGCCCTGGCCCCCCGTTTCCTGTCTCTTGCCATCCTGTAGCTAATTAGAAGCCAGCTGGCTGGCGCCACAGAGCAGGGACCCGGGAGGCCCCGGGCCCCTCCTTCCCCATCAGGGAATCCTGGGGTGCAGTGGAGCCAGGCTGCAGGGTGGGGTCAGCCGGCCCTCCATCCCCGGCGGCTCCATGTCTGCCTCAGTCTCCCTGGGCACTTCAGCGGTGGCACCCCACTTGTCCAGAGGGGGACTCCAAGTCTAGCAACATCAGCCTGGCCAGCAACTTGCACATGGCCCCGCTGGGAAGACCCTCCAGCATGGCTCCCTCACACTGTCCCCCAGCACAATGTCCCCCCCAGCATGCCCTGCTGTGCCTTCTCCAAAACCCCAAGACACTGGCAAAGACCGCCAATCAACCCAGCCAGCTTCCTCACCCCATCCTACCCCAGGACCTTTGTGCGTCTCCAGCAGGCAGCCAGCCAGCCACAGGTCCCCTTCCATCGGACCCGACCCCATCACCCCACTTAGAGGCCACCACCATGGTAGGTGGTACAGATGCCTGCCTGGCCTTTCCGTCCCTCACCAGAGCTGAGGGACCGCACAGTGACGCTGGGGTCTCCCTTCCACCACCCCACTTCCTAGCTCCTGCTTTCTCTCCTCTAAGAACTCAGCCGGGCCGGCCTCTACCTCCGGAGGAACCCCGAACCCCAACAGAGCTCATCGGCGCCCTTGGCTTGGAGGGACCCCGGTGCCAGCCAGCCCGCCACCCTCTGTGAAGCTCTTCCTTGGCCTGGTTCTGTTACTCGGGGCAGGGGAGCGGTCCTGGCCTTGAACCCTGGGCCCGGGCAGGCTCCTGGGTTTTCTGGTGCAACGGGGCAGATAGGAGTCTCACGGCCTTTCCCCAGGGCTGGCTTCCATCACGACGCTCAGCCGCAGCCTCCTGAGCGCAGGAGGTTCAGGCGTGCTCGCTTTCCCCTCTGCCCCCCAGCACCCCCCAGCTCTGGCTCGAGTCAGGCGTTGCTGACAAGCTGCTGGCCATTTTACACGACCTTCCATTGGGGGCCCAGAGCCCCCAGCCATGCCAGACCCCGAGATGCAGAGAGTGTGGAGAGGCTGGGAGCAGCTGGGCCCCCCCGGCCCCCGACATCCACAGAATCTCCTGCCAGCCCGAGAGAAAGCCAGACGAGGCATGCCCGTAAGCTCTGCGCTCTGCAAACGAGTTCTAGTCCAGCCCGGGCTCCAGAGGGAAACCTCGTCAAAACACAGAACCAGACAATGGAAAAACTCAAGAAACTCAACGGCAAAACACTAACACGGCTGAACTACTCAGGAAGCTGAGGCCTGCAGAGCTCAGGTTCAAGGCTAGCCTGGGCAGGAAAAGGTTGCAAGACTCCTTTCTCAATTAACCAGCATAAATCTGGATTGGAGGCGTGGTTCAAATGGCAGAGGGCCAGTTCTGAGCAAGAAAGGTGGGGGAAGAGTTCAAGTTTGCATGCCACACACAGGGACACAGATCTTGGGTACCATAACCAAACTGCAGAAGAACAGACAAGACTACAGCAGGGAGGGGTGCCTCGACACCCCAACACCGGGCACCGCTCTGTCCTCTGGAGCCGTTAGCTTTAACCACTTAAAACCAGTTTGCTTTTTGTTCAGTTGTGGGGCTGAGCGCTGTCCTTGGGCCTTCTCGAGGCTAGAGCTCCTACACTGGAGCCACAGCACCACTTCTGGCCCTTTCTGGGTATGTGGTACCAAGGAATTGAACCAGGGAATTCATCCGTGCTAGGCGAGCACTCTACCACTAGGCCAAACTCCTGGCCCCTGGAGATGAGCGTTCTGCAGGGATCTTTCTGCTCAGACCGCAGCCTTCTGAGTAGCTGGGATCACAGATGCGTGCCAGGAGCGCCCGGCTGAAAAATTAATTCACATGGAGCCCAGGGGCTCCTGGATACCGGGCTCAGGCCGTGTCCCTGGTCTTGCACCCAGCAACTCAAAACCACTTCTTTTGGTGCTTTACCCCTGAGTCAGGCCTTCGGCCCAGCATTTGGCCGGTTGGTAGGACATGAGCAAATCTTGTAGACTTTTCTGCTTTGGCAGGTAGGGCTTAGATGCTTCCTTCTCCAGATCTCAGACTCTTGAGAGGCGAGGATCGAGGGCATAAGCCACCCGAGCCCGGCTTCCTCGGGCTGTTGTTGAAGACAGTCTCATGTTGTGGACCATTTTGTGGGCCTCGAATTCCTGGGCCTCTTGCCTCCATCTCCCAAGTGCCAGTGTCGCCATGCTCGATCCTAAAGCAACTTTGCTCACCTCTACCACAAGCCCTGAATCAACTGACCGAGCACTCTGCCCCGACCCACCCCCAGCTAGGGGAACATTTGTTGTTGTTGTTGTTGACAGTTGTGGGGCTTGAACTCTGGACCTGGGCGCTGTCCCTGAGCTCTTCAGCTCAAGGCGACCACCCTACCCCTGGAGCCACTGTGAGACCGCTGGTTTTCGGGTAAAGAGAGATAAGTCTCATGGACTTTAGTGCCCAGGCTGGCTTTGAACCACGATCCTCAGCTCGCTGCCTCCTGAGTAGTTAGGATCACAGGCGTGAGCCATCGCGCTTGGCTTCAGGGAACACTTGTTTTCCAAATTTACTATCTGATGCAGGAGTTTTTCCACACGTGTCTGGTGGCAGTGGGGAGGTGGGCTTTCCCCCTCTGTGTGCAAGGCCACATTTTATCCCTGTCCCTAGCCGGTGGGCGCTCGGGCTGATGGCATCCATCCACCTCGTGTGTGCACGGACGACCCGGGCTTGAACTCAGAGCCTGAGCTCTTTGTGCTCTACCACGTTGAGCCGTGGCTGCACTTCTGGTTTCCCGCTGGTTCCCTGGAGGGAGGAGTCTCGCAGGCTTTCCTGGCCTCTGACCTTGATCCTCCGTCTTCAGCCTCATGCCAGCGTAGCCAGGATGACACCAGCGCAGATGCGGCAGCACGCAAGCTCCATCACACAGCCTGGGGAGTGGGGGGAGGGATCAAGATCACTTGGATCTCCTGAGCCTGGCAGCAGCCAATGTCCTGTGGTCACCACCTGCCGTCCAGACCCGGCCACTAGCTGACCCAGAGGGTGGGCACAGGCCTCCTGGAGGGCGGGCGCTGGCATCCTCGGGTCCCCGGAATGGGTCGCCCACCCGGCAGCCAGGTGGCCATGACAGCAGGGCGACGTTCTCGCAGTTGGGGAAGCCAGACATGGGAGCGGAAGGTGTTAAGAGACTTGGGGGTGCGCTGGGGGCCCCTCCCAGCGTGCAGACAGCCGCCTTCTCCACGCGTCCTTGCATGGCCTCCTCTCTGCAAGCGGGTTTTTGTGTTGTGCTCGAGACTGGCGCTCCACCACTTGGGCCACAGCCCCACGTCCGGTGCTTCGGTGGCTCACGGGAGGCGAGACCGCTGGCCTCAGTTTCCTCTTGAGACAGGCGCTCCTCCCTCCTCGGCCTCCCCGCCCCGTCTCCCTTTCTCTTCAAATCCAGCCAGGCTGGACGTGGCCGGAGCTCCACGAGGCCGCGCCGTCGTGGCTCAGCGATGTCCACACGGTCAGTAGCTCAGGCTGGGGCCGCAGGCACCACAACACACACGACTTCCCGCCTGGCTGGGAGCCCCCGGCATGGGGGTGCTGGGAGCTGATGTCCCCCCCAGGCCTGTGGACCCCATCCCCAGATGCCCCTGGGAGCCCCTCTCCATCACCCCAACAGTGACTCGTAAAGACACGGGCCTGCCGACCTCCCTGCTCCGGAGGCTGAGAGCTCAAGACCAGGGTTCAACGCCACCCTGGGAAGGAAAGCCTTTGTGTGAGATCCACCAAGGACCGGAAGTGGCGCTGTGGCTCGGAGTGGACAGAGCTCGGGGACAGCGCCCAGGCCCCGAGTTCAAGCCCCACAACCGACCTACAAAACCCCAGGCCGGTGCCCTGCACGCTGGTCCCCCCGGGGCCCACAGGACTGCCCGGCATCCTGGAGAAGGGGGGCTCGGGCTGAGTGCTCGGCTGCCTGCCTGCAATCTTGGCCCACTCAGGAGGCTGAGGTCTGAGGATCGCGGTTCAAAGCCAACCTGGGGAGTACAGTCCGTGACTCTACTCTAGCCACCAAAAACTGGACGTGGAGCTGTGGCTCGGGTTCTGCACCATCCTGTGCCCCCCTCCCCGCGTCTGTGTGGAGCCAGGGGTGGGCACGGCAGCCACAGCAGGGTCTGTCCTCGCGTGCCCCGGCGGGGTGGGGACAGGGAGGGTGACAGGAGGAGAGGGGGCGCCTGGAGCCTGCCCTAGCCTGCCGTTGCCATGGCAACCCTGGGTGTGAGTGGGTGGGAGATTGAATGTCTAGGAGGGGGTGCTGGCATGAAGAAGGGGGCGCCGGGCCCCGCCCCCCCTCGCTCCCCTCCCTGGCAGCAGTGAGCCTGTCTGTGGCTCACCTCCTGCTGCGGGGAAGCCCACCCTCCCGCATCCAGGCCCACTGGACCTGGCCCGGGGGGGGGGGGGGGTGTCCCTGCTGGCCTAGAACACGTGAAGTGAATCTCCCTGTGACCCTGACCAGGCGCTGGGTCTCTCTGAGCCCCTATCTTCATCCCCACTTGGAGGCAAAGGCCCAGGCCCTACCTCAGGACCTTTGCACAGATCTACCCGGCGCAGATAAGCTGGGGTAGAAGTCCCTGGCACGGGGCCTACTTCAGGGAGGACCAGTGAGGCCCCGGTGGCAGCAACTGGCAGCCTGGCCCCCCAGGGCTCAGGATGGGCACCCCGTGTCTCCACTCCCACCCACCCAGACCCCTGCTCCCTCCAATCCACTCATCCTCCCCTCCCGAGCCCGTGCATGGGTCAAGTCCATCCTCTGTTCAGCCAGTCCACCCCAGGGCAGCCAGAGGGCGCCCAGGGTCCCCCACCTCTGCTCAGAGCCCCCCATGGTTTCCACTGCGTTCACGGAAAGCACTGACCCTGTCCCTGAGGCTGTCAAGGCCTTGCCCATTGGGGAATGCCTGGCACACCCCACCTCGGGGCGTTTGCACGGACAACTCCCACTTCGGGGGCCACCCACACCCTCCTGGGTGTCCCTCTGGTCTTCTGGTGAAAACGGCCAGTTTCGGGGACTGTGCAGACCCCCCCCCCACCTCTCTCTGGCCGGCCACACCCTTCAACCGTAGCCTGGCTGCATCGGGAGTCCCCCGTCTCAGAGTTAAAATGACAGTGCCGGTGGCTCCCCCGACTGTCGGCCTTGCCACTCCGGAGGTGGAGACCTGAGGATGGCGGTTCAAAGCCAGCCTGGCCAGAGAGGTCCCCACGAGATTCTTATCTCCAATGAAGCAGGCAAAAAAAAAAAAAAAAAAGCCAGAAGCGAAGTGGCACTGTGGCTTCAAGTGGTAGAGGGCCAGCCTTGAGCCAAAGAGCTCAGGGCCTGGAGTTCAAGCCCCAGGACAGGCACCAGACATGTGGCTCAACACCAACACCCCGACCTGGCCTGGTGGGAAGCCCAGGGACCATCCCCAGCATGACAGAAAAAAAAAAGCACCCACACAAACCCCACACAAGCCCAGAGCCCCCTCGCCGGCCCCCTCTGTCTCTCCCTGCCCACGGCCGCCCCAGACCAGCCTGGCATGGAAGGCCAAGGCTCCTGCCATCAGCACCTCCTTGGCTCACGGCTCCTGCGCCAGCCCTCAAGTCCTGTCTCCCTGTTCTGCCCACTGGGACCGCACTGGCGTCCCCTCTCCCTCTGTGGTGCTCTGAGCCCAGCTGTTCACTGGACCCACCTCGGGCCGGCCTGGCCTGTGCCAGGCTGGAGCTTGAACACGGGGTCTGGATGCTGTCCCCAGGCTTTTTTTCCACACTAGCTGGGGCACTCTACGACCCTGAGCTTTCATGGTGGCTCATCGCAGATGAGATTAGCTCATGCCAGGGCTGGCTTTGAACCGCAATCCTCAGGTCTGTCTTCTGAGAAGGGGACTGGGGGCAAGAGGCTAGTAAGGGGTGTGCAGACGGAGGGACGGGTGCAGGTCCGGACCCAGGCCCCCTGGAGGAGGCGCAGAGGAGCCAGGAGGGGTGAGGGTAGTGGGGGCAGGACGGGGGATGGTGCCACAGGGCAGGTTGGGGGGGAGTTACCAAGCCCCTGACCCCTCCCCAGGCCTTGGCAGCCCCCCTCAACCAACCTCTCTACGCTGAGGGGACGCCAACCCCCCGCCCGCCCTGGTCCAGCTCTGCCCAGCTCCATGGCCAGGCCAGGCTCCCCCCGCCTGGGCATTTTAACTGCACCCACCTGAGACAAAAGCCATCTCAGCTGAAGACGGAGAGGTTTCGGGGAGCCCGGGGAAGAGAAAACGCCCGGGTAGACATGCTGCGGGCTGGGGCTGGGACAGGGAACTCTCCTGCCGGGGGGGGGGGGGGGGAGCCCCCATACCCCTATCTGCAAATCCTCCTGAGAGGCTGGGATTACAGGAGGGAGCTGCCAGCGTGGGACTTGGGGATTGCTGTTTAGATGCCTGCAGACCCTGGGGAAGGACCCCCCCACTTCCACAGTAGAAGGCCCCCCCAAAAGGTAAAAACAGCCAGGGCCTCCTGTGAGAGGCTAGAAACTCCACACAGGTCACTAGTGGGGGAGCCCACAGATGAGGGGCACCAGGCCCAGGGGGTGTCTGGTTATATTTTTGGGGGGGTGGGCCTGGGCTATGTAATATGCAGCATCCTGAGCCTCTGTCCGCTGTGACACCACCGGCACCCCCAACCCTGAGCAACTCTAAGACCTAACACAGGGCCTGCACAGCGCCGGCCGGAGCCGGGATCAGGCAACTTCTCCCTAGGGAATGGGTGGCCTCAGGAGGGGCGCCCCTCATGGCCCCCTTCCGTGCTCTGCAGGACGGGTCTCCCCAGGACCCCACAGGAGGCAAGCAGACTCCACAGCCCCCCAACTCAGAAGAGACTTTTTTTCCCCCCAGTCCTGGGGCTTGAACTCAGGGCCTGGGCACTGTCCTTGAGCTTTCTCAAGGACAGCACTCCTCTGTTTGTGGCACAGCACCACTTCTGGCTTTTTCTGTGAACCCGGGGCTTCATGCGTGCGAGGCAAGCCCTCTACCACTGCGCCACGCTCCCAGCCCAGAAAAGGTTTATTTATTTTGGTTGGTCATGGGGTTTGAACTCGGGACCTGGGCGCCGTCCCTGAGCTCTTCAGCTCAAGGCTAGGGCTCTACCACGTGAGCCACAGCGCCACTTCCGCTTTCTTGGTGGTTCATTGAAGAGTCTGCAGACTTCAGTGTCTGGGCTGGCTTTGAACTGTGATCCTCAGACCTCAGCCTCCGGAGTGGTTAGGATGCCAGGTCCTGAGCCATTGGCACCTGGCTAAATTTTTTTTTTTCAAGCCAGTCCTGGGGCTTGAACTCAGGGCCTGGGCGCTGTCCCTGAGCTTCATTTGCTCAAGGCTAGCGCTCTACCACGTGAGCCACAGAGCCACTTCCGGCTTCTTCTGTGTATGTGGTGCTGAGGAATGGAGCCCAGGGCATTGTGCATGCTAGGCAAGCGCTCAGCCACTAAGCCATGCTCCCCGCCCCGTGTAAAATTTCTTCAACAGCTACTGTGCACGGGGTAGGAACCCAGACCACAAGCCCAACAACATCCTCGAGTGCTTGGAACCTACTCAGGGAGACAGACAGTAAACACTCAGGTACAATAAATCAGGAAATTACCGAGTGTGTGAAATCTGTCAGCTCTAGGGAAGAGCCTGCTGCAGACTTGAGGGTGCGAGGGAGGGGAGAGGGGAAGCTCCTGCAGAGGTGAGGTCTAAAGGGAGGGAAGCAGCCTTGCAGCGTGGCGGGGGGGAGGATCCAGAGGAGGATGGGCATGTGCAAAGGTCCTGGGTGGAACTTCCATTTGCATATCAGAGGATGGAGCACAGAGCCCCCTACCAGGGTCTCATTCAGGGTGGGGTGTGGGGAACCCCTCTGTGCCGTCAGGCTTCACACAGGGCTTCTACCTCCTCACCAACTCTCCTAAACCAAACCCCTTTTTCCCTGTCGCTAGGCTGTGAGCAGTGCCTGCACACAACAGGGCCTGGCCCGCTGTCCCCACCGCGTCCCCAGCACGGCGCCTGGCAGCAAGCACAGTTGGCATGTGTTTGCAGAGGCGCAGCCAGCCCTACTCCGGGCGGCAGGGGCACACACCTGGTCCCCGGCTGCAGGTGCAATGGAGGATGCAGACAGCTGCATGTGTGTGTGTGTGTGTGTGTGGACACACAGCCAGGAGAGAAACACACTGCCAGACACGGGCTACGTCCTGCCCCTCCACACACAAGGACAGGTGGGGGGGGACACACGACCTCCCTCAGAACACCCCCTTCGGGGCTCAGGACCCCACTTTCCACCTCCAAGAGCGGCGGCTCAGTCCCCGCGGGTCTGGGGGAGGGGCGTCGCGTCTGGCTGTGGAAACTGGATGCGACCAGAAACCCAAGCCTTGCGTGTCCTTGGCTGCTGCGCGCACGTCTGGCTGGGGCGGCAGGAGGCGGTGGAGACGGAGACCAGGAACTCCAGGTCCCTGGTGGCCAGGGCGCAGGCTCCCCGGGGAGCCCCCCCTTGGCCCCAGGGGCTCCTGGAAACCACTCGCTCCCCCCCCCCCGACTGCCCCACACCTCCCTCCCCTCCCCAGCCTCCAGAGAGCAAAAGGCACCGACCCGTCCCCCGATGTGTGCTGGCCTGGGGGACACAGGGCTCCCCTGGGCAGGCAGCAAATAGAAACCTGGCTCCGTGTCTCCTGCGCCTCGCTGTCCTCCCGGAATCCCGGGCAGGGGTGGCAGCCGGGGCGCCGTGCCCAGGCCCAAGGGCAGAGGGTGGGCGCCATCGGGGCTGGGGACCCCGGGAGGGAGGGGAGGGGGGAGTGGCTGCCGGCAGGGGACGGGGCTCCAGCCACACCTGAGCGCCCCCCACGTCCCTCCAGCCCGGCCCCTGGGCCACCCGCGGCGGAATCCGCGCGGTGCCGCGCTCCAGATGAAATCCATCTTGGTAATGGATGGGCGAGCCGGGCTGCGCGGGCAGGGAGGGGAGATGGGGGTCGCTTCCTGGGGTGGCGGTGGAGGGGGCGCAGGGGGCGCAGCTACACCGTCAGGTGCGGCACTACCCCGGCTCGCGGGTGACAGAACCCAGCGTGGGGGACCGAGAGCAGCGCAGTCACCTGCCCCGAGGCCGGGCCGGACCCCGAGCCCCCGCGACGGCCTCGTCAGGATGGGGACGTGGAGAGGGGGGTCGGGTGCCGGGCCCTGCCTGCCCTTGGGGCGCAGGGGGAGGCGCAGACCCCAGTGCCCCCCCCCGCAGCAGACTGGAGGTCAGCAGGCGCCGCGGAGCGAGGCGCGCCGGGCGCCCCCCACGCCCCCCGCCGGGCCCGCCGGGGCCCCCACGGCTCTCCCCCTCCGGCAGCCGGCGGGAAGCGAGCGGGAGAAGCGGAGACAGAAAGAAAAGAGGCGCAGCCATCTTGGCGGCCATCTTGCGCCCCTCCCCCCCGCCCCCGGCGCACCACACGTGTGGATGGGGGGGTGCGGGCCGGGGTCCCCGCGGAACCCGGGCGGCACGGGGGTGGTGGTGGACGATCGGCCCCTCCGGCGGAGGCCCGGGCGGCGGGGACGCCGAGGCCGGGCCGGGGGGCCGGGCGCGCGGGGCGGGGCCGGGCACGGCGGGGTCGGGCCACCCCGTCCCCCTCGGCTGGGAAACTGCACCCCGGGGCGCTCGGTGGGCCGCTTGACAAGCGCGCCCCCCCCCGGCACGCTCCCCTGCTCCCGCGCGGGTGGAGGAGGGAGACTCGTCCCCCAAACCCGACGCCCGCTGACCTGTCCGGGCCACCCCGGCCCCGGCGGACACCACCCTCCCCGCGCACCCCGCGTCTCGCTCGCGACGCCCGGGGCAGCACGGATCCCCCTCCCCCGGGAGCCCCGGCGCCGACGACCCGAGCCCCTCGCGCCCGCGCTCCAGACGCCCCTACGGGGGGAGCCGAGACCCCCGCGCCCCGCGCGCGCGCGCGCGCGCGCACTCCCGGCGGGCGCCGACACCTACACAAACAGGGCGCCGCGCGCACGCGCGTGCCGGACACGCGCGCCGCTCCCCCCCCCGCACAAAGCGGGGCGCGCGCACCCCCGCGCACTCCCCTCCCGCGCCGACCCCCCCCCCCCGCCGCGGACGCCCACCCGCGCCCCAGGTGTCCCGCGGGGGCCGCCGCCGCGCGCCCGTGCCAGCCAGTGCCCGCAGCCCCCCGGCTGCCCACCCAGCCCGCGGCGGCTCCGGGTCCCCCCGACTCCCGCGCGCTGCGCTCCAGACGCGCCCGGCGCCCCCGCGCCCGCCCCGCACACCTGGCCCAGGTGCGGCGCCCCCGGGGCCGCAGCCGCTCACCTGTCCCACGCTGCTCCGGGGTCGGCCGTGCGCGAGGTTCCTGCGGCTCCACGGACCCGGGGCCCCCGCCCGGCACATCTCCCGGAGCCGGGGCGAGGGGGAGGTGGGTAGGGGGCGCCGGGGCGAGGGTGGCCTCCGTGTCCCTTCCTTCCTCGGGCCCCGCACCGCCGCCACCGACCAAAAATCAAAATTAAATGGACCAAAAAAAAAAAAAGAAATCAAAAAAACGCCAGGCGACGGCGGCTCGCGGGTCCCGGCGGCGGCGGCGGCGGCGGCGGCGGCTCCGGGCGGGGGGCGCGCGGGCTGCGCCCCTCCCGGGAGGGCGGCGGCGGGGGCGGCGTCAGAGATCGGGGGGCTGGGGCGAGGCGGAGCCCCCCGAGGCGGCGCCGGCGGCGGCCCGCATCTCCCCCGCAGCTCCGCGGCCCCGGCGGGGGCGGCACGTGTGCGCCCAGGCGACTCCGCGGCCCCCGGCGGCGGTGACGGCGGCGGCCGCGGGCTTAGCGGGACCGGCGGGGCGCCCCTGCAGCCCCCCGCCGCCCGGAGGCGCCGCTCCGGGGCCCGCGCGGCCCCATCGGCCGGGGCCCCCTCGGCAGACGGCGGGGCGTCGCTCCCGCAGCTCCCGCGCCGACGGCTGGAGCTCCCCGCAGTGGCGGCGGGGGGCCGGGGCTGCGGAGGGCGGCGGCGCGGCGGGAGGCGTCGCGCCCCCGAGGCGGCCGGGGCGGGGGGCGCCGGGCCGGGCCCGTGGGCACCGCAGGACGCGCGGAGCGAGCCGGCGCCGGGCACCAGCAATGACAAACCGCCCGCTCGCCGCGCGCGCCCGGGCGCTCCCGCCGCTCCCTCCGCTCCGTCCGCTGCGGGCGGGGGGCGGCGCGCGCAAAGCCCGGCCCGGAGCCGCGGCGCGGAACGGACGGCGCAGCCTGCCCGGGCGGGCGGGCGGGCGCTCGGGGCCGGCGTGAAAACCCGGACTGGACTCCACCCGCCGCCTCCTCCGCCCCTCCCCGCCCGGGGAGGAATGAGGGGGGCGGGGGGCGGCCGCGCCGGGCCGGGGTGGGAACTAGGCTGCGGGGTGGGGGTGGGGGAAGACAGTGGAAAGAAGACCCGGAGCGGAGCGCCGCCCGGTGAGGAGGTGCGGGGGGCCCCGGCACCGGGGCTGAGCCAGGTAGGGGCTGCGTTGCCTGGGTCCGAGCCCGCTTTGGGGGATGTGGGAATGGGGCGGTGTGAGCTTGATTTGGAGATGGGGAGGGAGCGATCGGAGCCCGGTGGGGGTGGGAAGGGGAGGGGGGTCTCAGCCCGGTTGGGGGAGGGGGTCTCAGCCCGGTTGGGGGGGTGTACGGTCGGGGATCGGGCCTGGAAGAGCTGTGCAAAGCCCGGGTGGGATCGGCCCGCGCGCTCGGAGCGGAGGGGCGCGGGTGGGGGTGGGCTGGGGACCGATTCTTCCTCGGGAGACGGGAAACAGAGTCACGCGTGCGGGCTCTGCGGTGGAGGCGAGCAAGACCCGGACCGGAGCTCCCCGGTCTGGGACGGGACGCGGGGGTCCAGGGGCTTGGGGTCGCCGGGCCAGGCCGAGCCGGCGTCCGCTGCCCCGGGGCGCGCGGATAAACGCGGCTGGTGAGCCGGGGAAGGGAAGGCGCTCGGCGGCCGCTACCCCGGACCCTAGGCCGGGGTTGTCAGGCTGGGAGGGGCGGCACAGCAGGGCCGGAGCCCCAGGATGGGAAGGGAAGGCCGGGCTGGGGACCCCTCCCCGCCCGTCCCGCGCCTGCGGCTGGGGCTCGGAGCCGCCCGGCAGGCAGCCCGAGCGGAGGACACGGGTGGTGGGGGGACTTCACGGGTGGGGGAAGCGGGGGGAAGAACCTACATTTAAAAGGAAAAAAAAATGAATTTCAGGTCCTCGAGCAAGAACAAAAACGCGGTGCAGGATTGGCCGCGGCGGAGCCCGCTGGCGCTCGGCTGGAATAAGTAGGGCAGGCGGGGACGGGGCCGAGGGGCGCGCGGGGCCGAGGGGCGCGCGGGGAGGAGGGGCGCGCGGGGCCGAGGGGCGCGCGGGGCCGAGGCGCAGGCGGGAGCTTCGCAGCCCCTCTCCGGCGTGCAGCAGGCTGTCACCCTGGCTTCGATCCCCCTCTTCTCCCCTCCACACCCCCCCAGCCCCAGATCCGGCTGCCAGGATCCACAGTGGGGGGGGGGAGCGTTATAAAACCGGGCCCCACGCCAAAAATAGGCACTTGAGCCCGGAGAGACAACTCTGATGCAGGGTGGGGGTGGGGGAGAGGGAGAGGGGAGGCAGAGTCTTGAGGGGGGGCGGTTGGGGAGGGGATGGAGAAGGGAAGTCCTGAGAGGTAAGATCCGGTAAGGATCTCCGGAGACCCGGACCTGGAGGCCCTGCTGCTGCTGCTGCTGCTGCTGCTTCTGCTGCTGCTGCTGCTGCTGCTGCTGCAATCTATTTTATAAGATGGGGAGCCACGCTCAAGATTGATGGCTGGGGGGGGGGGGTGGATGCAAAACCCGGGCCTGGATCGTCAGGGAAGGGAATCCACCCAAATAAAGGCCTACATTCTGAATGTGGCAGCTCGTGCCAAGTTCAAAATCATGGCAGGCCAATAGGGATGCGAATTTTTCAGGGACTCTCTATGTCTAAGGAAAGTCTAGCTGCTAACCACAGGCCTGCTGAAGAATACCAGGAGAACCAGAAAAGATAGGGTACAGTGTCAGCCAGGTGCCAGTGGCTCAACACCTCAGGAGGAGGCTGAGATCTGAGGATGGAAGATCCAAGCTAGCCGGGCACTGAAGAACACGAGGCTCTCATCTCCAATGAAGTACTCAAAAAAGGCAGGAGGTGGCCCTGTGGCTCACGTTCTAGTCTTGAGAGGCTCAGGGACAGCTACCAGGCCCTGAATTCAAGCACCAGGACCAGAAGGGAAAAAAAAAAAAAAAAAAAAGCAAAGTGTCTGGAAAATCATCAAAGAGGTTGGAGGCTGGATATGGTGATTGCACAACTGTATTCCTTCGCCTCTCAGGAGCCTAAGATCTACAGGATAGAGGTTCAAAACCAGATCCAGGGAAGGTCTCTGAGGCTCTTATCACCAATCAACCAGTAAAAAGCTGGAAGTGGTCAGAGCTGGGAGTTTGGCCTAGTGGTAGAGTGCTTGCCTAGCATGCACAAAGACCCGGGTTCAATTCCTCAGTACCACATACAGAGAAAAAAAGCCAGAAGTAGTCCAAGGAGAGTGCTCAGGCTCAAGCTGAGGACTGGCCGAAAAAAAAGCTGGAAGTGGGGTGGGGAGTTTGGCCTAGTGGTAGAGTGCTTGCTTAGCATGCATGAAGATGCGGGTTCGATTCCTCCATACCACATACACAGAAAAGGCCAGAAATGGTGCTGTGGCTCAGATGCTAGAGCGCTAGCCTTGAGGAAGCCCAAGAACAGTGCTCAGGCCCTGTGTTCAAGCTGCAGGATTGGCAAAAAAAAAAGAAACAATTTAAAAAGCTACATGTAGAACTGCGGATTGAGTGGTAGAACACCTGCCTTGAGCACAAAGAAAGCTCAGGAACAGCACCCAGGCCCTGATTTCAAACCCCAAGACTAACATTTAAAAAAAAATATTAGAACACCTGCCCTGGTAAGTGTGCACCCAATTCCAACATCAGTACCAAGAAACAAAAGAAAAAAAAACTTGAGCAGGAAATACGTAAGTCCATTAGTCTGCTTTCCCAGAATCCTCTCTGAGACGCATGTCCTAGTAGCTAAAGTGGAGGAGGGGGCACCAAAATTCTAGGCCATCTGCTCACCGGGAGACCCAACGTCTCCTGGTTTGTTTGTTTTGGTGCCAAGAATTGAACATGGGGCCTTACGCTGGTGTTTTACCACTTGAGTCATGCCTCCAGCTTTTTGCTGCTCTTGCGGATCTCACCCTCCTTCCATAGCTAGGAGTACAGGCATGAAGCACCAGTGTTCAGGTCCGGCTGCCTTTTTAACATCTCAGGACTGAGCAGGGGGCTCAGTTCTGGGCCCTGAGTTGGAAGGAGAGGGGAACACTTATATTCCTCCGAGCACCAGGATTCCAGGCCGGCAGAACGAGAGCCTGGAGTGTACGTGCGCAGGGTCCTGTGGCTGGCACTGGGGACCAGAGAGATTCCATCTGGAGTTTGATGGGTGCCCAGAAAGACAGGGGAACACAAGATGGCTCTCAGGGACCTCCCCACCTCTGGCCCCAAACCCCTTGAGCCAGCCCTCCTCCCTTCTCCCCAGGCAAAAACCTAACAGATAAGTCAGTACTGATGGCCCATGCCTATAATCTGATTATTTGGGTGACCGAGATGAGAGGACCATGATTCCAAGCCAGCCTGGGCAGGAGATTCTTTTTTTTTTTTTGCCGGTCCTGGGCTTGAGCTCAGGGCCTGAGCACTGTCCTTGGACTTTCTCAAGGCTAGAGCTCTACCACTTGAGCCTCAGCACCACTTCCAGCCTTTTTCTACATATGTGGTACCGAGGAATCAAACCCGGGTCTTCATGCATGCTAGGCAAGCACTCTACCATTAGGCTAAACTCCCAGCCCCAGGAGATTCTTATATCCAATTAACCAGCAAAAATCCAGAAGTAGAGCTGTGACCCAAGTGGTAGAGCACCAGCCCGATTGCCGTGGTCCTGAGTTCAAGTGGTAGGACCGACACAACAACAACAAAAAGGGAGGAAGGGAGCCAGCTGGGCTGGGGACCCCTATTGACAGAGGGGACCTGGGTGCTGGCCAGCCTCCCCAGGGGCCCTCATAGCAAAGAAGGCAAAGCTGTGCACGCATGAGCAAAAGGATTTGGGGTACGGTGGGGACAGGAGCAGGACATTCTGGGTGTAGAGATACTGTGTTCTGAGGTACTCAGGATATCGTGAACATGGGGTGACATGGAGGTGAGGCTCTCCCTGGGTGGAGGCGGTCAGAGGCCATAGAGCAGCCCAGGGGTCCCCACACCCAGCGTCGACCCATTGGGGTACCCAAAGCCATGCTGCTTGAAAGGGGCTCCATTGCCACTGTGCAGACACGGGCTCTTGGGGGATACTGGGTGTCTTTGGGGCCCCTCAACCTCTCCATACACTCTGCCCCTGGGAGTTGGGAGCAAGATGGAAGCTGGAGTGCCATCCCCAGGGTGTACCCTAGATCAGGGTCCCCCAAAGAAGAGGAGGGGCACGTGAGCCCTGTAAGGAATCCCACAGCTCCCCCCTCCCCATGAGGAAATTCCATTGTTTCCTGTGCCTTCCTCCCTCTTTCTCCTTCTTCCTCCCTGCCTTCCACACCAGTCCTGCAGCTTGCACCCACAGCCCGGGCTTTTCCACTCAAGCCACCAGTCCTCTTCTGACTTTCGGGGACTAGTTGGGGATAAGCTTCTCATAGACTCTCTTCCCCTGGCTGACTTTGAACTGTGGTCCTCAGATCCTCCATTTCCAGGCAAACACTCTTCTAAATTGTGCTGCCAGGGTCTTTGATTCTCACATCCCAGCCTCCTGAGTAGCTAGAATTAGCCATGAGACCCTGGTGCCTGGCTTTGAGATTGTTTTGAAGGAGGGTAGTGGATCTGCCGTCATCCTAGCTGCTTCAGGAGGCTGAGATCTGAGGATCACGGTTCAAAACCAGCCCAAGTTTGAAAGCCTAGGGGATTCTTATCTTCAGTTACCACCGGAAACCAGACGTGGACTGGGGCTCAAGCAGTAGGTGCTAAGGGCTTAGTCCACAGCTTGGTCCATTCGAGAGGTGCTGGTCCCTTTAAATAGGGGGAGGACTTTAACCCATGGGAACCTGGCCTACTTGTGGATTGGGAGAGCCTGTCCTTCCTCTCTCCCTCACTTCCTGCTCATGAAATGAAACTTCTGCACCATCCAGGGCTGCCTGGCCACTGGCCCAAAGGAATCGAACAACTCTTGGTTCACAGAAACTTCTAGAATCCTTTTTTGTTGTGGCTGTTGGTTGTGGGGCTTGAGCTCTGGGCCTGGGCGCTTCACTCAAGGCTGGCACTCGGCCACTTTGAGCCACAGCACCCTTTCCAGTTTTCTGGTGGTTCATTGGAGAGAAGAGTCTTGAGGACTGCTCTGGCCTGGGCTGGCTTTGAACCCCCATCCTCAGATCTCAGCCTCAAGCACCTAGAATGATTAAGGATGATAAAGGGTGAGCCACCACCAGTGCCTGGAGACTTTCTAGAAACATCTAGGCTGAGAATGCAGCTCAAAGATAGAGGACTTGCTCATCACACGCTGGGGCATTGGATTCCATATGCAGCATAGATAGATAGATGGATGGATGGATGGATAGATAGATAGATAGGGTGGATGAATGGATAGATAGATAGATAGATAGATAGATAGATAGATAGATAGATAGATACATAGATACATAGATAGATAGATAGATGGATAGATGGATGGATGGATGGATGGATGGATGGATAGATAGGGTGGATAAATGGATGGATGGATAGATAGATAGATAGATAGATAGATAGATAGATAGATAGATAGATAGATAGATAGATAGATAGATAGATAGGGTGGATAAATGGATGGATGGATAGATGCTAGACAAAGTGATGCAGTATGGATAGATGGATGGGTAGATAGACAGATGTAGATGATGAATAGGTGAGTTGAATTTTCTTAGTCATTTATTTAGACATTGAAAGCCCCCCTGCCCCCCCCCCCATTTTTGTTTCCCTTGATTTACCTGCCTCCCTGCAGAATGTCTGTTCTCAAAGGCCTGGGATACTTGGCTCTGGGCACACAGCAGGGGCTCGGGCAGAAAGGGAGGAGGGGACAGCACGGGCCGGGAGGGAGGGAGGGCTGGAGGGGGGCTGGACAGAGGCTCCCAGGAGGAGGGACTGTCCAGCTGCACTGCCCACCCCGGCCACCAGGGGCCGCTGTCCACCTTGCTGTCGCCACCAGGTGTGGCGGGGTGGGGGGGGGGAGTGATGGGGGGGGGGAGTGAGGGAGGGGGGAGGGGGCGGGAGTGAGGGGTACCCGCTGGGAGAGGAAGGTGGGGGCCAGGGGAGGAAGCGGGTGAGTGTGAAGGGGTGAAGCCACCCAGGCTAGGGAGCAAAGTTGGGTCCTGAAGACAGGTGAGCGGGGAGGGAGAGTCCCAGAGGGAGCTGCGCTGGGGAGGGCTGGACCTGGGAGGTTGAGAACCCCAGGGGAGGGGTGGGGGCGCACGCACAGTGAATGAAGCTCCGCAGGCCTCTGGGAAGGGGCGAGCTGTCTACCTCTAAGGGTGCCCACCTACCTTGGGCAGGGGTGACCCCGCATCTCCCTCAACCTGGCCTTTCTTTTTGTATAAAACACCCAGAAGAGGCAAATCCATAAACAGACAAAGACGATTGCCCTGGGGCAGGGAGTGTGGACTCATGATAGAGTGCTCGCCGAGCACGCATGAAGCCCTAGGTTCAATTCCTTGGTACCACATACACACACACACACAAAAAAAAGCCTGAAGTGGTGCGCTATGGCTCAAGTGGTAGAGCAAAAGAAGCTCAAGGACAGTGTCCAGGCCCTGAGTTCAAGGCCAATGAGAGAGAGAGAGTGCCAGGGGTAGGGAAAGAGAGGAGGAAACCACCGCGGGAGCTTAAACCCAGGGCCTGAGCACTGTCCTTGGGCTTTCTCAAAGCTAGAGCTCTACCAGTTGAGCCACAGCCACTTCTGGTGTTTTTTTTCCTATGTGTGTGGTACTGGGGAATCGAACCCGGGTCTTCATGCATGCTAGGCAAGCACTCTACCACTAGGCCAAACTCCTGGCCCTTGAATTCCATTGTATCTTGGTGGTATGAATGCATGCCCAAGCTCCCAGAGCAGGCTCTGGATAGGGGCTACTTGGAGATGAAGGAAGGAGAGACAGAGGGAAGGAGGGAGGAAAGGGGGGGCGCTGAGAAGAAGCTGTGGAGGTGTCATTTGTGTGAGCAGGGAGCTGAGACAACTTGGAGGCAGAGAAATGTGTGTGGGCTCTGGGGGGCACCCCCTCTTCACCAGACCTGTCAGCCCTGGGCAGAGAGAGGGCCACAGGTCACGGGCCAGCGTGCACTGTTGACGGAACAGGAGAGAAGTGACAGGCATTCAGCTCAGCCGGGGCTCCTGGGGCAGGCTGCGAGTCCAAGGTCTCAATCTCCACCAGCTGGAGACAGACTGGGAAAGAAGGAAAAGAAGGTTCCAGAAAGCTGGAGGGGGGAGGGGCGGGGGTTTATGGGTCTCCGGCTGGCCAGGCTGTGAATTGTCTTGGAGCAAAACAAAAAGCACATCCTGGCACCTGGAATGGTGGCAGCCTGGTCACCTGCCTGCTGCTGGACAAGTGGCAGGAATGGGTGGCTTAGAGTTCTAGAAGCTTCCAAGTTCAAGGGCAGAGTGGGGGAGGGTCAGTCCGGTGTCTGCTGAGGGCTGGTGGTCCAGGACGAGGCCTTTGAAAGGACATGGAAGTGGGGTGGAGGGGGATTAGCCCTTTCCTCTTTGCTTTTTGACTGTGTTGTTTGGTTTTGTCGGGTGTGGGGCTTGAACTCGGGGCCTGGGTGCTATCCCTGGGCATTTCGGCTCAAAGCGAGTGCTCTACGGTTTTGAGACACTGCACCCCTTCTGGTGTTCTGGCGGTCCATTGGAGGTAAGAGTCTCACAGACATTCCTGTCTGGCTGGCTTTGAACCATGATCCCCAGATCTCAGCCTCCAGGATGACAGCCACGGGCCCCGCAAGCTGGAGGCTCTGAGTTCAAATCTCAGCACTGCAAATCGATACCCTCTTTGGTTTGGTTTTGTTTTGAAACAGGGTCTTCCTATGTATGCCGACTGGCCTTGAACTCTTGAACTTTCTGCGTCTGCCTCGTCAGTGCCAGGATTACAGGCCTGCACTAGCACACCTGAAATGTACCTTAAAAAGTCAAGAAACACCCTCTACAGAGCTGAGGCCCCCGCCCTGCCATTTGGCAAAGACCGACCCCCAACTCTGGAGACAGCACGCTTTTGCCAAGTGCCCATGTGGTACCGAATGAAGAAGACTCAGCTCCCAGATTGCCTGGCTTGCAATCATTCTGTCTTTCCTTCTGGAATCTTCCATGTGCCCCTCTGCACTGAGTTTCTTCACATCCCTCCATAGCCTCCTGTCTGGGCAAATCCCCCAGCCAATCCATCTGGCCCAAGTCTGGTTCCGTCAATGGGGACTCCTCCCCCCCTCGCCCTCAGAGAGCCAAAGGAGAGGGCATTATTTTGGGGCTTAGTCACTGACTAGGTCTGTTGCCAGATGAGTGATTTCTCTTTGTCCCTCAAAGACTCTGGGGTGCTAAGACTCACCAGCTCAAACCCCTTTATCCTCTGGAGTTTCTTAAGAGTATCCACTTTTTCATGGGTATGTGGCTGTCTTAAAGGCTTGAACTCAAGGCCTGGCCACTGTGTCTCTGAGCTTCTGTGGCTCAAGGCTGGTGCCACAGCTCCACTTGTGGCTTTTTGATGATTAAGTCTCATGGACTTTCCTGTCCAGGTTGGCTTTGAACCACAATCCTCAGATCTCAGCTGCCTGAGTAGCTAGGATTACAGGGGTGAGTCACCAGTGCTTGGCTATTATCCTCATTTATTTTTTTGTCAGCCGTGGGACTTGAACTCAGGGCCTGGGCACTGTCCCTGAGGTTTGTGATCAAGACTAGCACTCTATAGCCGGGCACGGTGGCTCTCGCCTCTCATCCCAGCTACTCAGGAGGCTGAGATCTGAGGATCAAGGTTCAAAGCCAGACCGGGCACTAAAGGACCTGAGATTCTTAGCTCCAGCTAACCTCTAGAAAATGGGAAGTGGGGCTTGGCTCAAGGGTAGGGTGGTAGCCTTGAGCTGAAGAGCTCAGGGACAGCGCCCAGGCCCAGTTCAAGCCCCATGACCCCCCCCACACACACAAAAGACTAGCACCCTACTGGCATGAGCCCCTGGCACCTGGCATGTGTGGCTCTTTCTTGGGGTGAAATCAGCTTTCTCTCCCACCCTCATGGCTAACGGGCCTCAGTTCATTCCTCTGCTGAAGGGGATGATTGAATGATTTACTGGGCCCCTCTGGGGGGGACCTGAGGATTAAATGCGGGGACGGGGGAGGAAGGTGGATGACTGCACTGTTGCTATTTCCCACAATCCCCACCTCCTACTCATTCACCCCCCCCCCCCCCGCTGCACCATCCACAGGCTTTGAATGTGGGCCTCCTGATAATGTCCTTTAAAGACCCTCAGGGAACCAGACTCTGGTGGCCCCACCTGTAGCCCTAGCTACTCAAGAGGCTGTGATCTGAGGATCAGGGTTCTGGGTCAGCCCCAGGAGAAAAGCCCGTGAGAAAAGCCCGTGAGACTCATCTGCAGTGAATCCACAGAAAACTGGAGGTCATGCTACGGCTCAAAGAGGTGGAGCGCTGGCTTTAAGCAAAAGGAGCTCAGGGACAGTGCCCAGGCCCCGAGTTCAAGCCCTACAACCTGTCATTATTACGTTTTACTTTTTTGGGGGGGAGGATTCAGGGTTGGATGGCAGCTAGGCAGGTACTCTACCATGTGGGCCAAGCCCCCAGCCTTCTGTCCCAGTTTCTGGGGGGTCCCAGCTCTGCTGTCCTTTCTCCACGTGGTCTCCCTAATGTCTTTGCTTTTCTCTTCTAAGAACGTTTATCTTTGGATTTCGGGCCCCCTGTAATCCTGACTGATCTCATTGCAAAAATCCTTCACTCCATCTGCAAAGGGCTTTTGTCCAAATAAGGTCAGCGCTATGATGGGACCTAGGAGTGATTTGGCTCCTTGGTTCCCACGCTGCAATGAGGGAGCCGGGGAAGGACGGGAGAAACTATGATTTCCTGGACAGGAGACCCAAGCACCTAGAAAAGGGCTCCGGTGTGGGGTCCAGCACTGCAGAGGCAGAGACAAGACAGTCAAAGGTTCTAGGCCAGCCTGGGCTTCATAGCAAATTCAAGCCAGCTTGAGCTAGACAGTAGAGACTTGGTCTGGAAAAAGATAAGGGGGGGGGGCTGGATATGTGCTTGAGAGGTAGAGTGCTTACCTAGAATGCATGAAGCCCTGAGTTCCATTCCTCAGTAGTACCTACACAGAAAAAAGCTGGAAGTGGTGCTGTGGCTAAGTGGTAGAGTGCTAGCCTTGAGCAAGAGAAGCTCAGGAACAGTGCCCAGGCCCTGAGTTCAAGCCCCAGGACTAGCACAAAAAAACCCAAAAGGTTAGACCATCTCACATGGGGGAGAGTCACCATATGCAACAACTGGCTTCTGCTGTGTGAGTCAGACGCCTGGGTACCCTGCAGCAGTAGACACAGGTCGGGGGGATGCTTCTGGAGGCCCCAAACCAGGGCATCATGGGAAAGACTGGCTCCACACATGTAGGTAGGGCAGGTCCTGCATAATCTTAGTGGTCCATGCACAAGTGACCCGGGTAAGGGGGGGACCATTGATGGGGGCAAGAAGACCTGGCTGGTCCTAGAGACCCATGTGTAGAGCATCAGAAAATACGAGTACCACTGATGGGGGTGGGACCCGGATGCTGGCAGAGGCCCGCAGGCAGAGCATCATGGGTAAGATGGGTACCACTGGTGGCGGTGGGACCCGGATGCTGGCAGAGGCCCGCAGGCAGAGCATCATGGGTAAGATGGGTACCACTGGTGGAGGTGGGACCCGGATGCTGGCAGAGGCCCGCAGGCAGAGCATCATGGGTAAGATGGGTACCACTGGTGGAGGTGGGACCCGGATGCTGGCAGAGGCCCGCAGGCAGAGCATCATGGGTAAGATGGGTACCACTGGTGGAGGTGGGACCCGGATGCTGGCAGAGGCCCGCAGGCAGAGCATCATGGGTAAGATGGGTACCACTGGTGGGGGTGGGACCCGGATGCTGGCAGAGGCCCGCAGGCAGAGCATCATGGGTAAGATGGGTACCACTGGTGGAGCTGGGACCCGGATGCTGGCAGAGGCCCGCAGGCAGAGCATCATGGGTAAGATGGGTACCACTGGTGGAGCTGGGACCCGGATGCTGGCAGAGGACCGCAGGCAGAGCATCATGGGTAAGATGGGTACCACTGGTGGAGGTGGGACCCGGATGCTGGCAGAGGCCCGCAGGCAGAGCATCATGGGTAAGATGGGTACCACTGGTGGAGGTGGGACCCGGATGCTGGCAGAGGCCCGCAGGCAGAGCATCATGGGTAAGATGGGTACCACTGGTGGAGGTGGGACCCGGATGCTGGCAGAGGCCCGCAGGCAGAGCATCATGGGTAAGATGGGTACCACTGGTGGAGGTGGGACCCGGATGCTGGCAGAGGCCCGCAGGCAGAGCATCATGGGTAAGATGGGTACCACTGGTGGAGGTGGGACCCGGATGCTGGCAGAGGCCCGCAGGCAGAGCATCATGGGTAAGATGGGTACCACTGGTGGAGGTGGGACCCGGATGCTGGCAGAGGCCCGCAGGCAGAGCATCATGGGTAAGATGGGTACCACTGGTGGAGCTGGGACCCGGATGCTGGCAGAGGCCCGCAGGCAGAGCATCATGGGTAAGATGGGTACCACTGGTGGCGGTGGGACCCGGATGCTGGCAGAGGCCCGCAGGCAGAGCATCATGGGTAAGATGGGTACCACTGGTGGAGGTGGGACCCGGATGCTGGCAGAGGCCCGCAGGCAGAGCATCATGGGTAAGATGGGTACCACTGGTGGAGGTGGGACCCGGATGCTGGCAGAGGCCCGCAGGCAGAGCATCATGGGTAAGATGGGTACCACTGGTGGAGGTGGGACCCGGATGCTGGCAGAGGCCCGCAGGCAGAGCATCATGGGTAAGATGGGTACCACTGGTGGAGGTGGGACCCGGATGCTGGCAGAGGCCCGCAGGCAGAGCATCATGAGTGAGATGGGTAGCACTGATGGGTTTGGCTCTGGCTAAGTGATGCAGGAGCAGGCACGGCAGTGGTGTGGAGGTGGGGATGGAAACGAATGCATTTGGGGTCTAGATTGGGGAGGGTCGCTGAAGAGACCCCGGGGATGGCTTTTAAAGAGCTGAAATATTCAGCCATATTCATCTCCTGGCGTTCCCCATCTGAACCCAGAAATCCGGCTGTGGATGGGTTTTGGAGGCGTTTGGACTGTGCACCCTGAAATGAGTGAGATAAATTCCTGCAGCTCCTCACAGCTCACCAGGGAGGGAAGAGGCCTAAAAATCAAAGCCGGGGGTGGATGAGGGGATGATCGGTGGCTTCGTTCATTTCTACAGATATGGCAGCTCTGGCTGGCAGTGCATGACAAGCACCAGGGCCTCCAGGCCTGAGCAGAGCAGAGGTCACCCCACCTCCCAGCAAAGGCCCCAGGTAGCCTGAGGGGGACGCAGAGACACCAGTCCATGTGGGGACAAGCAAAGGGAAAACAGGCATGGCTCCCTGGTAGAGAGCTTGCCTAGCTGCTCCCGGCTCTCCAATAAACAATCATTCAACACAAATTCAAAGAAGACTGGGTAGGGGAAAGGAGTCCGATCAGACAACCGCCAGAAGCCCAGGAGGTAGGATGGGTGGACAGGAGGCCGGAGGGGGCCAGAGCGGTTCACAAGACACTCCTGGGCCCTTGCAGCTTTGCTGGGCCATGTGATGCTCCCATCGCTTGCATCCCAAGAGCAAAACTGCAGCCGCCATGGATTTCTGACTCAGAGCCCAAGAAGAGGGAGAAGGGAAGGAAAAGCTCCCCATCTGTTTCCGTGATGGAATGTGATTTTTTTTTCTTTCACCCAGCGCTTGCAGCCCGCGCCCTCTCCCATTTCCTCCCAGCAGCCAGGGCTGCCGACGCGAGAGAAATCTGCAAATGGGGTTTCCCGGCCCAGCACGGGGTTGTTTTAATAATAGTTCATTTTCTGCCCCAGGGAAGGGAAAAATATTCCAATATTCTATCGAGATATTGGGGGGGGGAGAGATTGGGAGGTGTGTGTGTGTGTGTGTGTGTGTGTGTGTGTGTACATGACAGAGCAAGACAGAGAATAGGAAGGTGTATGGGTCTATACACAGCAAAGAACCCTATCACCCCAGAGAACATTCCAGAAACCCCTCTGGGCACCAGGTGACCTGTCTGGTTAGGTATGCTTGGGCCAAGCATCTCTGTCATCTGAAGGAAGGGATTTGTTCCTTTATGGAGCACCCACTGAGTGCAGCACCTGAGCAGGTGCAGGGTGTAAGGGGTTCAATGTAGTCTCTCCAATCCCTGCTGTACCCCAAGAGAGTGATATTAAAATATGATGTAGGGCAGGGTATGGTGGTACACACCTTTAATTCCAGCTCTTGGAGGGTGGAAGCAGATGACCTGGCTGTTCGAATCCAGCCTGAGCTCAAAGAACTTGGCTTTTCCAAGGGCTGGGTACTCGTGGCTCAGCAAGGAGGCTGAGATCTGAGGATGGCAGTTTGAAGCCAGTCCTGCAGGAAAGTCTGTGAGATTCTTATCGTCAGCTAACCAGCAAAAAGCTACAAGTGGCTGGGTGTTGGTGGCTGGTGCCTTTAATCCTAGCTACTCAGGAGGCTGAGATTCAAGGTTCAAAGGCAGCTGGAGCAGGAAAGTCTAGCAGACTCTTCTCTCCAATTAACCTTCAGAAAACTGAACGTGGCACTGTGGCTCAAGTGGTAGAGGGCTAGCCTTGAGCAAAAGAGCTCAAGGACAGTGCCCAGGCCCTGAGTTCAAGCCCAAGTTACTAGCACAAGAAAAGAAGGAGGAGGACGAGAACTTCTCTATATGCAAGCATGGTTTCTCAAGGAGTGTTCTGGATCCATTCACTAATATCCTGAGAGAAGAGGAAATGTGACAATATAGGGAGACAGGGACACGCTCATCTGGGGACCGACGGAGGGACGCAGCCACAAGCCAAGGAATGCTGGAAACTTCAGAAACTAAGCATTTTCCCCTAGGTTGGTATTTTGATTTATGATACTGATGTGGGTTTTTGACTTACAGAGGAAATAACAAAAACTTTTTTTTTTTTGACGGAAAGACAGAACGTCTTTCTCTAAAGCACAGGCTGGCCTAGAATTCTCAATCCTCCTGCCTCTATCTGGCCTGGGTTATTAATTGATGTACTTATGTATTTTTATTTTTATTTTTGTGGTGGGCTCTTCAGCTCAAGGCTACCCGCCCTCCCCCTGAGCCCATTGCCACTTCTGGTTTTCTAGAGGTTAATTGGCGATTAAGAATCTCATGGACTTTCCTGCCCAAGCTGGCTTTGAACCTCGATCCTCAGATCTCAGCCTCCTGAATAGCTAGGATGACAGGCGTGAGCCACCCGGCCAGGCTTCACCCAGATGTTTCTAGGAAAGCAAACCTGGAACTCCAGGGATGGCACGGCTGGAGGTCAGCTGCCAAAGACTCCGAGACCAACTTCCAGATGCCCCGGCCCTTGGCAAGGTGGGTCCCCGAGATCCCTTGTGACTTTGTGGCTGCACGTAGCTTCTCATCTTTCAGCCTCTGGGCCTTGTGGGGAGGGGACACGTCCCTCCCCGGCCACAGCCACCCCTGGACATCTGCTTGTGTCTCATTGCCAGGGCGCCTGCCACAGCACAGAGCTTCCCAAGAGCAGGGGAGGCGGAGGAGGAGTGAAGCCCCTCGCCAGGGCGGGGACCCCTTCTGATCCTTGTGGCTGCGGCCTGCAGGTCTGCCCCTCAAATAACAGCCTGAGCCCCCCTTTTGGAGAGTCTGTCTTTGTCTGTTCTGGATCTCCCTGTAGGCCACGCCAAGCTAGGACATCTCACTGTCCCGGGGGCTGGGAATAAAGGCGAGGCACGTGGTGAAAGCCTTGCTTCTGGGCTGGTGGTTCTCTTGGTGCAGCTGAGCATGGAACCCATGCCAGCCTGTCTGGGCATAGAGGACAAAGGGTGCCAGCCCTTGGCGATGACACAGAGGACAAAGGGCAATACGACGAAGGCCTCCCCTGAAACTCTTCCACATATTGATGGATGCTGATTGATCCATGGATCCATTTTTTGTTGTTGTCCCCGTCCTGGGGCTTGAACTGAGGACCTGGGAGCTGTCTCTGAGCTTTTCTGCTCCAGGTTGGCACTCTGTCACTCGGGTCACACCCTCTCTACTTCTGGCTTTTTGGTGGTTCATTGGAGCTGGGCTGGATTGGAATCTCCATCTTCACCCTCTGAGGTGGTGAGCTTTGCACAGAGCCTTGAAGGGGAGGAAGAAAGCGCCAGGGCCAGCAGGGGTTGCAGCCAGGGTGAGATATCAGTGAGCTGGGATGTAGCTCAGTGGTAAAGAGCTTGCCTCGCAAGTGCAACGCCCTGGGTTTGAGCCCCAGTACCAGAAGGGACTAAATAAATACCAGATATGACAGTGGGCCTGAGGCCTGTCCCACCCTCTGTATGTGAGGCACCCTTTCTGTACCACGTGACAGGTGACATCCCCCCCCCCCCCACGCCCCGGATTGGACTTCAGGACCTGAGCTATGTCCCAAGCTTCTCAAGGCTTGTGCTGTACACAAGCACCACTTCCAGTTTGTGAGTCGTTCACTGGCGGGAAGAAGAGTGTCAAGGAGGCTTTTCTACCTGGGCTGGCTTCCACCCGGTGACCTCCAGATCTCACGCCTGGGTAGCTGGGATTCCGGGCATGGATGATGGCTCTCCAAGGATGGCTCTGAATGGAGGGCCCGAGCAACCCAACCAAGGGAGTTGGCAGAAGCTGCATCTCCGCCCGGGCAGCCCCAGAGCTAGGTGGCTAAGGCCCAGGGGAAGGAAGGGGGAAAACCAGCCGCGGGGAGCAATCCCGGGGGGCTGCCGGGAGGAGGCCGGGGCAGGGCAAGGCGGGTGCGGATCCCGACGGCCTGGAAGGTGGAGAAGTCGGCTCAGCCCGGAGCCATTCCTGGAAGCCGGTCCCTGCCTGGCGGTTCCTGGAATTCCGGCCGCCCCTCTCCGCAGCCGGCCGTCCTGGGGATGAAAGGGCCTAATTCCGGCTCCCCGGCGGGGGGCGGGCGCGGGGCGGCGGATCCCCGTCCGCCCGGCCTCACTCGCGGAGCTCGCGCGGGGCGGGGGCGCGGCCTCGGCTCCTCCGCGAATAGACCAAAGCGCTCTCTCCTAATTTAAAGACATTTCCAGGCGTTGGGGCCCCCGCGGCGCCGCAGGCGGGCGGGGTGGGGAGCCTGGAAACTCCTGGGGGGGGCCTGGAAACTCCTCCCGCTACCCAGACGGGGCCGGCGGGCGCGGGGCGGGGGGGGGGGGGGGGGGAGGACGGGACGGGGGGTGGGGACAGGGGCGAGGGGGGACGGGACGGGGCGGGGGGACCGGGGCGGGAGGGGGGACGGGACGGGGGGGGGGGGACAGGGGCGAGGGGGCAGCCTGGAAACTCCTGGGGGGGGGGAGCCTGGAAACTCCTCCGGGGGGGGCCTGGAAACTCCTCCCGCTACCCAGACGGGACCGGCGGGCGCGGGGCGGGGCGGGGGAGGGGGACGGGGCCCCGGGCGCGGCGCTGGACGCTCTGGTGCCTCAGTTTCTCCGCCTGCCTTCCAGCGTGGGGCGGTGGGCGGGTGCTCCGAGGACTCCTGCGGTCACCCTGGAGGCGGGAGGGAGGGGTGGAGGGGGAGGGCGGGCGCGCGGCCGCGGCGGGGAGGCAGGTGGAGGAGGCGCCGCTCCCTCTCCGTCTGGCGCCCGCGATGCCAGGCCGGGAGGGGGCGCGGGGGAGGGGGAGGGGCGCCGCTCCGCCCCTGCGCCCCCGCCCCTGCCTGCCCCCCCTCCGCTCCCGCAGGGGTGGGGGCGCCCCCGCCCTTCGTCGCCAGGTTTCCCCGCTGCAGACCCCGGGATCCCTCCGCGCATGCGCCCCGATACCCGGCCCCCCCATCCCCGGCGAGGGGCGCGGGCTCCCCACCCCTTCCCGCCGCCCCTGCCCCCCTGGAGGGGGCACCGTCAGCGTGGGGTGCGGACGGCCCTGGGGTGGGGTCCGGCCCGCAGGGGGGGGGCGCCGCCTCTGCTCTCCATACCCTGCTCCCCATGCCCTGGAGGGGGGCTGTCTGTCTGATGTCTGTGCGTCTGGCTGGCTGGCTGGCTGTCCGTCTGGCTGGCTGGCTGGCTGATGTCTGTCTGGCTGACTGTCCGGCTGTCTGTCTGATGTCTGTCCATCTGTCTGGCTGACTGTCTGTCCGTCTGTCCATCTGTCCGTCTGTCTGTCTGTCTGTCTGTCTGTCTGTCTGTCTGATGTCTGTGCGTCTGGCTGGCTGGCTGGCTGTCCGTCTGGCTGTCTGGCTGGCTGATGTCTGTCTGGCTGACTGTCCGGCTGTCTGTCTGATGTCTGTCCGTCTGTCTGGCTGACTGTCTGTCTGTCCGTCTGTCTGTCTGTCTGTCTGTCTGTCTGTCTGTCTGTCTGATGTCTGTGCATCCTGGGTCTTGAACTCAGGGCCTGGGCGCTGTCCCTGAGCTCTTTTGCTCAAGGATTGAGCCACAGCACCACTTCCGGCTTTTGGCTGATCCATTGCACCTAAGAATCTCCCAGGCTTTCCTGCCCAGGCTGGCTCTGAACTGTGATCCTCAGATGACAGCCTCCTGAGTGGCTAGGAGGACAGGTTGAGCCCTGGGTTCGTGAATGCTGTGTGTGTGCGTGCACTCGGGGCCGGGGTGCTGTTCCTGAGCTCTTCATCTCAAGGCTACTGCCCTGCCCTTTGAGCCACAGCCTAACTTCCCGTTTTTCTAGTGCTTAATTGGACGTGTCATGTTCTTTTGTGTCCGGGGTTGGCTTTGAACAGAAGTCCTCAGATCTCAGCCTCCTGAGGGCTAAGATGGCAGGCGTGAGCCACCTTGCCCCGCCACAAATGTCTTTTTTAAAATGCTATCGGTGGAAAGTCCTCGGCAGGGCACAGACACTCAGCCATACACAGCAGTTCTCATTTTTTATTTTTTTGCCAGTCCTGGGGCTTGAACTCAGGGCCTGAGAATTGTCCTTGGGCTTTTCTCAAGCCCAGCTCTCTAGCACTTGCACAGCACCACTTCAGGCTTTTTTTCTATGTAGTACTGAGGAATTGAACCTGGGTCTTCGTTCAGGCGAGGCAAGCACTCCACCACCAGGCCGAACTCCCACCCGCACGGCAGTTCTTGAGCTCACCACCAGCTCAGGACTTGAGGTGAAATTTTGCAAGAGGAAATTTTCCCCTTTGTGGGACATAGTTCTCAGTAAAAAAAAAAAAAAAAATCAGAAGATGGACATCCAGGCTGGAAGTTTGGTCTAGTGGTAAAGTGCTTGCCTAGCATGCACAAAGACCCGGGTTCAGTTCCTCGGTACCACATACATAGAAAAAAGCCAGAAGTGGTGCTGAGGCTCAAGTGGTAGAGCTCTAGCCTTGAGAAAGTCCAAGGACAGTGCTCAGGCCCTGAGCCAACTAAACTTAGAGTCAAATGGCTTAAGGCAGGTTCCCTAGATGGCAGATAGCATAGGAAAAGCTGCCCACATCACCATCTTCTGAAAAACGAAAACCAAAAAAGCCCCCTAAACCCACAATTGGATACTACAGTGAATCCCAAGAAAGAATTGGTGATACCAAGTGTTAGTAAGGATGTGAAACTATTCCCAAGCTGAAACCTAAGATCTGTGCATTCTCCTATGAGGAAATGAGAGAGAGAGAGAGAGAGAGAGAGAGAGAGAGAGAGAGAGAGAGAGAGAGAGAGAGAGAGGGAGGGAGGGAGGGAGGGAGGGAGAGCACGCATTGGGTATGGTAATTCCCACCTGTAATATAATCGCAGTGGTTCAGGAGGCCAGGGTAGGAGTGCTGCGATTTGAGGCTGGCCTGGGCAAACGGAGTGAGACCCTCTATGAAATACAAGGTCACACCGAAGGGATGAGGGGGCGGCTCAAGCGGTAGAACATTTTGCCCACACAATATTGTGAGGCAGGGTCTCTGCCATGTAGCGCGGGTTGGCCTGAAACCCCCGGTCCTCCTCCCACCACCTCCCGAGTGCTGGGGTTACATGCGGGTCCCGCCACTCCCCGCCTGGGCCTCCACTTTGGAGTCCACACTGTGCAGACTCCCGGGCCACAGCAGTCCTGAGCTGCTGAGCTACCTCAGGCCAAGCATGAATGCAAGGCGTGACTTCAATGGCTGAACCCTCACCTTTGAGACAGGTCTGCGGCCCTGGGGAGCTGCCTGCCCTGTCTGCACTCCTGGCGCCCAGAGGCCGTCCGCTTATTGCTTAAATCCTAGGATCCCGGTAAGTTGTTAAGCAAGATTAAGTCATTGGTACAACTGAGGAGAGAAGAGGTGACGTTTGGGGGTCCCCTGGGCTCAGTCTTAAATTCGATGGAGCTCAGGACTCTTAGGAAATTGAGGGATAACCCCATGCTGGAGGGCTGCTCCAGGGGCTTTCGTTGCCTTGATGGCGCCTCCCCCAGAGCTTTCAAAAGGGGGATACAGGTGGCTCACGCCTGTCACCTGGCTATGGAGGCAGCTGAGATCTGAGGATCATGGTTAGAAGCCAGCGGGACAGAGAAGACAGTGAGACATCTGGAACACACGGGCAGCCATGTAAGGCTTTTTATTCAGTGACTGCCCATAGCAAGCTCTCAATAACTAAGACCAAGTATTACAATGACCTTCTGCGGCTAGGGGAGAGGCATAACTGGGGTGGGGGAGTAGCTGGGATGGGGGTAGCAGCTAGGTGGGGGAGTAGCTGAGGTGGGGGAGTATCTGGTGCAGAGAAGTAGCTGGGAGAGTGAGTAGCTGGGGAGAGAGTGGCTGGGGACAGCAAGTGGGGGAGTAACTGGGGTGGGGGAGGTGAGGGAGAGGGAGTAGCTGGGGGATGGCATAGCTGGGGGAGGGAGTAGCTGGGGTAGGGGGTACGTGAGGGAAGGGGGAGTAGCTGGGGGAGGGAGTAGTTGGGGTGGAGGAGTAGCTGAGGTGGAGGAGTAGCCTGGGTGGTGGAGTATCTGGGTGGGGGAGTAGCTGGGTGGGGGAATAGCTGGGGTGGGGAAGTAGCTGAGGGAAGGAGTAGCTGGGATGGGGGAGTAGCTGGGGTGGAGTAGTGAGGGAAGGGGAGTAGCTGGGATGGGGGAGTAGCTGGGGTGGAGTAGTGAGGGAAGGGGGAGTAGCTGAGGGAGGGAGTAGCTGGGGCAGGGGAGTAGCTGGGTGGAGTAGGTGAGGGAATGGGGAGTATCTGGGGTGGGGCGTATCTGGGGTGGGGGAGTATCTGGGGTGGGGGGAGTATCTGGGGTGGGTGGAGTATCTGGGGTGGGGGGAGTATCTGGGGTGGGGGGAGTATCTGGGGTGGGGGGAGTATCTGGGGTGGGGGGAGTAGCTGAGGGAGGGAGTAGCTGGGGTGGAGTAGCTGAGGTGGGTGGAGTAGCTGGGATGGAGTGGAGTAGCTGGGGTGGAGTAGCTGGGGTGGGTAGAGTAGCTGGGGCGGGGGGCAGAAGCTCGGGTGGTGGAGTAGCTGGGGTGGGGTGGAGTAGCTCGGGTGGGGGCGTAGCTGGGGTGGGGGAATAGCTGGGGTGGGGTGGAGTAGCTCGGGTGGGGGCGTAGCTGGGGTGGGGGAATAGCTGGGGTGGGGTGGAGTAGCTGGGGTGGGGATGGAGTAGCTGTGGTGGTGGAGTAGCTGTGGTGGTGGAGTAGCTGGGGTAGGGGAGTAGCTGGTGTGGGTGGAGTAGCTGGGGTGGGGGAGTAGCTGGGGTGGGGGAGTAGCGGGTGGATAGAGTAGCTGGGGTGGGGGAGTAGCTGGGGTGGGTGGAGTAGCTGGGGTGGGGTGGAGTAGCTGGGGTGGTGGAGTAGCTGGGGTGGATGGAGTAGCTGGGGTCGTGGAGTAGCTGGGGTGGGGGAGTAGCTGGGGTGGGGATGGAGTAGCTGGGGTGGTGGAGTGGCTGGGGTGGGGTGGAGGAGCTGGGGTGGTGGAGCTGGGGTGGGGGCAGTGGCTGGGTTCGGCGTAGCTGCGGGAGGAGAAGCTCAGGAGACCCACGTCGGGAACCTGGCCAGCCGCCTCCCCACCGCTCAAGGTCAGGCCTCCCGTCTCTCACCTCGGCCTCTAAATCCTCCTTAAAGCTCCTCTCCCGCGGCGCGGCTCCTGCGGCGAGGCTGGGCTCGGCCGGCTCGGCAGTGGAGCCCCAGGCGGGCGGGGTTCAGCGGCGGCCCGAGCCTGGGAACCTGAGCCGCTCTTCCTCCCTCCTTTAGGGGAGGGGCGCCCGCAGCCCTGGCCGCCCAGGACAGCGGGCGCAGGCTCGGGTTCTGCCCCCAGGCCAGCCGGGCCTCCCTTCCCCGCCGCCGGGCCCGCGGGTGGGGTGGTCTCAGGCTCCGGGGGCCCTGGCCCGGAAGACACTGGCCAGCCCTGGGCAAAACCTCACGCCCGCTTACCCGAGAAATAAGTAGAGCAAACTGGTGAGGGGGGCGTGGTTCAAGTGGTAGGGCGCCCGGCTGACAAGCTCAGGTTCAAACCCCACCCCTGTGTTCCCCTTTTCCCTGCCTTTGCCCTGGGGGGTCACAGGGCCCAGGACACCGCCCTCTCCTTAGCAGTGAGAGCTGTTTCCACCTTTTTTTTTTCTTTTTGTCAGTCGTGGGGCTTGAACCCAGGCCTGGACGCGGTCCCTGAGCTTTTGTGCTCAAGGCTGGCACTCTACCATTGAAGCCACAGCTCCACTCTGGCTTTTGCTGGTTCACTGAAGGTAAGAGTCTCTCACAGACTTTCCTGCCGGGGCTTTGAACCTTGATCCTCAGATCGCCTCCTGAGGAGCTAGAATGACAGACGAGTTCCACCAGCACCCAGCTTTAGGCTTCGATCTTAGGGTCCCAAGGGAGAAACTTCCAGAGGCCCTGTGCTCTGCGGGGAACAGCGAACCCCCAGATCACACTCTCCCTTACAGGCTGCCAGCCCAGTTTTCCTGGCATCTCTGGATGCCAGGCTCCGCCAGGGAGCCACACTTACCACTCTCTGTGCCCAGGGGCTCCGGGGCTCAGGCCCCTCTCCATGCCCAGACCAGTTAACGTAGCACTTACTCTCCATTAAATAACCATTTGGACCAATTTTCTGCTGTAATTAAGTCTTCGCACACATTTTCCCCAGTGGGTGATGAGTTCATTAACCTCCGGCTCTGCAGGGTGAGGGGTCTGGGAGGAGAGGACAAGAGGAGTCTGACTGCATCTGATCCCGGTGTCCCTGAGCTTTTTCACACTGATGCTCCACCACTTGAGCCACTTGGGTTTTGCTGGTTAGTTGAAGATAAGAGTCGCGTGTATTTTTCCTGCTCCGGGTGGCTTCAAACTGCGATCGTCAGGTGTTGGGATTACAGGCCTGAGCCACCTACAATCAGACACCCCGATCCAGATCCTTGCATTAACCCCAGACTGGACTGCATGTCCTTCCCTACTGCCTTTCTTCACATTGCTGGGTCTTCATCCTCTTCTTCAAATGGACCAGCCAGCCCTCTTCTTCTGCCCCAGGACCTTGGCACATGCTGTTCTGCATTGTCCGGCCACCATTCTCCCCGTCTTCCCGTGGTTTCCCTTTGGGTGTGTCTCCACCAGCGTTCCCATGCTCAGTGTGGGCTCTGATCACTTCTAAATAAACTCAGAGATGACACTGGGGTTTTCTCACTCCTTAACTCCTAGCACAAAGCTGGGGTCAGGACAGGGGCTCATGGAGTATTTTCCCTTCTGTTCAATGCATGTATATTGCAAGCAACTGTGAGGCAGGCCTTTTGTGCATACTAGATGTGTTCTCTACACCCTTAGGACGATGTTGTGAGGAGCAAAGGAGACAGATGGGGCAGAGAGGACACTGGGGGGGGTCTGTGGCCCCCCCCACTGGACACCATATGCTGAGAGAGAAGACCCCAAAGAGGGCCCCATAGGGACGAATTTTTAGTGGGCCCCTTGCTCTTATCAAGTTTTATTGGCACGTGTAATGGAAGTTTTATTGGTACATAAATGTGAGCCACTTACCATTGTGAATAAAGTTTTATTGACACAGCCGTGGCTCACGCGCTGCTGTCCACAAAGTCTTTTCTAGGCAAGCATGGTGGCCACTTGGTGTGAATAAAGTTTTATTGGCCCACAGCCATTGTTTTTTTTTTTGTTTTCAGGCCACAATGAGAGGTGAGGAGCCTAAACAGATTTATGGCCTGGAAAGGCCGAAACCTTGGTCTTGTCGGACATTTGCAGAGCCTTGCTCTGGTCCCAGGGCTTGAACTCAAGGCCTGGATGCTGTCCCAGAGCTGGCGCTCTACCACTCGAGCCACAATCGCACTCTCCTACTTTTTGGTGGCTCGGTGAAGATACTCATCCCACCAACTTCCCTGCCTCGCTTGGCTTCAGACCCAGCCAGGGTTGGTGTGCGGCGGTGGGGAGGGTGGAGGAGGAGTGACGTGTCCTATTTTCCTAGCGCAGCTTCTGTTCGCGCAGTGGAGATGAGAGAAGCGCAGGGAGGAGCGGCCTGCGATGCAGCCGTGCTCCGTAAATGTTGACCCCTTCCCTGCATCCTTCTCTGGTTTTAGGAAGACCTGTTTGCTCCGTGTACAAGGCAAATGGACGGCTGTGGGCCACAGGACTCTGCAAGTGCCCTGCCTCCTTCACAGACAGACGGGCAGGCAGGCGTGCACGCACGCACGCACACGCACAGGCACACACGCACGCACGCACGCACACGCACACACGTACGCACGCACACACACGCACACACCAGGCTTCTCCTTCCTGATCACTTTGGCCTCTGCTGCCCTTGCTCCTTCCCCTGGGCCTCCGCCTGCCTGCCTGCCTGCCTGTCTGTCTGTCTGTCTGTCTGTCTGTCTGTCTGTCTGTCTCCTCTCTGCTTCCCACCACTCACTCGCCTGCAACTTGCGCCACTGGAGAAGGTTCGGGCGGAAATGACAGTCTCCTCTCCTCTCCCGTGGCTCCTGGACAAGACAGTAAAAATCCGATTTGGAGCAATTTGCCTCGTTGGCGCGCTCTCCGGTGTCTCCCTTTCGGCCGGCACCAGCTTAGCGAGATTGCCTGGGCGGAGTGGAGATTTTAACCGCTTAGGGGGCAGCGCGGGTTGCTTGGTAACACACTTTGCAAGCCAGCAGGCCTGACTCTGGACCTGGGGCCTTGGGGTGCCCCCCCCCCGTGCCAGCCCCGGGCCTTCGGAGGAGAAGGGGCCCAGGCAGGCGTGTGGATCCTGCGGATCTGCAGGAGCAGAAACCCAAGTCCAGGGTCACGGAACAGCACCCAGGCTCTGGGGAACCCCGGTGTGGCCTTCCTCCAGCCTCCCCACCCCACCCCAAAGTGCCCAGCAATGCATGCCGCGAGCTGAGCACCAGGGATGCAGAAATGGGCCTCCGGGGACCCAGTGCAAAGCCGCAGCCTGGGTCTTCACCCCTTCGGGCTCAAGCATCCCCTCCTGTCACCCTAGACGTCAATCAGACACCGACGGCATGTCCCCCCAGAAAGCCCAGTGTGTGTGTGAAGGAGGGCGCTTAGTGAGCGCCCGCCGTGGAGGAGGCTCGAGCGGATGGCTTCTTGGGTGCCACTCCAGCGACGCGCTTCAAGAATGGACGAAGGAAGCCAACAGGCGAGGCTCAACCTGAGGGGCCTGGCTTGGCCTTCCCCGGGAGACGCAGTCCTGTGGGCGTGGCCGCGGGGCGTGGCCCTGCGTCGGGGTGTGGCTCGCCTTGTGTGGGCGTGGCCGCGGGGCGTGGCCCTGCGTCGGGGCGCGGCTCGCCTTGTGTGGGTGTGGCCGCGGGGGCGTGGTCCGGCCTTTGGGGGCGTGGCCCTGTGTCAGGCGTGGCTCGCCTTGTGTGGGTGTGGCCCTGGGGGCGTGGCTCTGTGAGGCGTTGTAACGCAAGGGATTGGTAGTCCTGTAGTGGGCGTGGCTTTACTTAGGAGAGAGGCAGGATAGGGCGGAGGCTCCACTTGAGGAGCGTGGCTCAGACGTGGCTGCGGTGCCCTGTGGAAGGTGTGGTCGTACTGTGGGGCAGGGAGTATTGGACGTGGCCGGTGGTGGGCGTGGCCTGCTGCGGGGCGGGGCGCCGTGGGTGGGCGTGGCTCCTCGCGGGGCGGGGCTCCGCAGTACAGCCCTTGCCTAGCAGGCTGGAAGCTCTGGGTTCCAGTGCCAGCACCGCAAAGGAATGATTTCAAAGACCTGGGCCAGGACCGCTCCTCGTGCTTCCCTACAGGTGCCACGGGGGCCACAGCCCCCTCTCCTCTCCCCCGAGGCCTCCACCTGTCTGCGCCCCTGGTCCATCACCTCCTCAGCCTCTGCACCCCAAGTCAGAAGCGGAGGCTGCCAACTCGGAGACACCCCGCCCCAGTAGGACAGGCCCCACCCCCTTACCCGCCCCATCCCCGTCAATCAGTGGCATTTCCCTTCTCTTTTCGGAATTGCCCCATCTGCGCCCCTCACCTGGGGCCACCCCCAGTGGCGTGGGTCAGGAGGCCCAGGGGCTGCCACACTAAACCTCCATCCCTCGGGGCCCGGCCTAGGGCCTCGGAGGCCTGGGGAGGGGGCTGGAGCGCCTGCGCACAGGCCTGGAACCCCAAGTGTGTGTGGGGGGGTTCTAGGAGCCTACATGTCTTTTGATCAAGCTGTGGAGTGATGGTCTCCTCGCCTCAGTTTCCCACCTGTGAAATGGCTCATATTGGTGAGATAAATCCAAGGTGTTTGGCTTTGGTGGGGGCTGGATCTTTGGAGGTTGGATGGTTGGTTTAGTGTCTGTAGAAAGTCACAGCTACTGTCTCCTCCAACTTGGAACCAGGGTGTGTGTGTGTGTGTGTGTGTGTGTGTGTGTGTGTGTGTGTGTGTGCACGTGTGCGTGTGTGCCGGTCCTCGGGCCTGAGCGCAATTCTGGCTTTTTAAGAGTCTACCCGGGCTAGCTTCGAACCTCGTTAGATCTCTGCCTCCCCAGTAGCTGGGATTGCAGGTCTGAGCTACCAGCACCCAGCTTCCTCTATCACTTTATTTTTTTTCTTGTGGGTCGTGGAGCTTTAACTTGGCCCAGGTGCTGTCCTTGAGTTCTTGGGCTCAAGACTACCACCCTACCCCTGGGCCTGGGCGCTATCCCTTAGCTCTCCAGCTCAAGGCTACTGCCCTACGCTTGAGCCAAGCCCCATTTCCCATTTTCTAGAGGTTAAACTGGAGATAAGAGTCTCAGGTCCTTTTGTGCCAGGCTGGCTTTGAACCTTGATCCTCAGATCTCAGCCTCCTGAGTAGCTAGGATGACAGGCGTGAGCCACCACACCAGACCCCTCCATCACTTTTGAGTGAAATTCACCTGCCACAAAATTCACTTAAAATGGACAGCGAGGTGTGGTGGCTCACGTCTGCCATCCCAGCTACTGCAGAGGCTGCAGCAAGAGGACTGTGGAGTCTCAAAAGGTTCTCTACTTTGTAACCAGGTTCAATGCTTTGTTCCTTTTCAGGGCCAAATACTATTCCATTGGCTGATGGCCCATGTGTGTTTACCTCACTGGCTCCAATGGTTCTTCCGCCTCTCTAAATGTGGAGATTTCAAAGATACCCTTTCTTCTGGACAGGTGCCCTGGATGTGGCACGAGGCACAGAAAAAGCCATTCCGCTGCACAGCTAAGTGACTTTATCCACCACATTTGTGCAGTGGGCAACCTCACAACAGTCCTTGGCAGTTCTGGGTTGGAGAATGGGGCTGGACTTGCACAGGCGGGACCAGAGGGTCTGCACAGTCACAGGACCACCGGGGCCACTCGGTCTGCCCTGCCCTTTCTTTTACCCCCTCCCATGCCCCTCTAATCCCCGTGACACTGAGAGAAACCCCTCCTGCCATCTCCCCCCCGGCTCATTCCTCCCAACACTCTCTTCCCAGCAGTGTCTATTTTTATTTTCTCTTCTTATTAAATTTCTGACTTCTGCAAACACCAGGCCCCTGCCTCGCCACGGTTCTTTCTCCCTTGGAGCGGATTTGATTCACTTGCGTTTTATTAACAGATTTAAAAAAAAAAAAAAAGGAAGAAGAAAAAGAAAAAAAAAAAAAAAGAAAAACCCTCAGCTGCCAATACATGGTACCTCTGGAATTAGTGGGCAAGGGGTTTAGATCTATGCTGGCCACACACAGCGGGGTGGGGGACAGCGCAGAGGCCCCCTGAGACCGTGAGACAGGGGATAGGATCAGTCCTGTGTCTAGTCCAAGGTAGAATGAGATTTTTTGGGGGGGCCAGGTCCTGGGGCTTGAACTCAGGGCCTCAGCACTGTCTTTGGGTTTTTTCAAAGCTAGTGCTCTACCAGTGGAGACACAGCACCATTTCCAGATTGTTCTGTGTATGTGGTACCAAGGAATGGAACCCAGGGCTTCCTGCATGCTAGGCAAACACTGGACCACTAGGCCACACTCGCCTCTCCTAGAATTGGAAATTTAAAGAAGAGAAAAAGCTCAGCTTGGTGCTCATGCCTGTAATCCCAGCTATTCAGGAGGCTGAGATTTTAGGACTCCAGTTCAAAACCAGCCCAGGCAGAACTATCCTTGAGCCTCTTATCGCCCATGAATCCCCACAAAGCTGGAGGAAAAAAATTTAAAAAGAAATCAGGGACAGCCAGTGCCCAGATGCTGAGTTCAAGCCAGGACGGTGACACACACACACACACACACACACACACACACACACACACACACACACAGAGTTTAGAGGCCCCACTCTGGGTCCTCACTCCCTCCTGGCCTACTAGACATAAGAAGTCTCGGACAGAACCCGCCCTCCCAAGGCTTAGGGGCGCCGCCTCCAACCTGGCCCTGCTCCACCCAGCTCCAAGTTCCCCCAAGAAACTGATCTCTAGTGCCGGCTCCCAAAGCTGAGAACCAAATCGAGTCTTTCTATCCCCGGGGTGTCTCCCCCGCCCCAACCCTTTCCCGCAGTCGTCATGGTAACCAAGAAATCCTCGGGTGCTCCGTTTCCCAGGGACCAGGGGATGAGGAGGGGCGGCCATGACCTCCCCTCCCCCACGGGCCTGCTTCCTCAGTGGCCAAGGGGGGGTCCACTCTCCGCAGCTGCCCTCTGGTGACCCCCTAAGTAGCCCAGTGGGGAGCCAGATCCCTTCCGCTCCTCCTCCCTCTCTTCTCCATTGCGGGTGAGCTGGCTTGGCTGGCCAGGCTGGACGCTGCACCCCTGCCCTTCCTCAAGGGCATCAGCTCGCTGGTTCTTTCCATGGAGGATTTTCACCCAGGTTCAGGCCCCAGCTTTGTCCAGGACGATGTCTTCCGCCACACTAGACTTCCTTCAGCTGGAGAAACTTCTAGAAGGGCCCAGGCTCACTGGAGTGAATAAACGATCTCTTTGGGGACGAGGAGAGGTTGTCAGATATCTCAGAGAATCCTGAGGCAGGAGAACCCCTCAGGGTTAGGGGTGTCCGTCTGTCTGTCTGTCTGTCCTGGGGCTGGAACTCCCGGCCTAGGCCCTGTCCCAGAGTTTGTTCACTCGAGGCCGAGGCTCTGCCACTTGAGCCACAGCGCCAGTGCAGCTTTGCGGTGGGTGGCTCGTTGGAGAGAAGCGTCGGAGGCTTTCTACCCGGGTTGGCTTTGAACCGTGATGCTCAGATCTGGGCCTCCTGAGTAGCTGGGGCGCCAGGCCCGGTGCAGCCTGAGGAGCAGAGTGCAGGGCCTTCAGCAGGGTCACGTGACCACAGGCAGGATCTTCTGTGACAATCCCATTGGTCAGAGCAGGCCAGTAGCCCCTTCCACGTGCAGGGGGCGTGGCGTCGTCAGACCACGCCCCCTCCCCAGATCTCCCCGTGTGGGAGCCTGGTTGGTAGCTCCTCCCACTTTCAGGGGGCGTGGCGTCGTCAGGCCCCGCCCCTCCCCAGAGCACACCCCGTGTGGGAGCTTGGTTTGTAGCCCCTCCCACTTCCTGGCGTGGCGTCAGGCCCGCCCCTCCCCCAGTCCAGGGGCGTGGCGTCGTCAGGCCCCGCCCCCAGAGCCCACCCATGTGGGAGCCTGTCGGTAGCCCCTCCCATTTCCAGGGGGCGTGGCGTCTCCAGGCCCCGCCCCTCCCCAGAGCCCACCCCGTGTGGGAGCCTGGTTGGTAGTCCCTCCCACTTACTGGGGGCGTGGCGTAGCCAGGCCCCGCCCCTCCCCAGAGCACACCCCGTCGTGTGGGAGGCTGGGGTTCAGATCCCGCAGGCTGGCAGAGGGATGGCTGCCTCCCTGGCTCCCGGGGCTCCGTCGCTCCCTCTCCACCTCTGTTAGATCCCCTGCCTCGGAGTCCGGGTGGCTGGGACTACAGCTGGGAACCACGGCCCTGGGCGTATCATTGGAACGGAGTCACCCTCCTTGGATCCAAGAGCCTCCCCATCTCCACCTGATTCTCCCAGTCCTCCCCCCTCCAGTAGCCCGGATGTTGCCCGTCGGCTGGAGGGATCTGAACGCGGGAGACGGGTGCCCACACACAAACAGGTATTTGTTATTTAGGACCAGACAGTGGGCCGCGCTTCTGTGAGCAGTGAGGCCGGCCTTTCCCACGGAGGCCCGGCCCGGCGGGGAGACAGGGGGACAGGGTGCAGCCTCCCCCCATCAGCGCCGCGGGCCCTGGAGACCAAGGCGGGGTGAAGAAGAGAAAGGCCATTCCTATAGGTACTAGGTTTGCTTTCCTCTTAGAATTCCTTCTTTTTTTAAAAAAGTAATTTTTTAAACCTCCTCACAATTCAAACACTTCTCTTATTATCTTCTGCCGAGGGAAAAAAATTAATAACACGGCACAATATAAAATACTAAATTAAAGGCATTTAGGAACCAGCAATTATTTCATAAGCTTTTCTTTTATTGCAGCTCTAATGTGCCTAATTGCTATCTTAATGAGCACATTAATTTCTGGCTAATGTGATGTTATTATAGAAATTGCAGTCAATCTCTTAAAAAAAAAAAAAGGACAAAATTGCTAGAAAGCTGTCCTATGAGGCAGGGGGGTGTGGTCACCCTGTGGTGAGAGGGCCTTGAAACCCAGGCCAAGAAGGAGGGACAGCAGGGCCTCCCGAAGCCAGGCAAAGCTACCCCTTAGGGAGACCCCCGTCCCACAATTAACCAGCTGTTCTCCTGCCTAGGGACTTGCAAAAGATAAGTCTGGATAGCAGGAAAATTATTATGGCAGTCGTAAAACCCCAAAATCCCTGCCAGGCACTGTCAGGGCATTTTATTTTCTAATCCTCTGAATAACCCCATAAAACAGATGGCAATGTAAATTTTACCTTATATATGGAGGAGGCCCAGAGTGCGTGAGTGAATTACCCAAGGTCACACAGCACGCATAACCAAGAAAAACAGCACAACGTCTTTCTTTCTTTCTTTGGGGGGGGGGAGTTGTAGCTGAGCAGTGGGTTTCATGATCAGCATGTGCAAAGGCCCTGGGGTCCATCCCCAAATCCAAAAATCCATCCATCAATAAATGGAAAACATACGAAAGCAGTGTTGGTGCACATATTGGTGATGGATCTTGTCAGGAGTCACAAGTGCCATTTCCTGAGAGTGTGGAGACTACAGCAGAGAAGGTTCAAGGCTGGAGGCCGGAGTGCTCTGCCCTCCTTCCTCCGGAACAAATAACCCACTGCAGACAGACACACAAGCGCCAGGACAAGAGAAGCAGCATAGGGATTTAGGGGTTGTTTTACCAGACATAAAGCTGGACACGGGCTCCCGTACAAGAAACCGGAAGTCCCCGGGAATCCTCCAGCATCCCAGCGATGAAGAAGTGGCAATGAGCCAGGCTCACACCCGTAATGCCAGCCAATCAAGAGGCGGAGAGCCCCGCCCCACGCCAAGCCCCGCCCCACCCGCGGTCCTCTCCCGGCCACGCCCCTTTCTCTTGGGGCTGATCCTGGGGCTTGCTGGCCTCCGCTCCGGGGCGGGACCTAAACAAACCTCTTTTCTTCATGAAGCATAGTCCCTGGCTTCGGGAATATTGTTACAGTAACAGCAGACACACCAGGATTTCTGCTAAGCCGGTCCCCCAAGCACCAGGGAAGCCGCCCGTGATCGTTGAACTCAGATCCCACCTAAGATGAGTCCACAGGAGCCACAGGAGCACGTGACTCCCCGGGCCAAACCCAGAGGGAACAGGAAGAGAGCCTGGACTGCTCCGGCCTGTGTTTTCCCTCCTGCATCTCCGCATATGGGGTGTAAGGATGGAGGAAGAAGTGGAGGGGCGCAGGCCTACCTCGAAAACGGGCTGCAGGGCGGGATTCCGCGGGCATTTTTCCGTGGAGTTTTTCCTGGTGTGAGATGAAATCTAGGACACCTGCTAAGTAAGGGCTCTCGGGAGCCACGCCCCTCCCAAGCCACACCTCGGCCAGAGCCACGCCCCTCCCAAGCCACACCCCTACATGAGCCACGCCCACGCCGCAGCTCCTCAAAGACCACGCCCCTCCCAAGCCACACCTCTGAGCCACACCTCCGCCAGAGCCGCGCCCACACCTCCTCCAGAGCCACGCCCCTCCCAAGCCACACCCTGCCCTGGCCACGCCCACCAGAGCTACACCCCACGCCTCCTCCAGAGCCACGCCTCTCCCAAGCCACACCTCTACCTGAGCCACGCCCACGCCGCACCTCTGTCTGAGCCACACCTCCGCCAGAGTCACGCCCCTCCCAAGCCACACCCCTGCCCGGGCCACGCCCATCACAGCCACACCCATCCCACGCCTCCAGAGCCACGCCCCATCCCAAGCCACACCCTGCCCTGGTCACGCCCACCAAACCCACGCCCACCCATGCCTCCTCCAGAGCCACGCCCCATCCCAAGCCACACCTCTGCCAGAGCCACGCCCACCAGAGCCACACTCATACCGCGCCTCCTCCCGAGCCATGCCCCGCCCTGGCCCCGCCCCCGAGCCACGCCCCTCGTCGCTGAGCTCATAACCAGGGTGAAGCCTCTTGTAGATGCCTTCCTCCGTTTTCCTCTGGTTCCCCTGTGGACTGTGAGCCGGGAGTCGCGGCGGCACTGCCTCTTCTTACCCTTCTACTCAAGGCTGGCGCTTGACCACTTCAGCCACAGCTCCATTTCTGGTTTTTGGGTAGTTCACTGAGTCCCACAGACGTTCCTGCCTGGGCTGGCTCTGAACCGCGATCCGAGCCACAGGGACACACTTCGCTTGCTGCGCAGTGGATGGCGCGGTCCCTCCTCGTGCAGTGACTTTGGCACAGATGTGGGGAGGCCGCCCCCCCCCCCCCGTCTCCGCGCAGGCGCTCAGGATGCCTCCTCCGGGGAGGCAGGAATGGGGCCTCAGCGCACACCCCTGAAGTGGTGAATTTGAGGTTAAAATCCCTAAGAAGAGACTGGGGGTCGGAGGGGAAGGAGGCGCATAGGGTCCCTTAATGCCAGGGACCCCAACCCGCACACGGGCGCCTACATTAAGTGTGTGAGTGATCCCGTGCTAGTCAATAACTCGTTTCCACACACGGTCACGGGCTGGTCCCCATGGTCTCCCCCTTTGCACATGCGCACACATGCGTTCACGTTCGGCCTGCTCACGCCCCTCATCCGTGTGACCTCGCTCCCACAGTGGGGTCACCGCCTCCCAGAATCTCACAGCCGCCCCCGCGCACACACACACACACACACTCACAACCCCTCATGCGCTCTGCAAACACCAGTGGCTCCCCCCCAAAGCCGGCCTAAGACTCTGTAAATGTCACCCGATGCTCTGCCATTCTGGCCCTGGGACAAGAGTGGGAAGCTGGGAAGGCGGGAGCAAGGAGTGGGGGCCCGGCCTGCAGTGCCTCCGAGGCCTGGAAACACCGACACTGCTTCAGACCAGAGCCACGGGCAGAGGGAGCTGAATATCCGAGTCCTGAGCTGCGGTTGGAACCCTGAGCGGCCCAGTGTGCTGGGCAAGTGCTCTACCAGTGAGCCACAGCCCTATCCGAGAGCCACGCCCAGCAAAGCCCCATCCCAACCAGAAGACCACGCCCCACCCACAAACCACGCCCATCAACGACAGCAGCATCCTCAGCTTGTCATGTAGCCACGCCCCCAGACACAGGCCACACCCACCACTGCACTCTACCATGGGGTTCTCTGAAACCAGCATCCCAGTACACAATGCCGGCACCTCAGTCTCCCTGACAAAAGCCCAGCAGGGGGAAAAAAAAAACAAAATTCCCTGGGCCTGCAGTGACCTTATCTAAAAGACAACCTTCTTCCTCTTTCCTTTCTGGTGGGACTTGAACTCAAGGCCTTTGCCCTTGCTAAGCTTAAACGCCATCATTGAGCCACACCTCCACCCACTTCTTTGGGCTGGTTAATTTTGAGATAGGATCTCTGTTTGGCCTGGACCTCAATCCACCTATTTCAGGCTTCTCATTATAGCTAGGATGCACCCAGCTCTCTGCTGAAAAGGGGGGTTCTTATGAACTTTTCTGCCCAGGCTGGCCTAGAACCACAAACCACCCAATCTTAGCCTTCCACACAGCCAAGATTGTAGCTGTGAGGCTTCGTGTTCAATAGTGGCAGTTGGGGGTGGGGGGAATTCAGGTCGGGTGCACCCCTGGGAATCCCACATCTTCTTGGTATGTATATCCAACCTGTCAGTTCCACTCAGGATGCCAGACATAGATACATCTCATCTGGGGGACCATCACCCCAATTCTTCTTCCCCTCAGGTTTCCAACTCAATGGCACAGTTCACCCCAGACAACATGCTAGGAAATAGTTAATTATTATTTCCTCCCCCCTCAGTCAGCTAGGCAGGGTCAGATGAGGTCAGGGGAGCCTGGCTGGTCAACCCCACAAACACAGACACAAGTATTTGAATTCCAGAGTTAGGCTTTGATTAGAGAGCCCATGTGCTGTGTACCGCCTTTGGGGACCTCATTATCTTTGTATCTTGAATAAATATGCTGTGTTGAGAGCTCGGGAGGGGCAGAGGGGGTGGAGACAAACACCCAGAATTTTATCTGTGAAAAAAGAATTCAGGTCAGGTACTCTCTGCCCACACCTGTAATCCCCGCTACTCAGGAGGCTGAGATCTGAGAAAGCTCACGAGACTCTTATCTCCAATAATCCACCAAAAGTGGAGCTGTAGCGCAAAGTAATAGTGCACTAGCCTTGAGCAAAACATCTCAGGGACAGCACCCAGGGCCTAAGTTCTAGTCCCAGGAGCAGCACACATGCATGCACACACTCACACAATCGTATGATGGGGTTGGAGGCATGGCTCAGGTAGCAGGCCACGTGTCATGAAGGGAAAGCATTAGAGACTGAGTTGGGACCTGGCTTGGGACTGAAAAAAATTTTTTTCCCTGTACAACACCTTTATAATAACAAAAAAATTAAGTAAGAAAATAAAAACTCTACGGGAGTTTCAGCCATCCACTGTGGGTGTGGGTGTCTTGGGACATCTCTGACAGGACAAGGAGAACCCACAGTCTGTGATTGCGGATAAGGGAAGGGGGTAGACAAGGACCCTGACTTTCGAGGACTCGAACCCGCTCACCAGCAGGGATCTCTCTGGATGGAATTCACCCTCAGTGAAGTTCTGAGAAAAGTGATCTCAACCCAGGCAGTGACAGTGAGACATCACCTCCCATGCCCTGATCCCATGGGTGGTATGTGAAGGAGGGACCCACAGCCTCCCTGCTTTAGGGTGGGCAGCCCACCCTCCATGCCCCCCTCCAGCACCCCCCTAGCCGCATCTCTAAAAGCCTCCTTGCAGGGTCCAGTCGGTCGATAGCAGACACCCCGGCTCCGATCTGCCTGCAGCCGCACAGCCCCTTCCCGCTAGCCCAGCCCCTGGAGGGGACAGCTGGGTGGAGCCCAGCTGAGGTCACCCTCCCTGCACACACTGCTCCACCGCCCACGACGCCCCTGTCCCCTGATGTGTACAGAAGGCATCTGTCCTACTGTGGCCCCCTCATGTGGCACCAGGAGGCCACGTCTCCCACAGCATGTCTTAAAAGCTATTTTGGGTGCCACCACCCACCCATCCATCCATCCACCCACCCACCCATCCATCCATCCACCCATCCATCCATCCATCCATCCATCCATCCATCCACCCATCCACCCACCCACCCATCCATCCACCCATCCATCCATCCCTCCCTCCACCCATCCCTCCACCCATCCATCCACCCATCCACCCACCCATCCATCCATCCACCCACCCACCCACCCACCCATCCATCCATCCATCCATCCATCCATCCATCCATCCATCCATCCATCCATCCATCCATCCTTTCCCTTCTTCTATCCGCCTGTCCACCCATCAGTTCATTTTTGAGCACCTACTGTGTGTAAGGCCGTAGGTGGGACGCATGGGCACAGAAGAAATGTGGAAGTTAAGATACAAGCCATGGGGGGGGGGGGGTTGGCTTGGGAGGAGGGGTGGCAGATAACAGGGCTCTGTGATAGCCACGTTGTAAGAGCTCTGTCCATCTCCAAACCCTAGAACGGATGGCCACACCCACCGCTTGAGACAGCCACGCCCACCGATTCACAGGACCCACCCCCAGCCTCATCTGCCCAATGCTAATCTGGGCCACGCCCAGTCCCTCTTCCGGCCACGCCCACTCCCTCTTTCAGCCACGCCCACTCCTTCTTTCGGCCACACCCACCTGCAAAAGGAGTCCCTAATCCAGCCCCGCCTCTGACCATCCAGCCACGCCCACATATGCTGAGACCACTCCCCCTTGCCATGTAGCCCTGACTTCCTCCTGTGGTGGGGGTCGGGGGATCCCCACCGCTTACTCAGGAAACTAGGCAAGGGGGAGACAAAGGAAGAGGCCCTGTGGCCTCTCTAAGAATCACCCCCCCACACAGGCCAGCATCCTCCTTCCTGGATACGGAAAGAATGAGGTTTCCTGCTACTTGAACCCCCATGTATCACCCAATCCAATCAGGGCCACGGTTTCTCTGGGCCTTAGTGACCCCAATAGTAGAACAGGCATAGTTTTAGAATGACCTGAGCTAGCACATTGTAAAGGCAGGGAACCCTGCCCTGCAAATAATAAGCTCTCAGTAAACGTCGCCAGTGATTTGATTTCTCAGTTGGTTCTGAAATCACTTGGTATAATATTGGGAAACACAGCTCCTGCATCTGAGCTGACCCCAGGAAAACAGGCAAGACTTTTTTCAGCCCCTTTTATCCAGTGTCACCCCCCAGAGAATCTGACCAGTGTGTGTGTGTGGGGGTGAGGAACAGATCGATTTTCCCCCCTCCTCAGCCCCACCCTCCAAGCCAGTCCTAGCAAACTGGAGCCTCGGAAGATGCCGAATTTACCCTGCAGAGACAGCGCTGCCAATACAATTATAGTTTTCATCATCATTAAGCCAGATTTTTACTCTAATGAGAACTTCCTGCCTCCCAGAGAGAAGGGCCCATTACATCGCCCCATCCTTATCCTCTCCCCTTCCTGCCCCCTCCACCCACTTTCCTTTCTGTCTCTCTCCTCCAGGGGGCCAGAGGAAAGCAACTGAACATTAATTGGGCACCTACTGGATGCCCCAATCAGTGTTATTGTGTTACATCTGTCTTGCTCCAATTTTGTGCATGTGTGTGTGCGTGCGCGTGTACCCACATGCATGCCAAACTCAGGGACCTAATAAGCTGTTACTTCACATTTTCCCTCTAGAGTCTGATACTACTTGAACCACACCTCCACTTCCAGCTTTTTTTTTTTTTGGTCAGTCCTGGGGCTTGAACTTAGGATGTAGTCACTGTCCTTGGACATTTTTTTGCTCAAGGCTAGCACTGTGCCACTTGAGCCACAGCACCACTCAGCTTTTTCGGTGTATGTGGTAGCAAGGAATCTAGCCCATGCATGCTAGGCGAGCACTCTACCACGAGGCCATGCTCCCAGACCTGCCCTACTTCCAGCTTTTTTTCGTAGTTAATTAGAGATAAGTGTCACCAGCATTCTCACCCAGGCTGGCCTCAAACTGAGATCCTCAGGTCACAGCCTAGGGGTGAGACACTGGTGCCTGCCTTGCTTATGGAACTCGCCCCAGGATACATCAGGGAAACTGATCTGCAGGCATGCAGAGCCTCCATTTCCTCATTGCTCTGCCAGGGAGTCTAGCTTAATACTTTTAAAGTGGTGCCAGAATGCCAGGCCCCAACTGCCAGGCTCCAGGGACCTGAGTCAGCCTCTGGGTCCTTCAGAGCTTGGAGATTGCCGCCTGCACACACCGCCCTTGCCCCATGGGGTTATTAATTAGTGCTAATTAATATCTGTGTGCGCAGATCCAATAAGACCTCTTTTGGTCCTGGAGCAATCCAGAAGCTGGCACTCTGCCTGGCAGTGTGGGTTTTTCACGGGCTCCAGGGCTGCTGGGCAGAGCAGGAAAGAACCCATAGTGAGTAGAAGGAGAAATTGAGGCATGACTTCCAGAGTTCCAGGCTGAGAGGGCTTGTGGCTCATGTGTGTAATCCCAGCTACCTCAGGAAGCTGAGATCTGAGGGTCAGGATTTGGGCTCATGGGTAACTGGAGTGGCTTTGTAACTTTTTTTAGGGGGGCAGGGGTGTCATGGGGCTTGAACTTGGTCTGGGCGCTGTCCCTGAGCTCTTCAGCTCTAGGCTACCACCCTACCCTTGAGCCAAGCCCCACTTCCCACTTTCCAGAGGATAATTGGAGATAAGACTCTCAGGTCCTTTTGGGCCCTGGCTGGCTTTGAACCTTGATCCTCAGATCTTAGCCTGGTGAGTAGCTAGGATTAAAGGCCTGAGCCATTGCACCGGCTTTGTCCTAACTCTTCAGTAACCAGTGCCTGTGCATTGAGTTCAAGGTTCATACTGGCACACAACACCCAAAAAGGCTGGGGACATAATTAGGCTGTAGGGAAATGTGGCTCCGGTGTGTGTGGCTGCATAATCTGTCACAAGCCTGGCTCCTTAAATGTATGTGTAAGCAAATGCTTTGCACATAATTGATTTCTCTTTTTTTTTTTTTTTCCAGTCCTGGGGCTTGAACTCAGGGTCTGAGCAGCGTCTTTGGACTTTTTTCTCAAGGCTAGCACTCTGCCACTTGAGCCACAGCACCACTTCTGGCTTTTCCATGTACGTGGTAGAGGCAGGCACTCTACCACTAGGCCAAACCCCTACCCCCACGTAGGTGATTTCTAAGAGATATTCTACTTCTTTTTTTTCATGGCTGACCACTTCCATGCCACTGGGTGCCTCCGTTTCCCCTCGGCGGCTGCACCCTCTGACCTGGGGGAAGGCAGGGAGCGTCACTCCCAATCTTGGCCTAATGAGAACACAGTTGCTAACTTTGCCGTACATAAGACGGCTCCCCTTGGCCCCCGATTAAAAACAGAAGTTTCTCCCCCCACGTTGGCGGAGCCAGAACAGAAGGGAAAAACAAAGAGACGCACACCCGTGCCAGATAAATACAGACGCAAACACATGCACGACAGATAAACACACACTAGCCCAGCAAATGTACACACAGCCGGCTGCCGGGGCCCGCGCCAGCCCGGCCGCCCACGGGGCCCGAGGACTCCCGGGGGCCAGCCACGCCGAAGGACAGGGATCCCCGGCACAGACGGAACCCCCACGAGGCCGGGATGGAGAAGGGCAGACACCCCCACGAGAGGGGAGCCAGCAGGTGCACGGCCCCCGGAGCGGCCCAGGCCCGAGGCGGGACTGCGGCCCCAGCTGCTTGCTTGTCCCCCCCCCCCGTCCTCCCCACGAACCACACGCGCACCCCAATCTCAGCAGCAAGGCTCGAGCTCGGCCATGGCCTGGAACAGAACCCAGAGCTGCCTCTCCAGCAGAGGTCAGAGGTCAAGGCCAAAGTTCTCTGGTTCACCAAGCCTGGTCTACCTCGCGCGCATGCGTGGTGCACCCCGCCCAACCGTAGATCTTGGTGTCTCATCAGTGTGTGGAGAGGACCCTCGACCTCCCGGCAATGGGGGACCATGGAGTCAAGTCCCTATCACTCAGCCATGTCCTGGACGAGGGCCAAACCGATCCCTGCGCCGCACCCCACGAGTGACATTCTCCGACACGCTTCTAACACAGAGCTAAGTCCACAAAGAGAGCCACGCCCCCAACTCAGCGCCACGCCCGGAAAGCGCCAAGCTTCCAATACAGAGCGTTGGACACGCCCCATTCGCAGAGCCACGCCCCCAGCAAAGGTCACGCCCCGACAGAGAGCCACGCCCCCAACTCAGTGCCACGCCCTGAAAGCCCCAGGCTCCCAACCCAGTCATGTCCATAATGAGGGCCACGCCCTCTTCACGGTGCCACGCCCCCAACTCAGCGCCACGCCCGGAAATCGCAAGCTTCCAACACAGAGCGTTGGACACGCCCCATCCGCAGAGCCACGCCCCATTCACGGAGCCCCGCCCCCAGCAGAGAGCCCCGCCTCCAGTTCACAGCCACGCTCCAAAAGGGCCAGGCTTCCAACAGAGCTCTGCCCACGAGGGCCATGCCTCTATTACAGAGCCACGCCCACAGCAGAGAGCCCCGCCTCCAGTTCACAGCCATGCTCCAAAAGGGCCAGGCCTCCATTACAGAGCCACGCCCACAGCAAAGGCCACGCCCCGGCAGAGAGCCACGCCCCCTCGAGGGCCACGCCTCCAAATCAGAGCCAGGCCATTGACTAAAACCACGCCCTCCCCACAGCCATTTAAAGTGGCTTACCACGCCCTGTCATGCCACGCCTCCACCGCTGGGCCACACCGGATTACCGCAGAGCATCATCCAGCTGTAAGCTACACCCCTACACAACCGGTCCCTATACTAAGTCATGCCCTTTCCCTGAGCCACTTTTTTGGTGGGGAGAGGCTTGAACTCTAGGCCTAGGTGCTGTCTCTGAGCTCTTCAGCTAGTGGCTACCGCCCTACCCCTGAGTCACAGCCCCACTTTCCGTTTTCTGAAGGAGATAAGAGTCTCGTGGCTTGGTAGTGCCCAGGCTGGCTTTGAACCTTCTGGAAGTGGTTCCTTGTAGAGAAGAATCCGGGCTGCCGTTGAACCGTGATCGTCAGATCTCAGCTTCCTGCGTGGCAGGGATTGCAGGCGCGCCCGGATCCTAGCACCACTGTTCGCCAGTTGACCGAGTCCTAACCACAGTCAAGCACCTGCCAAAGCCACAGCTTACCCTTTCCCACGCCACCTCCGGCAGAGCCCCGCCCACCACGCCCCCGGAGCCACGCCCTCCTCAGATCCCCGCCCCGCGCCGGCTCATAAAGTCTTGGTTGGAAGCCGACCCGGCCTTCCAAGCCTTTTACAACCTCCACAACCGCATCGCCTTCCCATTCCTCAGTTTCCCCATCTGGAGAATGGGGGATCGCCCAACACCCCCTATTCCACACACGGGGAGAGAGAGGACCCCGCGCAGGGCCCAGCCGCGGTAGGCGTGTTCCCCACCCCCCGCGCGGGGAGCAGCCGGAGCCTGCGGAGAACTGGGGGCGCCCTGGGCGCCGGCCTCCCCACACCCCCCCACTTGTCTTTTGCTTCTTGCAGTACTGAGAGGAGTTGAGGCCCAAATCCGGATCCCAGAACTTGGCGTCCAAACCCGGGGCCCGCCGGCGCCCCGCGACCCTGCGCCGCCCCCGCCCGCCGGCGCCCCGCCGCCTCCGCCCCGCCTCCGCCGCCCCGCCGCCCCGCCGCCCCGCGTCGCCGCCGCCCCGCCGCCCCGCCGCCCCGCGTCGCCGCCGCAGCGCGAGGAGCCAGCGCCACCTGTCGGCCGCCGCGCGCAGACGCAGGCCGGGAACCTGGCTCTCCGCCCCTCCCGCTCCGGGGCGCCCGGGACCCCAGCGCCCCATCCGTCTGGTCCAGGAAATTCCCCTCCAGACGCTGGTTTGTTTTTTTTTCCCCCAAGGTGCGGTTTCCTAGGCAGCTCCTGTCCACGCCGCCACGCCGCGCACGCCCGAAGCGCCGGCGGAGCTCCTGCCATGGAGTAAGCCCGCCGGGCCCCCGACCCCCGGGAAGGGGAGATCAGGCGGGGAACAGTCCGGACCCGAATAGCCCAACGGAACACCGAAGAAAGCCAGCGCCCGGCCACGCCCAGACTGGGGGTGCAGCTCAAGGCGGCTCTGCGCTCTCACCAGACACCCCGGTTTTCTCTCCGGCTGGGGATGGGGGCTGGAGGGCCTGAGGGAGGCTTTGCAATCCCTCTCACCTTACCGACCCCAGTCCGGCAGCTCCGGCTCCACACACACCCCAGACCCCGGAGACCTGCAGCCACTCAGCTCCGGGAACCGAGTTCTGGCTTCATTCCTGTCTGTCAGTCCGTCACATGTTTGATGTTAGGAGATTTGAATTAAGGTCTATTGCCAGGCGTGTGCTGTTTTTGTTTTTACCTTGGTTTTTTTTTTTTTTCCAGTTCAGGCCCGGAGCACTGTCCTTGGACTTTCTCAAGGCTAGAGCTCTACCACTTGAGCCTCAGCACCACTTCCAACTTTTTTCTATGTATGTGGTACCAAGGGATCGAACCCGGGTCTTCGTGCATGCTAGGCAAGCACTCTACCACTAGGCCACGCTCCAGGACCCAATCTTCTTGTATTGTTTGCCTGTTTATCTGTCTTTGGGAGGGAAAGGGGGACATGGAAGGACAAAGGGTAGATCAAGGCAGCAGTGGTCCTGTCCTATGGACACAATGTTGGAAATGCTACGATTTGCAGGTGGGACTGGGAGGGAAGAACGAGGAGAGCGCGAGGGATGGGGTGCCCTGTCCAAAAAGAAGGGCGCTCTTGGAGCCGGGAGTTTGGCCTCGGTACCACGTACATAGAAAAGGCCGGAATGGTGCTGTGGCTCAAGCGGTAGAGCTCCAGCCTTGAGAAAGCCCAAGGCTCAGGCCCTGAGTTCAAGCCCAGGACTGGAACTAAAAAAAATTATCTCTTGTCAGGCATGTGCTCCTCTCTGGGAGCCACGCCCCTGCCGCTGAGCCACGCCCTTTTCGTGAAGCCCCGCCCCACGGGCGAAGCCCCACCCCGTTTCTGCCACGCCCCCTGGTTGTTCAGCCACGCCCTGGATAGAAGCCACGCCCCGACACTAAGCCACGCCCCGTCCAAGCCACGCCCTCCCCAGCCCTCTTTTCCTGTTATTCCCGGTGGAGGGAATGGCCGGCCGAGCCCGCCGCGCTTCCCCGCCGCCCTCCCTCTCCGCGCCCCGCCTCTGCCCCGCGCCGGTCTGGTGACCCCCACCCTCACCTCCTCGTGGCCCCCAGGTGGGGCCGGGCCCTCCCGCTGGGGGACCCCAGCCCCGGGGCCCCGATCCCGCCGGGCTCAGCGGGCGGGGGCGGAGCCTCTGGGGCGGCTAATTACGTTTTCCGAGGCACAGACTTAATTACTGCCTTGCGAAGGGTTAATTACTCCTAATCGGTTGGGAATCAGGCAATTTTCTCGCCTCCTGAGAACCAAAATATTTTCCCTTCCCGGGGTCCCCCCTCTCTTCCCAGGCCCCCCCTCCTTCCTTTCCCTTTCCCATCTTCCGCTTCCCCTGCACAGGGCGGCCTGGGCGCCCTGCGGGGCGAGGCAGCAGCATCGGAGCCCCCAGAAGCCCCCGGCGCACCCCCACTTGCTGGACCTCCTCCAGGCCAGGCCCGGGCTGAGCTCGCAGAATGCCTGGCCAGGTCGGCGGGAAGAGGGGGACGGAGGACTGGGGGGGGGGTTGTTAAAGATGCCCGGATTCTCCAGGCCCTGGCCCGCCCCTCCCCAGGGTGGGAAGGGACTCAGTTTCCTCTTTTGAACAGCCCCATCCTCAGCATGTGACTGAGGTTCACCTCAGGTGGTGGGGGGAGACTTGGGGAATTCTGAGTGAATGTGGGGAGCTCGTGGGGGGAGGGGGAGGGGGAGGGGGGTGGGCTGCAGCAGCAGCTGGTTGCAGGGCAGCCCAGGGTCCTGGAGAGGAACTCCCCCAGGGCTCCCTGCTCTGCCGCAGCTGAAATGGGCTGCAGAGCCATCTTGGAAGTTCGGGAAGGCAGAGGGGCGCTGAGGTGGACCTGCTGGCCTGGGGGGGTCAGCTACCCGGAGGCCATGATCCGAAGGTCTCGGTTCAAAGCCAGCCCGAAAGTCTGTGCAACACTTACTGCCAAGGAACCACAAGTGGTAGACCCATGAGCACAAACGCTCAGGGACAGCGCCCAGGCTCTGAGTTCAAGTCCCACAACAGGCACACACACAGGTGGAGAGGCAAAGGGGGACCCCAGAATGGAGAGACTGCAAGTCAAGTGGCGTTTTGTTTACCGAAACTGGTACACAAATCTGCCAGGTTACGAAGCGGGAACGCCTCGATGAGCTGGTCTCAGGTACCACAGGATCCAGCCAGAGGCCGTGATTTTCTTCTGAGTAAAGCCCTGAATGGCCTCTGGAAGAAAAAATAAAACAAAACCAATGTCAGACCTTCAAAGCAAGCATTCAGGGCACGAAATAGAGAATCTATACCATGGGTGAGGCAGGAAGATGGCGAGTGCCAGGCTGGCGAGATCACAAGACCCTGCCACAAAGCCCGATCGCAAGCTGGCACCGTGCCTCACGCCTGTAATCCAGGCTACTCAGGAGGCTGAGATCTGAGGATCGTGGTGGTTTGAAGCCAGCCTGGGCAAGACAGTCCAACCATACTTGGCCTTCCATCCTCTCCAGATTGGTGGACACTGGCAAGGCAGGAGTTGGGGGCGCTGGCGGGGAACCCAGGGGCTGGGGCCCTGCTCCGGGTGGGGCTGGGGGGCCTCAGAGGTCTGATAAGGACCCAGGCGTGGAGCCCAGCCCTGAGCACCGGCCACATCCTGTTTGTACAATCTGGGATGGCCCAGCTTCGCGGTTCCCCACCCTGCCTGGCCGGCAGAAGCACAGGGCAGAAGACACCATAACCCCAGACCCCTAACTCCCCGGAGCTTGTCTGACCTGCCCAAGGCCCGGTGCCCCAACCCCAGAACCCCAAAGATCAACAAACAGAAATCACCACCTCAAGCCCGGCAGTGGCTCAAGCCTAGCATTCCAGTTACTCAGTAGGCTGAGGTCAGAGGATCATGGTTCAAAGCCAACCCCGGCAGTAAAGTCTGTGAGACTTTTATCTCCAACGAATCAGCAAAAAGCTAGAAATGGAGCAATGGCTCAAGTGGTAGAGCACCAACCTTGAAGGAAAAGCTCAGGGGCAGTACCCAGGCCCGGAGTTCAAGTTCAGGAAGGTAACCGGCACACAAATACACACACACACACACACACACACACACACACACACACACACACCCTAAAAAAAAAACAAGGGGCTGGGAGTTTGGCCTCATGGTAAAGTGCTCGCCTAGCATGCATAAAGACCGGGGTTCAATTCCTTGGTACCACATACATTGAAAAAATCTGGAAGTGGTGCTGTGGCTCAAGTGGTAGAGTGCTAGTCTTGAGAAAGACCAAGGACAGTGCTCAGGCCCTGAGTTCAAGCCCCGGGACTGGCAAAAAAAAAAAAAAGATTTTTTTTTCAGGAGTGATGGCTCAGGTCTGTAATCCCAGCTACTCAGGAGGCTGAGAGCTGAGGATCAAGGTTCAAAGCCAGCCCAGGCACAAAAGGACCCGAGACTCTTATCTCCAATTAACCTCTAGAAAATGGGAAGTGGGGCTTGGCTCAAGGGTAAGGTAGCCTTGAGTTGAAGAGCTCAGGGACAACGCCCAGGCCAAGTTCAAGCCCCATGACCCACAGAAAAAGAAAAAAGAAAAAGAGAAAAGAAAAAGAAAAACAAAACCCCACACAAGTCTTATATTGTACAATATTTTAAAAGCAAGGCAGGAGACCTACGCCTGTAACCCCAACACTTGACTGAGAAAGGTGCCGAGTGTCAGCCAGACTGGACTTTTCTAGCAAGTCCTTATCTGTAAACCTCACTTTGAACAAACAGGAAGCGAGATACAGAAGGGCTATCTAGAGATAAAAGTTACGAAAAATAAATAAAACAGGGAAGGGCGTAGTACAATGTGAAGTTGGAATCCGGGAAGGTTTCGGGGCAGGTGAAATCTGAGGAAAGAGCTTACGAATGGGAGGTAGAAGCTGGAAGCCACTCTGCAGGGAGGAGAGAATCCAATAGTGGCAAGTGCTAAGGCCCTGGGGTAGGAGGCACGAGAACTTAAGAGACAGCAGAGGCTCCCGAGAGTCAGAGGTGGGGGTGCAGCCACCCATGATGTTCTGGGGTACATAAGCTATCTAAATCCTCTGCAGGCATCCCCCAAAGAGTGGTGTTTCTGTAGTTGTTTGTGGTGATGGTCTTGGGGCTTGAACTCGGGGCCTGGGCGCTGTCCCTGAACTCTTGCTCAAGGCTAGTGCTCTACCCCAGCATTTTCCAGTTTTGGGATGCTTCGTTGGAGATAAGAGTGTCACGAAGGTTTGGACCTGTGACCCTCAGAGCTCAGCCTCTTGAGCAGCTGGGATGGCAGGCCTGAGCCTCCCGCCCCTGGGGACGGTGGCTTTTGGCTAGGCTTTGAAGTAGTGTTCTTAGTATTTGCTATGCTGTGCTGTGGAGGGATAAACAGTGGGACCATCAAGCCCTGAGACTCCGGGGCCCTTAGGCAGGAAACTGAGGCCGAGATGGAGAGACGAGAATAGGCTGACTGCAGCCTACGGTGGCTCCCATGGCCTGTGGAAACATCTGGAAGCCGGAGGAGGAAGCAGCAGTGGGATTCAGCCTGGCCCTGGAGCCCCACACCCCACGTTTTACTCAGGACGCTGAGATCTGGTTCAAAGCCAGCCTGGGGCAGAAGAGCTCAGCTCGAGAGACCCCTTATCTCCAATTAGCAAAAAGCTGAAAGTGGAGCTGTGGCTCAAGTGGCAGAGCACCAGTCTTGGGTGGTAAAGCTCAGGGACCAGACCCAGAGTTCGAGCCCCAGGCCCGACACACAGCTGAGTCACCCCTCTGCGGGGAGACCTCGGCTCTCCTCCCCAGGCTGGCGGCCGACCTCGGAGGCCTCGCTTGCGTAAGTCAGGGCCTGGGTGAGGAAATCACCACACACTGGCCCTGCACACACTGGGCCGTCCATCTTGGCTTTCCCGCAGCCAGCGTGGCCCAGAGTGAGCAAAACCAAGAGGGGGTGGCGTCTGCTGCCCACCGGCCCCTGGAGGGTCTGGAGCTGAAGGCCATGCCTGGCCTGGCTCAGGGCAATCATCCCAGATGATCAGGAGGCTGAGACGGCAGTGCAAAAGCCAGCCTCGGGGCCGGGAGTGTGGCCTAGTGGGAGAGTGCTTGCCTAGCATCCACAAAGACCCGGGTTCGATTCCTTGGTACCCCATAGACATAGCAAAAAGCTGGAAGTGAGAAAAAGCCTTGAGAAAGTCCAGGGACAGTGCTCGGGCCCTGAGTTCAAGCCCAGGACTGGAAAAGAGAAAGGAAGCAAGCAAGCAAGCAAGCAAGCCTGCCTCACTCTGGGCAGGAAAGTTTGCCTCTTTATCTTCAGGAACCCCACAAAAAGCTGAAAGTGGAGCAGTGGCTCAAGTGGTCGAGCGCCGATCTTGAGTTTAAAAAACAAAAACCACAGGAGGCTGAGATCTAAGGATCGCAGTTCAAAGCCAGCCTGACACGAAGGACTGTGAGACTTTTCTCTCCAATTAACCACTAGAACACCGAAATGGCACCGAGGCTCAAGGGTAGGGCGGTAGTCTGGAGCTGAAGAGCTCAGGGACAGCACCCAGGCCCTGAGTTCAAGTCCTAGGATTCACACAAAAAGAAAAGACAAAGAAAAAAGAAAGAGAGAAAGAGTCCAGCGTTAGCGAGCCATTAAATGCTCCCCCTGACCTCCCCCGCCCCTCCCCTTCTTCTAGCACATTCTGTTTTGGTTTCTATACATTTGCAACCCCCCCCTCATGTCCAGTTACATCCTAGCCCCAGGCTCCTTCCATGTCACTAAGTGAGTCAGAATTTCCTTTCTTTTCTTTTTTTTTTTTCAGACTGAGTAATATTCCACAGCCCCAAACAAATGTTGTGCACATTTTCGGTCATCCGTGGGCATCCACGGGTTTCACTCTGAATCACTGACTTCATGATTAAAATGTAACAACACACACACACACGAGTCCTGTGGCAAAAAAAAAAACAAACGCTGGGTACCATTAAGATTCACTCCAGAAAATGAGGCCGAGAGGAAACGGGCTAGGTGAGGAGGGAGGGTGAGTGTGTTCCAGGGTATGCATTGGCAGGTGTGAAAATAGAGGCGGGAGATGAGGAGGGAGGGAGAAAGGAAGGGGAGGGAGAGTTTGATTTAGGGTACATTGTTTTCAGATGTGGAAATGTTACAATGAAACTCCTCTCCTACTAATAGATGCTCATTTAAAAACCTGAAACCAAACTTAGCTAGGCCCGGTGCCTGAGGCCTGAGGCTGAGATGGGAGGACGGTGGTTCTAAGCCAGCTGGGGCGAGAACCTAGAAGACTCACATCTCCAGGAAATGGGCCTGAAGGGGCACTGTGGCTCAAAGTGTAGAGCACCTGCCCTGAGCAGAAAGCTCAGGGATGGCGTCCAGGCCCTGAGTTCAAACCCTGCAGCTCCTCCCCTTCCCTCCCCTTCCTGTCACCGTTGTTGTCCCGGGTCAGAGCCTCATTCCTTTTCCACAGGATAAATGCTATCCTGCAGCCCCACCCCCACGGAAACATGGTGACAGATGGGGAAACTGAGGCAGGGTGGGGACCCGGTGCCCTCACTAAACCTCCTCCTCTTCCCCTCCCTGGAATCTTAGGAGCCAGGTATGTGGGTGAGGGGTGGGGGAATTCTGTCTGCAGAATTCTCCAGAAGCCTGGCCCCCCTCCACCTGCTGTCCCCTCCCAGAAGTCCCTCCAGTCTGCGAGGAAGCAGGGGCTGAGGCAGGCGCTGGCAGAGGCAGAGCAGCGCTGCTCAACTTCCTGTCTGTGCCTGCTGGTTCCCGCGCCCCACCCAGGCCCAGAGCCAGCTTGCCCAGGCTTTCCTTCCTCTTGCAGTGCGTGCGTGTGTGTGTGTGTGTGTGTGTGTGTGTGTGCGTGTGTACACGTGACAGGGCCTCTGTTTGGAGACCAAATGCTGAGCCTGTGGGTGTCTCCTGACTCTACCGCTACAGTGCTGGGATTACAGGCGAGTGCAACCAGGCCCGGCGTTATTGTGTTTTCAGAACGCTGACCCCAGAGGGCCCCAGAGTGCCACTTTCTGGCTTTTTGTTTTCTGTTCCTTGATGTCATTCTCAGAAATGATTCTTTGTTTTTCCTCTCTCAGAAAAAAAAAGAAAAGAAAAGAGAAGAGAAAAGAGAACCCACTTCTGTGTCTCACCTGAAAACCCCCCCTTCTCTGGCTGTTTAGATTTAGAAAACTGTTTATGGGCTGGGCGCCAGTGCTCACATCTGTCCCCCCAGCTACTCAGGAGGCTGAGATCTGAGGATCACAGTTCAAAGCCAGCCTGAGCAGGAAAGTCTGGGAGGCTCTTATCTCCAATAAACCACTCATTAAAGCCGGAAGTGGTGCTGAGGCTCCAGTGGTAGAGCTCTAGCCTTGAGAAAGTCCAAGGACAGTGCTCAGGCCCTGAGCTCAAGCCCAGGACTGCGGGGGGGAAGGCAACATTTTGTTTTTCTTACATGAGTTCTCAGGCAGAAGCAAAGCCCAGTTCCATTTGCTCGGGTCTGAAGGAGCTGTGGCAACGCCCTTGGGCAAACGCGATGATTTTTTCTGTTCTTCTTCATGATTCGGTTAAGACTTCTTGACTCGCTTTTGCAGCCACTGGGACAATCTGGATTTTTACATACTTCATTTCATTTTATTTATCTGTTGGCAGTACAGGATGCAGGCCAGGCCTTCGCAGGCAAGACACAGTTCCTAGCATTCTGCTGTTACACTGTCCACACACACACACACACACACACACACACACACACACCTGCCCCCCAACTCTTTTTTTTTTTGGAACACTCTCCTTGGGCCTTCGCAGGCTAGAGCTCTACCAAGGCAGGAATGGAACTGGGGATGCAGTGGGGGGGCGGAGGGAGAGGAAGGGATGGACCACTCTTGTCTGCCTGAGAGGCCCTGGGTTTGAATCCAGCCCTGCAAAGCAAGCAACACAAGGCGGAGGGTTCCCGTTTGCTTCCACTGCCTGCTCGGCGGGCTGAGCTCAGGGAGGGGCCAGCTGGGGAGACTTTGGGGTGCAGCTCACCCCCCTTGCTTTTATAGCAGCTATTTTTAGCCCCACCCCTGGGCCCACCCCTGGGTCACAGCTCCGCCTCGGGCACCCAGGGCCTGGGCCTTGGGAAAGGGGAAGCAGGTTGCTAGGTGCTGGGTTTGTTTTGGGGTTCGGGGGGCCCCTGGGCTTCCTGCAAACACCTCGTTTCTTAGAATTACTGTCACCAGTGTAGGAAAAAAAAACAAAACCCTAGATTGTGGGGCCCAGGTGCCAATGTATCCCCTCCCCCTCCCCTTCCCTCCCCCGCCTCCCCCTTCCCCCTCCCCTCTGTTCCCCTTCCTGTCTGCACAAGTTTCTACCCCTGCCTGCCATTCTCCAGGACCCCCGTGCGCCCCCTCTTTTTACTGGACCCCCCATTCTCCCCTTTTTAAAACAAAGAAACCTTCCTTGGGGCAGGGAGTTTGGCCTACTGGTGGAGTGTTTGCCTAGCATGCACGAAGACCCGGGTTCGAATCCTCCGCACCACATACACAGAAAAGCCACAAGTGGCGCCGAGGCGCAGGTGGCGGAGCTCCGGCCTCGAGAAAGCCAGGGGCAGTGCTCAGGCCCTGAGCTCAAGCCCAGGACGGGCAGGAAAACCACCCTTCCTGGCAGGTCGGGGCGGGGTCTCCCCGCCCTCCCAGCCCCAGGGCCCAGATCGCCATCCCCGCGGGTCCGCGCAGGGCCCCGGGCGCGAAGCCGGCCGGCGGGGTGGCTCAGGTGGCGCAGCGCCCGTGCAGCAAGCTCAGGCCTGCGCTCAAACCCCAGACCTGCCGCACTGGCCGTCGTCCCGGCCCCGAGGCCTGAGCCCAGCCCGGCGCTGCGCTCCGCCGCCGTGCCAAGCCAGCCCGGCGCTCCACCACTTGAGCCACAGTGCACTCCAGGTTTTGGCTGGCTCCCTGGAGAGGAGACTCTCACCGCCCGGACTTTCCTTCCTGGCCCGGGCTGGCTGTGATCTCAGCCCCGGGACCGCCAGGGGTGGGAGGTGCTGTGCGCGCGGGGGGGCGCAGGGCGCGCGCGGGGGGCGCAGGGGCGCAGGCCGCGTGCAGGGGCGGCGCCCCCTCCTCCTGGCTCCGGGCTCCCCGGCTTCCTGGCTGTCCAGGCTCACAATGGCCGTGCCCCCCCAACTGGAGCCGGCGCCCGCCCGGCCGCCCCATCCCCTTCCTCCGCCATTGTCTCCCAGCCTCTCCAGGCTTCCTGTTGTGAACCCCGCGCACCGGGACCCTGGCTGACCCCCTCCCGCTCCGCCTGGGCACGGGGGGGGGCACTAGGGGCACCGTGGGGCGGGGTGGGGCTCCTGTGCTTCGGTCTCCCTCCCCCCCAAAGCTCCACTGCGAAGATGGGGAAACTGAGGCCCAGAGAGCGCACACTCAAGCCAGAGAGGAGGAGGAAGACGCTCCAAGCTGGGGCCCCTCATCCCAGCTACCAGGAGGCTGAGAGGATCTGGGTTCCAATCTAGCCAGGGCAGGAAAGTCCGTAAGACTCTCATCCCCAATGAACCACCAGAAAAGGGGAAATGGCGCTGTGACTCAAGTGGTAGAGCGCCAGCCTTGAGCTGAGGAGCTCAGGGACAGTGCCAGGCCCAGAGTTCAAGGCCCAGGACCAACACACACACACACACACACACACACACACGGAGGTGGGCTTGACCCAGGCTGGGTGGAAATGCTTGGTGCTTTTAATCAAGTCCTGGAGCCTCAGTTTCCATAACTGTCCAAGAGAAGCCAGGACCCCACCTGGCAGACAGAGAACTGAGCTGTCTGTCAAATGCTTGGGCCAGATTCCAGCTGCCAATGGCAGGGCCCCAGCCGGTGAGCCGTGAGCCGGTGAGCCAGTGAGCCGGGTGGTCGGGCTGGCTGGGGGGTGGGGAACTGGTAATGGGGAGGATGGGGGAGGGGACAAACTGGATGCACAGGGAGTATTTTTTTTTTCTTGCCAGTTGTAGGGCTTGAACTCAGGGCCTGAGCACTGTCCTTGGACTTTTTCTAAAGGTTAGAGCTCTACCCTTGAGCCACAGCACCAAGGCCAGCTTTTTTTTTTTTTTCTATGTATGTGGTGCCAAGGAATGGAACCCGGGTCTACGTGCATGCTAGGCTAGCACTCTACCACTAGGCCACACCCCCGGTCCACACAGGGATTATTGAGCTACCACATTTTGCTCTGGGTGGAGTGGGAGCTGAGGAGTGGCATAGCCTGGACTCGAACTGTGAACAAGACAGCATGGTGAGTCAAAATGGTGATCAGAGATGCTGAACAGGCAAGGTTTATGTGTGGTGTGAGAATTGTTCCAGATGACACCAAGTCCGGGGGGGGGGGGGGGAGGGGGGAGGGGGGGTTTAGAGGAATGGGGGCTGGTGGAGGGGGGAGGTCCCCCAAGCAGGGGAGAGGAGCTGGTAAACAGTAAACAGATCAATAATGACATAGGAAATGATCAATATAGTCCCAGATCCCTGAAGGCTAGAAAGGTTGAGGTGTGGGGTCTTTATTTATTTATTTTTTGAGAAGCTAGTAGGTCAGTCAAGGGATGTCTGAAGAGTAAAACAAAACAAAACAAACAGAGAAAGAACAGAAGAAAAGGAACTTTAAGATTACTGGAGGTAAGACCTAGATCAGGCCACCAGTACAAAGGCCCTGGGGTCACAACCGGGTTGGTGTGACTGTAGGAGGGGAACTATGAGGCCAGGGAGTGACAGGACCAGAGCCAGGCCTCCAGGGCCCCTGCGAGGTGTAGGTCTGCTTGGAGTGGGAGCCTGGAGGGATCTGGAGGGGAAGAGGAGCTGCCTTGACTCAGGGTGCGACTCTGCCCTGAGATGAGGTCAGACCAGGCTGGGGACTGGAAGAGAAGTAGGATTCTGAGTCCGTGTGAAGTCAGCCACAAGGCTTGCTGACGGGGTCAGATGGCCGGCTCCCTGCGCGGACAGGGCGGGGGGTGTCCCCTTTCTTGCCTCCCTACACCCCGTTCCTCCACTCCACGGGAAGATCCGAGTCCCAGGGACGCTCAGAGCGCCTGGGGTGGGGGAGGCCTTGATCTGGGGGTGGGGGAGGGCTCCAGCTTCCTGAAAGGGAAAAAAATCCCCAAAGCTCATCCTCTGCCAAGCAGGAAAGGGTGCATTCTGGGGTGCAGAGGCCCAGCTGCCGTCCCCCCCCCCCGCCCCCGTCCCCAAATGCTGCTTCCCCTCCGAGCCATTTTTCCAACAATTTTCCTTTCCGGCTGTGTTGGTTGGCTGCAAAAGAGACTCCGGGGCTGGGGGCGTGGCTAACGCGGGGGCGTGGCCTGCCCGGGGGCGTGGCCGCGCGGGGCGTGTCTCCGTGAGAAGTAAAGTCCCTGTGCAGACAGTGGGCGACGCTGGGCGACGCTGGGGGACGCTGGGCTCTCCGCCCAGTCCCTCCAGTGAACTGAGCGCCAGCCTTGAAGAAGAACCACTCAGGGGCAAGCCCCGAGTTCAAGCCCCAGAACGGGCAAAATGAGAGTAAGATTAAACGTACTATCAACCTTGCCTTCCCTAAATGGAAGTCCACTTAGAAACAAAAGTATCTCAGGACGGGGAGGGTGGAGGACGGGGACCCGGCGTCCAGGAGGCGGCGGCAGGGCGACCCCAGCGGCGGAGCCGAGCCCTTGTTTCAGATCATCGCAGGGGTTCCATGACAGTCCCCGGTCTTGAGCTCAGGGCCTCGCGCCCTGGGCTGGTTTGCTCTCCCACTGGTGAGCCGCAGCGCCACTGCCTGGCTCTCGGCTGGGGAACTGGAGATGACAGTCTCGCAGACGTTGCCGCCGGGCTTCCAACAGGGATCCCGAGAGCTGGGGTCTTGGCGGAGCAGCTGCTGGCAGCTGGCCGATGATGGGGGGGGAGACACCTCCCCCCCCTGGGCTCCCCAGAGGGGCTGGCGCGGGCTGCTCCCGCGTGCCTCAGTTTCCCCTCCCTCTGGAACTGGGAGTGGCCACAGCAGCCGCCTGGCAGGTGCCTTGAGGAATCTGTGTGTCCAAATCCAGCCGCTCTGAAGAACCCGAGGGTTTTGAAAGAATTGCTAGAGGACGGGGCGGTCACGTGCTTTCCCCTAAAAAGGAAACAAAGTCCCCATCACGTGACCTGTGGGGTTCAGGGGTGTCCTCAGAGTCCCCCCCCGAGGGCCCGGTGGGGCTGCTCTCCTCCTCCCCAGGCGCGCACGCCGAGCCCTTCCCTGGCTGGACACTGGCTTCCGTGAGGCCCTCCGGGCGGGATGCCCCCCAGCCCAGTCCATCCTGTGTGGACCCCGGCCTCTTTCCTGCCTCAGTTTCCCACTCCGGAATGCAGGCTGTGCTCGCTGAGCTGTGACCGCCCGCTTCACCCCTGCAGCCGCCCAGGGTCACCGGCCCGGGGACCGGGCCCGCTCGCGGGGGGAGGCGAGGCGGCCGCGCCCCAGGCCCCCGCCGCGGGGAGGGGACAGGTTGTGTCCCCTGTGCGGGGCGGGGTCTGCGCTCGCGCACGCGCGCTCGGCCCGGAGCGCGCGCCCGAGTCTGCGCGCCCTCCCCCCACCTCCACCCCCGGCCGCGTCTCCCGGGGACGTCCCCGCCGCCCAGCGCGCGGCCCCGCCAGTTCCGGGGAGGGCTCGGGCCGCGCCGGCCCCTAGGCCGAGTTCTTAAAGTGCAGCCCGCGGCCACCGCCGCCGCCACCGCCCCGTCCCGCCGCCCGCCCGCCCGCCCGCGCCCGGGCCATGGCCGCTCCGCGCCGCCCAGCCTTCCTCGGTGAGAACTTGGGGACCCCCGTGGGGGGCCGGGGTTCCCTGGCGCAGAGCCTAGTCTGGGGCTGCGCCCCGCCTGCGGGGTCTTCTCTGCTTTGCTTGGGTTTGCTCCCCAGTCCGTCCCGGGCTTGAACTCGGGGCTGGGCGCCCTCCCCCGGCGCCCCACCGCGGAGCCGCCTCTGACTTCCCCAGCGCGTGCGGCTCCGTGGCTTCGAGCCCGGGCTCCCCCTTCCCAGCCCGGCGGCGGGGCCTTTTGATGGGAACCAGCCTGGAGCTTGTGTGGCCAGAGATCGGGGTGCAGAGACACGGGGGGGGGGGTTGGACTCCCACCCCAACCACCAGGCGACGCTTAAGGCGTGGCGCACGGCGGGGTGCGGGGTCCCCGGGCGTCCGGGCGCGGCCTGACCGCCACCCCGGGCCGTGGCGCGGGCGGGGCCCCGGGCCTGGCGCGGACCGCGGGGACTTCTGTCCCCGCCCCGGGGCCTAACGGTCACCCGCACCCCAGACAGCGCGTTGCCGGGGCAACCGAGTAACCAAAAAGGCGGGGGTCCCCCCCACCGCGGGGCTCCCGCTCGCCCGTGGGCCGGCGGCGGCGGCAGGTGGCGGCAGCTCCAGCTCACCCGGCTTACTGGCGGGCGCAGCCGCCTGCTCTGCCCGGCTGTCACCGGCAGGGCCCGGGGGACCCGCAGAACTTTTCCCGACTTGACTCCGGCCTGGCGCGCGCGCCCTGGGCGGAGCCGCCGTTCCCCGCCGGAGCCCGGCTGTCGCGATGGACCGTGGCTCCTGTTTGTTTTCGAGAAAGATGCGGGGGGTGTGGCGGGGAGGCCGGGCGCTCGGCCTCGGGACCTCCGTTGGAAAGAGGCACAAAACAAATGTCCCCCAAAACAAATGTCAGCAGAAACCTTTGTTCTCGGCCAGCCCGGCCGGCCAGGAATCCAAACCAGACGCGCGCGGCAGCCGCCTCCCGGCTCCCGTTTGGTTTCCTTCCAAGGCCCAGATGGAGACAGCATGGCCGGCAGCTTGGCGGTGGCGTGGGAGAGCCGGGCCGGCCCGGGAGCGAGGGGTCCCCGCCCCAGCCCCCTCCTCCCCTAACCGCCGGGGTGTTTCTGGGTGGCTCCCAGTCCCCCCCCCCCCGGGCTTGGGGAAGGCTGGGGACAAATGGCTTTTGTCCCGTGTGCCCAAGGGGGAAGTGGAGGGAGCCTAGCCCCGTGTGTGACCGCCCCGCGGGAAGAGAGCCCGGGCTGGGGCGGCAGCCTCGGTGGTGTACCCCAGCTGGGAGGCCGAGCGTTGGGAGGGGAGGTCCAGCAGTCAGGGGAACTGCGTGGGTCCCGATCGCCCCGCGCCCCCTGCCCGGCCGGGGACCCCTCCACGCGGGGTGGATGGGGCCAGTCGTGAGTCAGGCAGGAAGCGAGTGAGTCACGGGACCTCCCCCCTTCCCTCCCTCCGACACCCCTGTTTGGGACTCCTGAGATGATGGGGAGGTCTTCCCCACAGCCCTGCTGGGCAGAGCCTGGTATCCATCTTAGCCTTCTCCTGCACCCCTCTTGGTCCCCCGCATGCCCCGTCTCCCCCTTTTCTCTTCAGCTCCCTGCCCCTCTCCCCCTGGTCACTGGCAAAGCAGGTCCCCCAGGGCCTGAGGTCGGGGACCTGTCCCTGGGAGGCTGTGTCTCCTGACCGAGGAACCCAGGCCCCGTCCCTCGGCACCCGCACACAGACTCTGTGGGGGGAACACAGGTCAGAAGGGAGGTGATTGTGTCATGTGTGTCCCCAGGACAGGGGCAGAGGAGGGGCAGCTCCAGTACCTTCCCTGCCCTTCCCTTCCATTCCCACTCCTTTTCTTTTTGGTGTCAGTTCTAGAGAGTGAACTCAGGGCCGAAATGCTGTCCTTGGCACTTTTTTGCTCAAAGCTGGCATTCTACCACTTGAGCCACAGCTCCACTTCTGGCTTTTAGCTGGTTTCTTGGGGAGACTTTCCCCTCCTGGCTGGCTTCAAACTGTGCTCCTCACATCCCAGTCTCCCGAGCGGCTGGCCTGACAGGCCTGCACCAGTGACTCTTTTCCTCGTCTCTTTAATTTCTGAAGTCAGTCTTAGTCTGCAGCCCAGGCAGGACTTGAACTTGTGATCCTCCTGCCTTGGCCTCCTGAAGGCGGGATTATAGGCAAGCATCATTACCCCTGGTCACATGAGTTCTGCCTTTCAGATGGACACAGTTCAATGGGGGGGGCGGCAGTCAGTGGCCCCCAGCCCTTAGAGGCGCCCCCTTCTGGTGCCCCTGACGCCTCCCTCGCTCTGTTGCAGTGCTGTGCATGGTGCTGAGTCTGTGGGGAGCTGGAGCCCAGAAGACAGGAGGTGAGTCTGCAGGGAGCACTGGGTCCCCTCCAGGAGCCTGGGGGAAAGGGTCCCCTCCCCTCACCCCAGGGAGGACACAGTGCCCTTTCCCCAGGGCCCTCGTCTGGGGTGACACTGCCCCTCCGTCCCTGCAGGCTGTGCCAAGTGGTGTCCTCGAAACTCCAAGTGTCTCAGTGCCACCACCTGCCGCTGTGAGCCGGGCTTCAGCTCAGAGGAGGAAATCATCTCCAGCCCCGATGGGAGCTGTGACGGTACAGAGGCTGGGCGCTGGGCAGCCATGGGGGGGGACCCATGATTCTTTTCAAAGCCAGCATCAGCTCCAGTGCTGGGTGGGGGGAGGAGGTCAGGTTGGGAGAAGTCACTCACTGGGGAGGTGACCTTTGACCTGTGTGTCACAGACATCAACGAGTGTGCTCCACCTTTGAGGACATCCTGCGGGAAATTTGCAGACTGCGAGAACACAGAAGGGAGCTATCATTGTACCTGCAGCCCGGGATATGCGCTGGAGTCTGGGGAGAAAATATTCAAGAACGAGAGTGAGAACACGTGTCAAGGTGAGAGCCACCTCCCGATCACCATGGAATGGTGGTAAACCCAGTGCCTGGAGGGGAGACAGGTGTGCGTGCACCTGCACCCAGTGCGGAGAGGCGAGGCAGGGCTGCTGTGCATGTCTGATCGTCAGGCCGATTACCCAGAAAGCTCTGCCCAGGGGCGCATGCCGGCAGCAAGTGCAATCCTAGCCGGTGGAGGGCCAAGGCAAGAGGACTTGTTCTGCCAGCTAGGCTGGGCTAGCCAGCTGCAGAGGGTCCCCTGTACTCAAATTAACCAGCTCAGGTGGCAGGATACTTGCCTGGCAACTGTGAGGACATGGGTTCATTCCCCACTACTGCCAAACCAATGATATTTTTGATGTGTGAAATGCAATAATAATCTTTTTTTTTTTTTGCCAGTCCTGGGCTTGGGCTCAGGGCCTGAGCACTGTCCATGGATTTTCTCAAGGCTAGGGCTCTACCACTTGAGCCACAGCACCACTTCTGGCTTTTTGCTACGTATATGGTACCGAGGAATCAAACCCAGGTCTTCTAGGCAAGCACTCTACCACTAGGCCAATCTCCCGGCCCCTCTTTGTGATTTTTGTTAAAAAAAATGGATTGGGGGGGATCTTCCCTAGTTTTGAAAGGTAAAAATAAAAGTAGAAGTCCAGGGCTGGGAGCAAGACCAGGGGTGTGGCTTCATGCTCGATTGCTCTTGAGTGGCTAGAATGACAGGCGTGAGCCACTGTGATTCTTTCAATGGCTGGTGAGTAGCTAGGTTTCTTTGCTTTTGTGTTGCTATTTATGAACTTGCCAGGAACGGGCTCTGTCACCAGGCCACGCCCCTTCCGCGGAGCCACGCCCACAGCTCGACCCCACCAAGAGATCACCACTAAGCCACGCCCCAGCTGCTAGGCCAACCTCCTTTGCTTTGAGCCACCTGTCATTGAGCCACACCCAGCCAATGGACCAACCCTTAACAGTGAGCCACTCCCTGGCACAGAAGCACGCCCTCTGCCAGTGGGCCATGCCCAGTCGTAGGACCTGTGAGAGTCTGAGGCTGTATCTCTTAAGAGTCCAGGACCCAAGGACACACACACACACAGGTCTGCGCCTGGCTGGGCCCCTCTACTTCTTTCTCAACTGTCCTTCAATGTCTGGTCACTGGTCCCATCTCCTCTCAGAACCAAGGGCCACTTCCAGAAGTTCAAATGCTCCCCTGCCAATTTGCATTTCATTTGCATCAACCAAAAGCAGAGCTGCATTTGGGATTCTCATCCTAGCACTGTGACTGTCCTCTCCTGGTGGCCAGGGATCTCCAAGTGCCACCTGCCCCCTCTGGGGACCACATGGGCTCAGCCTCACCTGAAACCCTCTTCGACCTTCCCCCCTACCTCGATGGACCCAGGACTTCAGCCTGGAGACTCAGGATAAAGGATACCAGAGGGCCAGCCACTTTCCCTGGTACGGGTCCCGCCAGGAGGTGACTCAAGCACCCCTTCTCTGCTGCTGGGCCTCTGTGCAGCTCCTGGCCCAAGCAATTGTGGCCTGAAGTTGTGCCCAGGAGGTGGTAGGCAGAGGACACTGAGCCACCCTACACCACAGCTGGGAGAGGAGGAGACTCCAGTGTGGACCACAGAGGAAGAAAAGGAAAGTCGTGCTGGACCATGGCCCACCCTCTCCTGATGGCGTTGACTAGAATCCCAGCCACCACCGGGATGGAGTCCCAAGGGGGAATGAGGAACAAGTGACAGAAACCTCAGGCACCCCAGTAACACAGGCTTTGACCATCTTGACCTTGCTTGATTGCAGTTATAAGCATCTGCCTTGTCCTCACCTATGGACAGACTCCCCGCCCTGCCCAGCTGCTGTCAGCCCCACTGTGGGGGGGGTGCCTGTCCCCACCATCGAGCCACACCCTAGGACATCTGCACAGGGCCGCCTCGCCTGGTTCCAGTGGACAAGAGAGTCGCCCTGCCAAGTCCCCAGAACTCTGGAGCCCTCAGCCATTACGCCCAGCGGAATCGGGGCAAAGGTTGCCACTGGGAGCCAGGACCACACTGGTGCTTGGAGCCACCGTGTCTGTCCACATTGGGTTCCTACTAGGCCCACCAGGCCTTTGCTCTCAATCTACAGCTGGAACCCAGGTGTGGTGACACTCCGGGCCCAGCTGGTGGCAGAGGAGATCACATCTGCCACCAAGATCACAGAATAGCTCCGTGGAACTAGAACCCAGCGACCACCACAGAACATTCCAGATGCTTGTTTGCAGGAGACGGGCAGACACCCAGCCTAGCTGCCGTGGCTGAGCCCTCTTTCCCCATCCTCTCCTGATGTGGACGACTGACAGCAGAGCCCCGGGGTCTGCAGGGACCCCAGGAGGCCTGCGGGGCTGCACAGCAGCAGGGATGCAACCCAGGAAGCCCCAGGTCAGTCCCGCCTGTCAGGCCGTGCGGAGGACTCGGATGCCAGGAAGGTCTCGCCACGGAACAGGGCCCTTGCGCCTTCCTGCCTCCCCGGGAAGCAGCTCGTCCTTCCATCTCTAAGAAGTGGACTTCACCATGGCCAGGAAAGGAGCAAGCGCTCCGTCAGGAAGTCCAGCCCCGCGACTCAGATTCTCTCCTGGCATCACCTGCTCTTGGGCGCCGTGCCCCCTCCATGCCCAAGTTGCCAGGGCCACGTCACTGGCTGCGGTGGTGACGCTGGCGGGCACCAGGCGCGGGCACCGGCCTCGGAGAAGCGGGGCGGTGACCGAGGGTGGGGTCGGGTCTGACCCTCCGGCTTTGTCCTCAGATGTGAACGAATGCACCTCCGGCCGCAACCCCTGCCACAACTCCACCCATTGCCTCAACAAAGCCGGCAGCTACGAGTGCCGCTGCCGACCCGGCTGGAGGCCGATCCCCGGATCCCCCGACGGCCCGCCAGACACCCAGTGCCAAGGTCCACAGCTTAGAGGCCTAGGCCGGCCACGCCCACCACGACCACGCCCACCGGCTACACGCACCCACGCTTAACCACGCCCTTGCCCACGCTTGGCCACGCCCCTCCGCTAACCACGCCCCGCTTGGCCACGCCCCCGGGTCCGGTGGCGCCCTGGCGGCGTCCCGGCTGGACGTGGAGTCCCTGTCTGGTCCTGAGAGCAGAGCCGGGCACCGCCGTCGGGGGGACCGGAGGACCCGGGCCGCTGACTGCTAACAGCGGACGCCAGTCCAGAGCGTCCACAGCCCGCGCACTGGCGCCGCGACCACCGCGGGTCCCCAGCGGGCGGGGTCGGGGTCTGATCCCTTCCTGTTGTCCCCAGACATGGACGAGTGCCTCTCCGGTTTGTCCGTGTGCCACAGCTCCGCCATCTGCATCAACACCGTGGGATCCTACAAGTGCCGCTGCCCCCCGGGCTGGCAGCCGCTGCCGGGGTCCCCCAGCGACCCGAGGAAGATTGTGTGCCAAGGTACAGAGCCCCGGCCCGGGCCCTGCCCCCGCCCCCCGCCCCCGCCCCAGCTCACCAGACCCCGTTCTGTCCCCCGCAGAGATCTCAGCCTTCCCTGCCTGGACGAGGCCCTCCGGAGTCCAGAGCCCGGTGAGGGGCGGCGGGGCGGGGTGGGGGAGTGGGGGAGTCCCCTCGGCCACCGCCCCACGCACCCCGCACCAGGCCGGGCTCCGAGCGCTCCCCTCTGTCCCCCTAGGCACTTGACTTCTTCTTGGGGAAGGTGCAGAACCTGAGCAGAGACTTCAAGCCACAGGAAGCGCCGGAAACCATCCAGGTGAGCAGGGCACAGGAGACCTGGGGTCAGGGGAGGTGTGGGGATCTCTGCCAGCAGCCAGACAGGGCTCAACCAGACCCAGGCAGGACATTGGTGAAGCATTTCATGTGGGAGCAGGCACCTGGGGCACATAGGTGGCACACACTTGTAATCCCAGCTATTCAGAGACTAGGGCCAGAGGATTGCTTTAGCCAGAAGTTCAAGATAAAAAGAAGCTGGAGCAGGAAGGGATGTGAGCCTCCATTTACTACCAAAAAGTTGGAAGTAGAGATGTAGCTCAAGTAGTAGAGTGCTAGTCTTGAGTGGAAACAGCTACGTGAGAGGGTGGGGAGTTCAAGAATAAATGGATTTTCTGGCACCTGAATTATCCCGCTGACTCAGGTGACCTGGGTGACTGGTGCTGCTGGGGACAGAGGTCCACAGCCTTCACGCATCTCTGATCCAGTAACGCAGCTGCTCTCTCATCTGTCACCCCTCACCCCCAGAAACTCATCGAGGCCCTGGATGAACTGCTGGATGCCCTGGGAGACATGGAAAGGCTGAGCATGCCTTCCCGGCACCGAATGGCCTCCCACATGCTGGTGGGCATGGAAGGCACACTGAGGAAGTTGGCCAAGTCACTGCCCGTGGGGCCTTTCAGCTACACCTCCAGTGCCAGCACAAGTGAGACTTCACACTGCCCGGCCACATCCCAGGCTCCATTCTGTCTGTGGTTGCATTTGTCAGTTGTAGGCCTTGAACTCTAGCCTGGGCGCTGTCCCTGAGTCTCTTCGTGCTCAGGGCTAGTGTTCTACCACTTGAGCCACAGCTCCACTTCCGGCTTTTTTCTATATATGTGGTGCCAAGGAATCAAAACCCGGGTCTTCATGCATGCTAGGCAAGCATTCTACCATTAGGCCAAACTCCCGGCCCCCTAGACTCCATTATTAACCTGGAGAGCCCCTGGTCACTGCGCTTCTTTTCTCAGAGTTGTCCCTGATGGTCCAGAAGCAGAAGAAGACTGGTAGCACCACAGTCGGACATAGCCAGGCTCAGATGATGCTAAACTGGGCTGTAGCAATTGGAAATGAAACCTCTGGAGATGGTAGGGGTCCACAGATGGAGCCTCTGGGAGAGGGAGGGAGCAGGGCGAGATCCAGGAGCCAATAGGAGGAGCTCTGGGCTCAGGGTGGCTGAGCTGAGCCTGAACCAGCTGTCCTAAAGAGGGAGGCTGGGCCAGAGTAAAGGAGGGCAGTTAGAGAGCATGCCTAATGTGTATCCCCAGGCCCTACTGTGGCAGGCATCCTGTCCAATCCAAACTTGAAGAACTGGCTGGCTAACGCCTCCTTGGACCTGGATGGGAGGCTGGCCATGCTAGAGGAGACCTACGAGAGCCCCGTCCTGGGCGCACAGCTCCGATTTCTCTCTGATGTCAATTCTGTGTTTCTGACCAACACAAACACAAAGAAACTCCCCTCCCCAGTCACCTTCAACTTCTCATACTTGGTGAGTCCAATTGGATTGGGGTCATGGGCCTAGATGTTCAGCTCTACAGTCCAAGTAAAGGGGTCACTTCACCCTCCTATCCCCAGATCTACCCAATCTGTTCTAGCTGAAATGAGATCTCAGGACCTTGGCAGTTGCCGGGACATCTGCCTGGGCTGCTCTGTGTGTGAGTCAGTTCTTATCTGTCTCTGTTCAGGGGCCACCTTCTCACGAGACTGTCCAATCTCCTCCCCCCCCATATGCTGGTACTGGATACCAAACTCAGTGCTTCATACTCTCACGTTGCTGTTTCACTCAGAGCTGCTGCTGTACCACTGCTGAGCCACAGCTCTTTTTTTTTTTTGGCTTTTTTTGGTGGTTAATTGTAGCTAAGTCTTATGGCCTTTCCTGCCTGGGCTGGATTTGAGCTGTGATCTTTAGATCTCAGCCTCTTGAGTAGTTGGGATTATAGGTGTGAGCTGCCAGAGTCCTGCTCAGTAGGTATTCCTTTAGTTTGAAAAGTAGCCTTCCTTTGGCTCAGCTCAAATCCTGGATGTAAGGCTAGGGCTTGAAGCCAGTCTGTCTGATCACCCCTGTCTGCCCATAGCCGGAGACACTTGGGCCTCGAGATGAGGTCATCTGTGCTTTCTGGAAAGGGGAGGACGGCAACAGGAGTGGACACTGGTCCACGGAAGGATGCCATCTGGTGGGCAAAGAGAGTAGCATTGCCACATGCCAGTGCCAGCACCTAAGCAGCTTCGCCATCCTCATGGCCCACTACCACGTCCAGGTGAGTGAGGGATGCCGCCTGCCAACTACTCAAGGGCGCCCTGTGGTCGCGCACCCCTTGCTGGTGAGAGGGCAGAGAATTAGTGCAGCCATTCCGAGCCCACTACCTCCTGTTTGTCCCTCCACCCTACCTTCCCCTAGGACCCCAGGTTGGCACTGATCACAAAAGTGGGGATGTCGCTGTCACTCGTCTGCCTGCTGATGTGCATCCTCACCTTCCTGCTGGTACGCTCCATCCAGAGCTCGCGTACCACGGTGCACCTGCACCTGTGCCTCTGCCTCTTCGTGGGCTCGGCGGTATTCCTGGCTGGCGTGGAGAACGAAGGCGGCAAGGTGAGGCCTGCCTGCCTGCCTGCCTGCCTGCCTGCCTGCCTGAGCCCTCCCAGCACTGCGAGCTGACAGCTTGCGGGCCCGCCCACCAGGGCTCCTGAGGTTGGCCCCGCCCCTCTTCCGGGGCCTCTGAGGTTGGCCCCGCCAGCTCTGGCCCCGCCTCCCTGACGAGCCCCGCCCCCGCAGGTGGGAACGCGCTGCCGCCTGGTGGCCGCGCTGCTGCACTACTGCTTCCTGGCCGCCTTCTGCTGGATGAGCCTGGAGGGCCTGGAGCTCTACTTCCTGGTGGTGCACGTCTTCCGCGGCCAGGGCCTGCGCACGCGCTGGCAGTGCCTGCTGGGCTACGGCGTGCCGCTGGTCATCGTGGCCGTGTCGGCCGTCGTCTACAGCGAGGGCTATGGCCGCCCCACCTAGTGAGTAGTGGGCGCGGGTGAGGCCCGCCCCGGGGCGCTGGGGACCCCGGACTGACGCCCCCTCCCGCTCCTTCCAGCTGCTGGCTGAGTCTGGAGCAGGGCTTCCTCTGGAGCTTCGTGGGGCCGCTGGCCTTCGTCATTCTGGTGAGCGGGGGGTGGGGGCCCGGCCCTCGCGCCCCTCCTCCCTTCCCCTCCCGGCACTGACCCCTCCCGCCCCGCAGTGCAACGCTGTCATCTTCGTGATCACCGTGTGGAGGCTCACGCAGAAGTTCTCGGAGATCAACCCCGACCTGAAGCGGCTGCAGAGGGCGCGCGTGCTCACGGTCACGGCCGTGGCGCAGCTCTTCGTGCTGGGCGTCACGTGGGTGTTCGGCCTGTTCCTCTTCGACCCGCACAGCGTGGCGCTGTCCTACGTGTTCACGCTGCTCAACTGCCTGCAGGGGCTCTTCCTCTTCCTGCTGCTCTGCCTGCTCAACAAGAAGGTGCGGGGCGCGGGCGGCGGGGCGCGGGCGTGGGGTCCCCGGCTGGCCCTGCCTGCCTGACCAGGGCCTTCTTGCCGCAGGTGCGTGAGGAGTACCGCAGGTGGGCCTCTGCCATGGTCGGGGGCAAATACTCGGAGTTCAGCTCTTCCCACTCGTCCAGCACGGGCACGAGCCAGCAGACAAGGGTACGCGCAGCCTGGGGAGACGGAGTCACCAGGGGACGGGAGGACAGACGAGGGCAGGCGGTCCTCACTGTGTGCTGTCTGCCTTGCAGGCCCTGAGGCCCTCGGAGTCGGGGTGTGAGCCCGGGAGCGAGGCCCGGCACAGCCTGGGCAGCCCCACAGGGGGGCCGGAGTGATCTAGGTTTGCGACCGCAGGTGGGGGGCCAAGCCCCCCACTTCTCAGCTGGGGCCCGGCCTCGGCTTTCTTAAGCTAGGACTCAAGCCGCTGAGGCTCACGGTACGAGGCCGCGAGCTCCTGCCCAGAAGGTGTGGACGTCGGCATGTTTTGTTGTTGTCTGTGGACCCTTTTCTACGTTGTGTGTTGTGAACATTGAGTATCACTGGTACCCGCGGCCTGGCTCTCTGGTGGGGTGTGGACGCCAAAGGGCTCCAGGGATGGAGACACACCACACTGCGCCAGGAGCCAGGATTCCATAATAAAAATTTATTCGTACACAAATCTACAGCTTTGCAACAGTAAAAAGAGATGCCGTGCCGCGCGTGCATGAGGCCGGGGAGGCAAGGCCAGGCTCGGGGGAGTGGGTGAGGTCCCCGGTGCCACTTCCGTGGTTACCGACTCTGCTCGACTGCAAGACAGGGGAGGCGGGTGAGGAGGGGGTGGGAAGGGGGGGCAAGGGCCCTGCCACCGCCCCCCAACCCCTGCCCAGCCCCGCGCTCACTGTATGTGGAGATGTCGATCTCTTCGGGCAGCTCGGCCACGTTCACCTCGAAGCGGTCCTGCACATCGTTGAGGATCTTGGCGTCGTTTTCGTCCGACACGAAGGTGACCGCAAGGCCTTTGGTGCCGAAGCGGCCCGCGCGGGCCACCTGGGGAGAGGCAGGCAGGCAGGCAGGTCAGGGGGGGCTGTCGGGAGAGCTGGGCAGGGGCCAGGCGTGTGCGGACACTCACGCGGTGCAGGTAGGTGTCCGAGTCCTCCGGCATGTCGTAGTTGAAGACGATGTTGACACGCTCGATGTCCATGCCCCTGCCGAACAGGTTGGTGGCCACCAGGATCCGGCGCTGGAAGTCCTTGAACTGCTGGTAGCGTGACAGGCTGTGGGGACAGGCGGGCGTGAGCCGGGCCGTGTGGCGGGCGCGTGGCTGGCGGGACGGGGCAGGGCAGGCAGCGGGCACTCACCGTTCCTCCTGGGCCATGCCCCGGTGGATGGCGATGGCCGGGAAGTTCTGCTCCACGAGGAGCTGCGCCAGCGCCATGCAGCGCTGCACGGACTTCACGAAGATCACCACCTGTGGGTGGGAGGGCGGGGCGGGCAGTGCAGTCAGCCCGCGGGTGCGGGCCTGGCGGGCGCCAGCGGGGCCGGGCGGGGCATCACCTGGTTAAACTCCAGCACGTCCAGCAGGTCGAAGAGCTTGCGGTTCTTCTCGCTGTCCTTGAGCTTCACGTAGTACTGCTGCAGCCCGTGCAGCGTGAGCTTCGTCTCGTCGTCCACAAACACCTCCATGGGCTGTGGGGAAGAGGCGGCGGGGCTCACTGGGCGCCCGGGGCGCGCAGGCGCGCGGGGGCAGGCGGCGGGCCCCGTACTCACGTCCTGCATGAACTTCCTGCACACGGGCCGGATCTCCTTGCTCAGGGTGGCGCTGAACATCATGCACTGCTTCTCGTGCGGGGTGAGCCGGAAGATCTCCTGCACGTCCCGCCGCATGTCTGCATGCGGGCCAAGAAGCAGGCGGGGGCGTGAGCAGCCGCGCGCCCCGCCCCGTCCCACCCCACGCCGGGGGAGCGGTGGCCGCGTGCCGGGCACGGCGGGCGCGGGAGGAGCCGCGGTCCACTTACGCCGCCAGCGGCCAGCGCGGAGCAGCCGTGCCAGGGCGCCTCGAGCCGAGCCGCGCTTCGGGCTGGGGAGCCTGAGGCAGAGACAGCTGGCGTGAGCGCGGCTGCGCCCGGCCCCGTGCCCGGGCCCCCCGACCCCCGGCCAGGCCTGGAGCCGGCCTCCCGTGCCCACCCGGGGCCCCCGTGCGCCACGAGGCTAGGTGACCAGCGACAAGCCCTCCAGCAGGGTGAAGCCCGGTGCCGACGCCAGGCGCGGACACCCACCCAGCTGCTCCAGCATCTTGTCGCACTCGTCCAGCACAAAGTGCTTCACGTTCCTCAGGTTGAGGGTCCGGTTCCGCACCAGCGCCAGGATCCGGCCTGGCGTCCCCACCACCACGTGGGGACAGTTCTTCTTCAGCACTTCTTCATCCTTCTTGATGGAGAGGCCCCCGAAGAACACGGACACCTGTGGGGCCCCAGGGAGTTGCTTCACCATCCACGTGCCTGCCAGGCCGAGTGGCGGGGATGGCACGGGGCTGGCAGTGGCCAAGGGCCTCCAGCACCCTGCCTCTGGGGACCCAGGCAGGCCCGGGAGGAAAGGAAGCTGGTGCAGCAGGCCGGGAGCCAGGCCCTAGAGGGCCATGCATAATTCAGCAGGCTTTTAAGGCGCATAAACCCACAAACCTCGAAGGCAGCGGCAGGAGCCAGCCTGGTAATGGGTGCGGGCCGGGCGGGGGCCGCGGGCTCACCTTGACACTGGGCATGTACTTGGAGAAACGCTCGTACTCCTTACTGATCTGGAAGGCCAGCTCCCTTGTGTGGCACATGACCAGCACCACCACCTGGGGAGGGGGGCAGGGGGGTGAGGCCGGGCAGCACTGGGGCACCCGCCTGCCTTGGCCAGCACCTGCACACCAGCAGCAGAGCAGACCAGCCTGCGGAACCTGCCTGCCCCCCCATGGCTGCCGGGCCCCCACTGTGCGCGCCCCGGGCACCCAGCAACACAGGGTGTGTGCAGCTTCCCGTGGGAGTGTGGGGATGCTCTCCAGGACGCCCTCTGTCCTGGGGTGCCCATGGCGGGCCCTGGCCCCAGCACACACCTGGCTGCTGACGGGCTCAATCTGCTGCAGGGTGGCCAGCACAAACACGGCGGTCTTGCCCATCCCGGACTTGGCCTGGCACAGGACGTCCATGCCCAGGATGGCCTGGGGGATGCACTCGTGTTGCACTGGGGGGAGAAGGGCGAGAGTGAAGGGCTCCCCGAGGGCGTGGCGAGGGCGGCCCGCTGGCTGTGCGCTGGGCAGTACCTTCGGACGGGTGCTCGAAGCCACAGTCCACGATGGCCCTGAGCAGCTCTGGCTTCAGCAGGAAGTCCCGGAAGCCTGAGCTGTGGATGGACACGTAGGAGCCCTTGACGTCCTTCTTGGGGGGAGCGGGGGTGCTCTCCGGAGGCGCCTGGGGCTCTTCATCCTCCTCGTAATCCAAAAGCTCATTCTCCACGTCCTGCTCCGCCATGTTCCTGGCGAGGGAGGCAGAGCCAGGCTGAGCTCACCCAGTACATACCCAGGCCCGGCTTGGCACAAATCCATTCCTCTCTTCAGGTTCAGTCCTGATCAACCCCTGGGATCAAACCCACCCAGCCCCTAGGCATCCTGGGGTGGGACCAGAGATCCCAGGGTGTGGAACTGACCCTCAGGAACACCTCAGGAACACGGCTCCTCCCCCAAGCCAGCTTCCAGTCTCTGCTGGCGTCGTTTCTCTCAGCTTGCACCCGCCTCCCTCCTTCCAGGTCTATCTGGCCACTTTTTGCCACTTTGTCCCCAAAGTGCCACTACCATCCTCTATCTTTAAAATTAAAGTAGCTTTACTGAGATTGTTGTTGTTGGGTCATGGGGCTTGAACTGGGCCTGGGTGCTGTCTCAGCTCTTCAGCTCAAAGTTTCCACCCTACCCTTGACCCAAGCACCACTGCCAGTTTTCTAGAGATTAATTGGAGATAAGAGTCTCAGGTCCTTTTGTGCCGGGCTGGCTTTGAACCTTGATCCCCAGATCACAGCCTCCTGGGTAGCTAGGATGACAGGTGTGAGCCACTGCCCAACTTTTTACATGCTAAAAAAGTCACCAAAACAGGCCCAGTGTGGCCTAGTGGTAGAGTGCTCACCTAGCATGCAGGAAGCTCTGGGTTTGATTCTTCAGTACCAGATACACAAAAAAGCCAGAAGTGGAGCTGTGGCTCAAATGGTAGAGCGCTAGCCTTGACCAAAGAGTGCCCAGATCCTGAGTTCAAACCCCAGGACTGGAAAGAAAAAACAACAACAAAAATACTGGAAACAGGCCAAGCACAGGGTCACTCCTGTAATCCCAGCTACTCAGGAGGCAGAAGAGATCAGAAAGATTGGGGAAAAGATCATCAAAATTCCATTTCAACCAATAAACTAGGTGTGGCGGTACATTACATAAACAAAGCTTTTGGTGCAGGTAAAAATATGAGCCTTTATTTGAAAACTAAATAAAACAAAAAGTGCTAGAATTATGGCTCAGGTGATAAGAGTAACTGCCTAGCAACTGTAAAGCCACAAATTCAACCCCAGTACTCCCAACAAAAAGCTAGGAGTACTGGCTCAAATGGCAGAGCACCAGCCTTGAGCAAAAAGCCCAAGGGTACAACTGGTGGGAAGGGATGGAAGGGAAAAACTGGAGAGATGCATGAAGACCTGTGTTCAATCCCTCAGTACCACATATGTAGAGAAAAAAAAGCTGGAAGTGGGGCTGTGGCTCAAGTGGTAGAGCTCTGGCCTTGAGAAAGTCCAAGGATGATGCTCAGGCCCTGAGTTCAGTCCCCATGACTGGCCAAAGAAAAAAAAAAAAAAAAAAAAAGGCGAGGGATGGGGTGATACAGTCCAAAAAGAAATGTTCTCTTTACCTGACTTCTATAACTAACCTCTGTGTACATCACTTTTGTAAACAAGCCTAAGGGACAGCTCTTCAGGCCTGATTTCAACGCACAAACACACATGCTTCTGCACGCTTTAACCATGCTGCCACCAGCACTTGTGTCCCTCCATCTCTTCATTTCCACGTTCTGGCAACTCATCTAAACACCACCATACAGCAGAAGGCCTTTTTGTGTCAGGCTTTCTCTCTCCCTCGGCATCCCATTTTCCAGGTTCATTCCCATGATCAGAGCCTCGTTTTCTATGGCTGAATGATTGAATGATGTTCCACCCTATGTGTGTAGCACATGCTACCAGTTCATCTGACATCATTCCCACTGAGATTATGCCAATGGACTCAGCCCCTCCCCACCGTCAGAGGGAGACTCCAAAGGTAAATGATGTCTGACTTGCCACACTCTGCCGCTGTGCTCAACACCTCCCCCTCCCACCATGCTTGGAGTGAACTGGAGTCCCTACCGCTACCACTACCACCCAGAGCCTTCATGGCCAAGACTCCAGACTATGCTTACTCAGTCCTCATGGCTCCTTGGCCAGGCAGGGTCTCAAATGCCTCACCACCTCTCCACCCTCCACATCTTTTAGGGTTCCACTCATCCAGTGTGTCTTCCTGTACTGCATCAAATTAAAAAAGCACCCCACTAGCTAGATGCTACCTATAATCCTAGACACTCAGAAGGCTGACATCTGAGGATTGTGGTTCAAAGCCAAGTGGAGAAGAAAAAAACTCAAGACTCCAATTAGAGGTCTGGCTCAAGGGATAGAGCACCAACTTTTTTGGGGAAAAAAAAAAAAAAAAAAAACTAAGTACACAAGGCCTTAATTTTAAGCCCTTGTATCAGCATGTGTGCGCAGGGCTGAGGCCTGGCTCAAGTGGTAGGGCACCTGCCTAGAAATCATGACACCCTGAGTTAAAACACCAGTACTGCAAAATCTAAAAAGAAGAAAGTCAGCCAGGCCCAAGGCATGTCGCTGACAGGTTTTCAGAGTGAGTCTATCAGGATCATTCCTCAGATGGAATGGAAGGTACGATTGCCAGCAGGAAAACCTGTCTGCAGTGGTGGTAAGGAATCAGGGAGGGGCCAAAGGAAGGAGGGAAGTCGACCACGGGGGGGGGGGGGGACCTCCAGGTCACCCTGGGTGCGGACTCAGGCCTAGCTCTCGACCTGGCTGACCGAGAACACAAGAGAAACACACACAAGTAAACCAGGCCATCAGTGGGTCCCACCTATAACCCCATCCACTCGAGAGGCTCCCCGTGTGGAAGCCGGGTGGGGCAGGAGAGTCGGAGAGATTTAGGTCCCCTTGACTACGGGGTGGGGGTGGGAGGGAAGGCAGAAGTGGAGGTCGTCGGCTGAGAGACGCCCCAGCTCTACAGCAGCACACCCCAGCCTCGAGACACCGCGCTCGCTCCCAGGGCCACAGGCTCGACAGCATGCAACCAAGCTGAGCAGGGACACCCACGGGCCGGGCGCAGCGGCTCGGCGCGGCCCGAGCCCCGGGGGTTCGCCCGGGACACCGCAAGCAATCACAGGGGACGAGGAGACCCACGAAGGGGCCGGCCGCGCGGGTCACCGGCCCCGGTGACAGCTGGGCCGGCCCCGACTTTCCCAACGAGGATCGCCAGGCCCTGCGTCGTGGTGACCCCCGAACCCCGGGGCAAGAACGGGGACGCGGCCCGGCCCCGAACCCCGCCGGGGCAGGACGCGGGCCGCCGCGGACTCCGTCCGGTAACGCACGTCTACCCCCAAACCGGAGCGGGCGCCCCGCCGCCATGACCCCCACCCCCGCCCCTCCCGCCGGAAGCGGGCCCGGCGTCCCGCGCGCCAACCGCCGGCCGGCCCGCGGCCCGCGCATGCGCCCCGGAGGCCAACCGCCGCCGCTGCCGCCGCCGCGGCGCGCCCCGGACGGCCCAACCGCCCCGCCCCCTGTTGTCTCGCGCCCCTCCTTCTCTCTCCCTCTCTCTCCCGCTCAGCCCGCAGCGTCTCCCTCCAACTGTCTGGCCCCGGGACCGACGTTCCCGCACCGTGGCCCCGCGCCCGGGACCCGCCGCTTACCTGGTACCCCGTTCGCCTCCGCGTGCTGCGAGGAGAGCCGACGGCCTTCGCTTGGGTGTCGCGCGCCTAGACTCGAGCGGCCGTGCTTCCGGCCTTCTAAATTCGACTGAGGTCCCGCTCACTGGTCCGTGGTCTTGTCACTTAAAAGAGGGCCGCGTTCTGATTGGATCAGGAGGAAAGTGCCGGAAGGCGATAGGTGGAGAGAGGGTGGGCGATAGGGTGGGCCTTGTGCTTCAGCCTCATTGGTTGCTCTAAAAAGTAGGCGCGGCCAACTGAGCCCGGCCAGCGGCAGACCACGCCCCCAGTCACGTGACCCACACCGGGGTGGGGCGGGGCGCAGAGCGGCCATGTTTAGTGCTGGCAACTGAAGACCCGTGCGCTCCGGCCTCTCGCGCTGTGCCCGGGGTACCCGGCATCTGGATTGGCCGCGGCCCACGGCCACGGAAAGCCTCGGCAGGGGAGGCTCGGAAGGAACTGTGAGAAGAACGGCGAGGGCCGGGGGCGTGGCCTGGTGGTGGAGTGCGGGCCTAGCCTGCCCCGAGACCCGGGTTCGAGTCCCTGGGTGCCACAGACGTGGAAAAACCCGGAAGTGGAGCCGAGGCTCGAGGGGTGGTGGAGCTCCAGCCTTGAGCAAAATCCGAGGACAGTGCTCAGGCCCTGAGCTCAAGCCCGGCACTGGTTAAAAAGAAAGAAACGAACGGAGCGATTGGCCCGCAGATGGTACAGGTTCGGGTCTCCTGCCCTGTGGGTGGAGCCGGGCGCAGGCCGGCTTTGTCTGTGGCTGGGTGCCCGGCGAAAGCAGGCCAGGATGGACGGACTCGAATTGTAAGGCAGGGTCAGCGTGGAGCGGGGCCATCTTCATGAATGAGGCAGAAAAAAGGAAAAAAAATGATGGCTGCTCATCTTGACTTGATCCGGATTGGGTTTATTTTCTTTGCCTGTTTGCTAAAAACGTTTTGAAGGGTGCAGGATGCCCAATTCAAGGCCCTTGGCCAGGCAGGTGCTGGCACAACAGACCTAGGGTCTCCACCCTCATTTTTATTTATCTATTCATTTTTGTGGTCGTGGGACTTGAACTCTGGTTGCAGTCTCTGAGCTCTTCAGCCCAAGGCTACCGCCCTACCCCTGGAGCCACAGCACCCTTCAGTTTTCCGGTGCTTAACTGGAGATAAGAGTCTCATGAACTTTAGTTCTCCAGACTGGCTTTGAACCATGAATCACGGTGCCCAGCCCTCATTTCTAGTTTTTATTTTATTTATATATTTATTTTTGGCTAGTCCTGGGGCTTGAACTCAGAGCCTGGGCACTGTATGTGGACACATTTTGCTCAAGGCTAGTGCTCAAGCCACAGCATCAGGTCTGGCTTTTTCTGATTATGTGGTACCGAGGAATCAAACGCAGGCCTTTGTGCATGCTAGGCAGGCATTCTACCACTAGCCCACACTCCTGGCCCCCCTCATTTTTGTTTTTGTGCTGGCCCTAGGGCTTGAACTCAGGCACTGGGCGCTGTCCTGAACTGTTATGCTCAAGGCCAGGTCTATTCCACTTGAGCTCTGCTTCCAGCCTTTTGGTGGCTAATTGGACATAAGCACCTCATGGATTTTCCTGTCCAAGCTGGCTTCCAGCTATTTCTCCTCGGATCTCCCCCTCCGGAGTAGCTAGGAGCCACTGGTGCCAGGATCCTGGACATTCTGTATTCCAGGCAGGTTTCCCCTCAACTTCACTATATAGTCTTGTCCTTATTAGACTGATTTAGTTCTGATAAATCTAGGCGTTTGATCCAGACTGAGGGCGGTAGTGAGTTCTATGTGTCACCACCTCTGAAAGCAAGCCATGGCCCAACCACCCCCTGAGGCCCAACCACCCCCGGAATGCGCTCTCACCCATCACAGACCCACATCCCTTGAGGCATGCCCTGAGTCCTCCCTGATCATGTAATGTGTGGAGATCTATAGGACAAGGCTAAACAACTCCAGAGGTTGTGCCCAGCCAGTCCCCAGGGAGAGACAGTGGCTCAGGGGAAGCAGGTGGGAGGCAGTAGATGTTGGAGTAATCTGATCATCTAAAGTGAATTATAGAGAAATCAGAAGCCACCTGAGTGTGTTGAAAGCTCTGGAAGACACTGGAAACACTCCCACATTTTCTCCAGCCCTACAGCCAGGGAGGAGTTCCTTTACCAAAGCTACACGTTCACCATCACCCCCTGCCCACCCTCCCCCCAAAAACATGGCTCAAATTTTAATGGCAGAAAGTATCAGAGAGTCCTAAATTACACCCACTAGCTCAGATTAGCAAATGTTAACATGTGTCATATTGGCTTCATTCAATCCTGGATGTGTCAAAGACCTAGACTTGAAACACACCCACCCAAAGAGCTAAAATGATAAAAAGGACGCATGGTACCCATGTGTGGGGAGCCAGAGAACAGTCAGAATTTTCTTCTGGTGGGAACCACCTTTCAAAAATGCTTGAGCAGGCTGGGCGTGGTGGCTGACGCCTGTCATCCTAGCTACTCAGGAGGCTGAGATCTGAGGATCAAGGTTCAAATCCAGCCTGGGCTCAAAAGGACTTGAGATTCTTATCTCCAACTAACCTCTAGAAAATGGGAAGTGGGGCTCGGCTCAAGGGTAGGGCGGTAGCCTTGAGCTGAAGAGCTCAGGAACAGCGCCCAGGTCTAGTTCAAGCCCCATGACCCACAAAAAAAAAAAAAACAAAAAACCTTGAGTGGTAGAGTGCTTGCCTAGCATGCACAAAGCCCTGGGTTCAATTCCTTGGTACCACATACACAGAAATTGCCAGAAGTGGTGCTGTGGCTCGTGGTAGAGTTCTAGTCTTGAGCAAGCCCAAGGGCAGTGCTTAGGACCTGAGTTCAAGCCCCAGGACTGGCAAATAAAATCCTTGAGCATTCATAGAACACTTGAAAATTCTTCTCATGCTACTTAGGCATCAGTGGTTCACCCTTGTGATCCTTTTTTTTTGCAGTCCTGGGCTTGAGCTCAGGGCCTGAGCACTGTCCTTGGACTTTCTCAAAGCTAGAGCTCTACCACTTGAGCCTCAGCACCACTTCTGGCTTTTTTCTATGTATGTGGTACTGAGGAATCGAACCTGGGTCTTCGTGCATGCTAGGCAAGCACTCCACCACTAGGCCAAACTCCCAGCCCCACCTGTGATCCTCTTTACTCAGGAGGCTGAGATCTGAGGATCCAGGTTCAAAACCAGGCCAGATAAGGAAAGTCCATGGGATTTTTATTTTTTATCTTGGTTGTAGGGCTTGAACTTTAGGTCTGAGAGCTGTTCCTGAGATCTTCATCTCAAGGCTAGAACCACTTCTGGTTTTCTCTTGGTTAATTGGAAGTAAAAGTCTCATGGACTTTTCTGCTCAGGTTGGCTTTGAACCATGATCCTCAAATAGCCTCCAGAGTAGCTATGATTATAGGTGTGAACCACCAGAGCCCAGCTTCCATGAGAGTTTTATCTCCATTTACCCACCAAAAAGTCCAAAGTGGAGCAGTGGCTCAAGTGACAGGATAGAAAAAGGGTGGGACAGCATCTCCCAGGCCCTGAGTTCAAGCCCTGTGACTGGCATGAAAGCAAGCAAGGAAGGAAGGAAGGTAAGAAAATATTTCTCACCTTGGCCAGATAAGGTCAGGCCAATTGGTGGGGCTCCCCTCCCTGCCTCTGGGTTTCCTTAAGCCACACCCGTGACCCCAGTGGGCACTTTTTCTTTGAGATAGGTCTTGTTACATGGAGCTATGGTGTACAGAACTCTAGTCTTACTGGATACACACCAGGCCACCCCCAGCCCATTGGAAGCTCTGTACTTAGCTTAACCAGCCACTTCTCAACCTTCAAATGCTTCAAATCAGATCAGATCATGGGGTCTTAGGTAGGAGCCCTGGACTCTAAATACCACAACCAAAACACATCCAGATTTTGTTTGTTTCTCCCCCAAAACACAGGAAGGGGAAGACCTTGCCCATTGGAAACACACACACACACACACACACACACACACACACACACACGCACACGCACACACACACCACTAGCAAGAAATTGGATCCTTTTTTTTTTTTTTTAAATGAGATCCTTTTTCTCACAAACAAAGGGACAGTTTAGGGGCAAACACCATGGCCTAGTGGTCGAGTGCTTGCCTAGCATGCATGAAGTCCTGGGTTCAATTCTTCAGTACCACATACATAGAAAAAAGCCAGAAGTGGAGCTGTGGGTCAAGTGGTAGAGCTCTAGCCTTGAGATAGTCCCAGAACAGTGCTCAGGACCTGGGGTCAAGTGCCAGGACTGGCAAAAACAAAAAACAGGACAGTCTATAATCTTTTTTTTTTGTTGCTTTCTCCCCCTCTTCTCTTCTTTCTTTCTTTCCCTCTCTCCCTCCTCCATCTCTCTCTTCTCTCTCTCTCTCCATCTGAGACTGGGACTCCACTCAGTACCTAAAGCTTTCACCTCCTGGCCAATGCTCTATCATCGAAAATTATGTTTTTCTGAGACAATATCTCCAGTATGCAGTCTAGGCTCGCCTCAAACTTCAAACTTCAGATCCTCCATCCTCCTTCTTTGCCTCCAGAATGCTAGGGTTACAGGTGTGCACAGTCAGGGAGAATCCTTCATGACCCTAGAATACAAATAAGCCCAGGATACACACACACACACACACACACACACACACACACACACACACACGAACAGCTGGACACACTGCAGTCCAGACACATGGAGGAATGCATGCTCTCTAGTTATTTTGAGGAAAAAATTGTAGCACTGTCCTTGGATTTTCTCAAGGCTAGAGCTCTACCACTTCAGCCACAGCACCACTTGTGATTTTTTCTTTTTTCTTCTATATTTGGTACTGAGGAATTGGACGCGGGTCTTTGTGCAAGCTAGGCAAGCAGTCTTCCACTAGGCCCAAGTCCCAGTCCCCGCTGAATGATTTTGCAGTGCTAGAGATGGATCTTTGGGAGTCAGGCAGGGCCTGGACAGGCTTTTTGTCTTGTCAGGATTCTTTAACAATTACTATGGCTTGTTTGTCATGTTAGGTGTGATGAGATGCATCTAGATCTAGAGATGAAGAAACAGCCTAAAGGAACAGATTTTCAGGTGAAGGGAACAGCTTGGGCAAAGACTGTGAGGTCAGAACACGATCAGTACATGTAAAAATTAAAGGGGAACAGGCCTGGCTATTCACATCAGGGCCTGACGGGCCTTTAAACGGATCTAACTGAAAAAAGAATGGCCAAGCCTTAGCAAGACTTAAGAGAAGGTCATTCCCAGGTAGATATCCAGCCAGGGCCAAGCCCCAGTGTCAGAGGCCAGACAGGAAGGCCCACGATGGGGGACAGAAATGGGACGGGAAAGATGGAGAGATGCAAACTCCGGCCCCACCCCCACCTCTTCTTTAAAACCCTAGAATGTAACTCTGTGTCAGTGCCACCGAACTCCGCGGAGCACATGGACTTAACTGCTCCCCGAGTGAATGAACACCGGGAGGCTGGGAGCCAGAGTCTGGCCGGCTTCTCCAGCTCCATCCCAGGAGGGCGGCCTGGAGCCTGGCAGGAGAGCGAGGGCTTGTCCCTGGGCAGGGAGAGGCGGCATCCATCCATCCATCCATCCATCTATCGATCTATCGATCTATCTATCGATCTATCTATTTTTCCCCCCGTGGGAGGTAGCAGAGGAGAGTCACATGCCTGGCAGGTGTTCACTGGCTCACCTTGGGGCTGTGTGAGAGGACGGACGGTGTAGACACGAGGCTGGTAGGTCAGGAATATTGTCTGTCTGTCCTGTCCGTCTGTCTGAGCTATGTATCCATCTATCTAATGTATCTATCTATTCATCATCTATATTTCGATTAAATTCGCTAGAGAGCTGTCCAGAGGGAAATAGGGAGAAAGCCCCGCCCCTTGGTTGCCAGGGCAACCAGCACCACGCAGGGCCGTGGGAAAGTCCAGGGCCCGCGTTCCCGGGGCGGCGCCGCCGGCAGGGCTGGGGGGGGGGGCGCCCCACGCCCGGAGTCCGGAGGCGGCGAGGTTTAACTCTCATCATCGGGACTATTTTGGGGGTGGGTGCGGGGGTTCGCAGCGACCACAGACCCAACGACGGCACGATCCGGAGGCTCGGAGTGCCCTGAAGTGACAGCGGCGTTCGGGGAGCCCCGCATGACGCCGCCGGACAGCGTTTTAGGGGTTCGGGCTCCCCCAAAGGCTTGGGACGCTGGGGAGTGGAGCTGAGACCCGACGAGAGCTTGTCGCCAAGCCCGGGTGTGTGTGGGGGGGTGATGAGCGGCGGGCCCGGGCGCGGACCCCGATGGGGGTACCCCCGGGAGGGGCGCGGTGGGTCTGGGAAGCGGGGAGCGGCGAGCAGGGACGCGGCGGAGGAATCCCAGGGACCCCGCGCAACCCCTTGGGTGGCAGAAGCCACGCCCCCGGAAAGGCCACGCCCACCCGCGAGGCCACGCCCAGGCTGGACGTCCCGCCCCTTCCCCGGGCGCCGACCTCCGCCGCGGGTCACGTGACCCGACCCGGCGGCCGCTGGGGCCGGAGGGCGCGGCGCGCGGACGCGGCCTGGCCGGGCGGGGCGGAGCGGAGCAGGCCGGAGCGGAGCGCGCGCCCGCCGAGGGTCCCGCCGCGCCCACCGCCCCTCGCCGCCGCGCCCGGGGCGCACGCGCGCTGGGCTCGCCCCGCGCCCCTCCCTCCTTCCCTCCGCCCCTCCCTGCGCGCGGGGACCCCGGGCGGGCGGGCGGCCGGAGGACATGGCCAGCGACGCCGTGCAGGTAGGCGATCGCCGGGGATTCCCCACCCGCGCAGAAACCAGCGTCCCCTCTCCCCCCGCCTCCTGGATCCGCGTGGCAAGGGTGGGGGTCGCCCACGGCCCGCAGCCCTCCGGGGTCCCCTCCGGGGCGGGCGCCGAGGAGCCTGGCGGCCCCCGTCTTGGAGGTGATGGCACGGAGCGCGTCCCAGGCTCGGGGTGGCTGCAGCTGCACCCCTAACGCTCGGTCTCTCCCCTCGGAATTCGAGGGGGCGCGGCGGAGGCCCCCGTTTGGGTGTCGGTGGCCGGCTGTTTCGTCCCGTCCTCCCTCGCCTCCCCCTTCTCGGTCCCCCGCTCTGCCCCGGCGTTCGGATCCCCGCAGGTGCCGCTCCACCTGGGACAGGTGGCTGGCGGGGTGCCCGAGGGGCGGCGCTGCCGGCCCGGCCTCCTCCCCGCACAACAAAGCCCCTGCCACCCCCGCCTCCAGGCAGCTTTACCACGCCGCCCAGATGGGCACCTGTTGGCGGAAGTGCCCCAGCCGCTGGGGTTCGGGTCACTGGGCCAGGCTGGAGGCCTGGGGTCCCGCCGCTCGGTGGACCCTTATCCCAGGTGGGGGCTGGCCTCGTCTGCAGGGAGTCCCGTGTTTTGTGCCCTGGATCTTACCTGTAGGTACAGGTAACCGGGCTGGGTCCCCCTTCACCTCCGTGTGGGGACATAAGTGAGAGGCACCAGACAGGGTATCCCTGTGTCACCTGGTAGATATTCCCGCCCCAGCCTCCCCTCCTCCCTGGATCAGGAGGCCTGCAGGGTCACCCAAGACCCCCAGTCTGAGATCTGTGAGTGGGTCGATCATCGTTCAGTCCCTGGACTGAGACAGCTGTGTAACCAGGTTCTGTCTCCTTCTACACTTGTCCCCTCCCTCCGACCCCTCTGTGTCTGCCCTGTCCCCCTCCGTGTCCACCCCCGTCCCCCAGTCCTGCTGATGGCCTGCCAGCCTTGCCGTGGAGCTGGGCGTATCTGGTGTTGCCGGTCACACAAGGTCAGACCTCTGGATGGGATGTTCCGGGGGTCATTCCCGGGGTCCTTCACCCCCCAGCCTACAACTCCCCCCCCCCCATGCATGTGCCTGGTGGTTTTGTGCCACCTAGGATACTGAGGCTGTGCTTCCTGGAATGAGGCTGGCTCCCTACTCCGGGACACCCCTCCCCCAGCCTTGGTCACTGTCTTGTCCCCTCCTGTCCATCCCTTTCTCTTGGCTGCTAGGGCTTCCTCCCTTGCCCCTCTGTCCCCACGATGTGTGCCTGTCTGTTCTGTGTCCGGCAAACGGATGTCCTGTGTAGATTCCGGAAATGCCCAAGACATTGGAATCTCAGGATGGTTGAGGGGTTCGGTCCCCCCCAGCACTCAGAGTGTGCTGTTTCTTCATCTCCTGTGGCTGGTGCAGGAGTGGGGACTGCGCACAGGCCAAGCCCAGCCCCTGTTCCTGGGTTTGCCTTGCTGGCCCAGGGGTGACTCCCCATAGGGGCTGTGAGTCACCCCCGGGAAGAGGACCCTGGAGGCCCGGTCTCCCTGGCTCTTGTTTTGCATATTCTCAGGCCTCAGCCACTGAGGTGAGACTGCAGGCCGTTGCTCCTCCCCTCTGCTTGAACTGCCCCTATTCCAGCTGGCCCTGCTCCTGGCTGTGTCCCTGCTCTGCCTGCTGGGGACAGGGTGGGGCTAGCCTTGGGGCAGTGGGCAGAGCCTGCTTGGGCCAGGCATCAAACCAAACTTGAGTGTTAAATCCAGCATTGTCCCTTCCTCACAAATGCCTGAATCTCTAACCAATACCAGGGGAGAACTGGGGTCTGGGCTGGGGGGGGTGAGAGATGGAGCCAGGACTGGGTGTCTTATTTGGCCTCCCAGATTCTGGGCCCTTGTCCCTTAACTCAAGGCACTGTAGGATTAGGGACCCCTGATGAATGCCACTTCTGTACCCCCCATGCTGGTGATGGCATTTAGGTAGGTGTTCTGCCACTTGAGCTACATCTCCAATCCTGCTTTTAGTTTGTTTTGGAGACAGGATCTCTTTTACACGTGTGTGTGTGTGTGTGTGTGTGTGTGTGTGTGTGTGTGTGTGTGTTTCCCCTTGTTCTTCTCAAACCTGGATCTTCTATTCCCTCTGCCCCAGTGGCTGGGATTACAGGAGTGAGTGATTGTGTCTTGTGCCTTTTATAGCTTGACCCTTAGCTCCTGGGGGCTTGATTCTGCCTGGGCACTGTCCTTGGGCTTTTTTTCTTTCTTTCTTTCTTCCTTTTTGCTTAAGGCTAATGCTCCACCACCTGAGCCTCAGCTCTACTTCCGGCTTTTTGTGGTTTATGGGAGAGTAGAGTCTCCCAGACTTTTCCTGCCTGGGCTGGCTTTGAGCTCAGATCCTTGGATCTCAGCCTTGTAAGTAGCTAGGACTTACAGGCGTGAGCCACCGACCCCTGATTCTGCTTTTTTGGGGGGAGACTTTCTGCAGTGCTGAAGACAGAAGCCAGGGCCCTTGGGCACCCCAGGTCAGAAAGTGTTCTCCCACTGAGCCACCCCAGTCTTCATGGTTCAGTCTTAGTGTACTTTTTTTTTGGGGGGGGGAGTGGGGGAAATCCTTTTTGTTCTGCTGGGATCCTAGGCCTCCCAGTCTCTGTCTGCAGTGGAGGGTGTCTGGAGAGGAGGAAGCAGGAAGTCAGGATGGCTAGCAGGAAGGAGGCTTCCAATCCTCTTCCTGAAGGGGAAGTTAGGGACAGGGGACAGGTGGGACTGGCTGTAGCAGAGTGGAAGGCAGACGTGGGGGGGGGTCATGGGTGCAGGCATGGGCCTTGTCCACACAGACACGTGGAGTGTGGATGCCTGCGTTGGCATCTGGCTATAAGAACATGTGCTGGTGGGCACAGATGAGGCCTGAAGGTATGCACACTGACGGTGCCAGGGGAGAAGCAGGCGGGGCTGTGGCCCTTAAGGTTGGCCCAGGGAAGGTCACTGCAGGTGCCCTGGAGCTGGCCTGCCGCAGGGGGTGCTGGGAGCTGGCAGGAAAGAGGAAGTGGTGGCCCCAGAGGCCCCGGCAGGGCTGAGGTTCAGGAAGAGGGCGTGGCCCTCAGTCCAGACCCGGGATGGCGACTGATCCCCCTTCTGAACAGCTGGAGGTGGGCACTGAGGCCCCTCGAGGGAGTGGGCACAGGTTGTGAGGGGGGCTCTATCTTGGGTGTGTCTTGTTTTGGGACTAAGAAGAGGCGGCAATGGGGCTCTGGCCAGACTGAGTCAGAGTTCTCTGGGGCCCTTAGCACAGGCTGGGGAGACACGGGGAGGAAGGAGATGGGGTTCTGCTGTTTGTGGACAGGTGTAGAAGCTAGGGGAGGAAAGTCAGCCTGCTCTCAGGATCTCCTAGAATGGGGGTACAGCAAGGGGACACAGAGCCTGCTTCCCGGGAACTCTTTAGTTTGGAGTTGCAGCACAGGAAAGATGACTTCTGCCCCTGAGTGTCTTCAGCTTTGGGGGGGCAAACCAGAAGAAAGCTGCCCCTAAGAACACCGGGTTTGGGGAAGATGAGGCCTGGCTTGGACAATAGTTTAGGGGTACAGTGGAAGGAATACAGGGACTGTCCTTGTGACCTCGTAGTTTGGGGGTACAGCTGAAGTAGAACTTGAAGAAGAGAGGCGAGTCTCCAATCCCAGCACAGGGACAGAGGAGACAGGCCTGCACCTCTGGGTGGCTCTGGTCTGGGGATGGGTAAAACTTGGCTGGGGTGGGGGGCGTGGCTCAAGTGGTAGCAAGAGTTCAAATTTAAAAATCTATATATCAGGCTTTGCCCTTGACCTCCCAGAGGAGTGGGGTCAGCGAGCAGCCCCTTCCCTTGGGGGCTCAGAGCTCGCCCTGTCCTGGGACTGGGAGAAGGGGGGAGGCCGGCCTCACCCCTGACCCTGACCGGGTCCTGCACTCCCGCAGAGCGAGCCTCGCAGCTGGTCCCTGCTGGAGCAGCTGGGCCTGGCCGGGGCGGACCTGGCGGCCCCCGGGGTGCAGCAGCAGCTGGAGCTGGAGCGGGAGCGGCTGCGGCGGGAGATCCGCAAGGAGCTGAAGCTGAAGGAGGGCGCGGAGAACCTGCGCCGCGCCACCACCGACCTGGGCCGCAGCCTGGGCCCCGTGGAGCTGGTGCTGCGCGGCTCCGCGCGCCGCCTCGACCAGCTGCACCAGCAGCTGCAGGAGCTGCACGCGCACGTGGTGCTGCCGGACCGCGGTGAGCATGCGCGGGGCGGGGCCACCGGGTGGGCGGGGCCACCGGGTGGGCGGGGCCCTGGGAGGGGAACACGGTGGTGGGTGGGGCTGGGCATTGGGCGGGGAAGTGGGTGGGGCTTCATTGTGGGGTGGATACAGGGTGGGCGTGGTCAACGCTGCTCTCCCTCCTGCTGCAAACCCCCCCTCCCCACACAGCCACCCATCCCCAGAGAAACACCCACACCCGGACAACACCCTGACAACAAACGCCTGCAGACTCACAAGCACACTCACAGCTGCAGGACACTTAGAGAAAAATCTTATCTATCCATCTATGTCTGTATGTCTTAGCTGGAACCCAGGCCTTGAGCTTGCTAAGCAAGTGCCCTCCCACTTGAACAGCCCTTTTGCTTTAGTTTTCTTCTCAGATTGGGATTCCTTTTCATGTTGGGGCTGGTCGAGACCAGAGTCCTCACGTTTCTACTCTCTGCCTAGTTGGAACTGTAGTCACCCAGCAGCAGGCCCCACCACTGATTGAGATGAAGTATTTTGACCCTCTTGATGTCTTCCTTCTGAGGAGTTACAGGTGTGAGCTAGTGTGCCAGACTTGGGGCCTGGGCTGTGTCCTTGAACTTTTTCACTCAAGGCTGGCACTCTACCACTTGAGTCATGGTTCTACTTCTAGCATTTTGCTGGTTAGTTAATTGACTGGAGATAAAAGTCTCAGTCAGACATTGGTGGCTCACACCTCGCATCCTAGCTACTCAGGAGACTGAGATCTGAGGATCATGGTTCAGGCCCAGCCTGGGCAGAAAAGTCCCTGACACTCTTATCTCCAGTTTACTAAGAGAAAGCCAGAAGTGGTGCTGTGGCTCAAAGTGGTAGAAGGCTAGCTTTGAGCAGAAGAGCTCAGGGACAGCAAACCCAAAAAGTTTCATAGACTTTTTTGCCCAGGGTGGCTTTGAACTTGTGATCCTCAGATCTCAGTCTCCTGAGTAATAAGGATTACAGGCATGAGCTACCAGTGCCCAGCCAGTGACACTGCTGTTGAAATTCATGCAGATCGGGTATCTGGCTGAACCTACATCCAGCAGCTCACACACACCCATCAGTCCAGGGGGATGGGAACGCTGTGCTCACAGGCAGAAGCGAAACCCCTTAGTCAGTCGGTCTCCACTGCCAGTCTCCACAGTGGAGCTCACATTCCTGCCAGGGGCTCCTGGGCTCCTAGAAGGAATCACCCCATCCCACAAACTCACAGCCGAGTCTTTTAGTCAAGAGCCTTTTCTATAGCAAAACCCAAACCCACACGGGGGTCTGGTCCTGCCCCTTCCCTGGGAAACCCCAGATGGAAGCCCCTCCCGGGCCTGGGGTCTCCATGGCTTGGTTCCTACTCATCTTTTTCTTTCCTGGGTCCAGTTTGGCTTCTCTGGGTCCAGGCGAAGGCTCGGGTAGTACAAGGTGACCCTCATTTCCTTTTGTCCCCGCCCCCCAAGATGCTCCCCCGTCACCTGGAGAAGGCGGCCCCAGCTGCTCTGCCACCAACCTGAGCCGTGTGGCAGGGCTGGAGAAACAGCTGGCCATTGAGCTGAAAGTCAAGCAGGGGGCCGAAAACATGATCCAGACCTACAGCAATGGCAGCACCAAGGTGGGTGCCCGGCACTCGGTTGGGCTGGCAGCGCTGGGCAACTGTCACCTCTGTCAGGTTCTAGAACATTCTATCGCCCTGCCTAGCTGGGTGTGTGAGAGTTAAGACCTGGAGCAGCAGTGCCCAAGGTCGCACAGCTCTGCTCAGGTGGCAGAGTTCGCGTTTGTCACTCACTGCCCCCAGGATCTGGGTGCTGCCGTACCCCTCCAGGGGTGAGCAGTGTGGCCTGGATACCCCGAACAGACCCCATCCGCCTCCACCCCTCAGGATTCACCTTCTCCCCCACCAGGACCGGAAGCTGCTGCTGACGGCCCAGCAGATGCTGCAGGACAGTAAGACCAAGATCGACATCATTCGCATGCAGCTGCGCCGGGCCCTGCAGGCCGGCCAGCTGGAGAGCCAGGCAGCCTCCGAAGACACCCCGGGTGAGTCTCGCCCCGAGACAGCCCAGCCCCAGGCGGGGTACTGTGCTTTCCCATGCTGCTGGGTCCTTCCCCGGTCTCGTTTTGGGTTTGGACTAGATTGTTAGTAGCCATCTTCATCACTGTCAAGCCAAGTCTACCTGTCACCTTTGGTTTTCTTCTGGTCCCGAGGCTTGAACTCAGGGCCTGAAGACTGAGCTTTTTCACTCAAGGCTAGCTTGATACCACTTTGAGCCACAGCACCACTGGTAGTTCCTTGGAGATTAAAGTCTCAAGGACTTTCTTGCCCAGGCTGACTTTGAACTTCCATCCTCGGATCTCAGCCCCCCGAGTAGCTAGGATAAAGTATTATGGACACATAAGCCTGACCACTTATTAGCTGCTCTTTCACCATGTGCCACAGCTAAGCAGTGGTGGATGAGCCTGTGGTGGACAAAAAGCTTGCCCCCCCGCCACACCTTTCTCTATGGAGATATCTCCCACTCCTCCCCTCCCCTCCCCTCCCCCTCCCTCCCTCCCTCCCTCCCTCTCTCTTTCTCCACGTATAGTCCAGGCTGGCATTGAACTTCTGATCCTCCCATACTATCTGAGGCTGAGGCAGATTAGGAGTGTGCAAGGCCTGCTTGTACTTTATGGAGAAACCTGTGTCACAGAGCTAAAAGAAAAACACGTCCAAGGGAGCAGCTCAGTGGTAGGGGCAAAGCTGGGTTGGGGAATGGCTTGTTGGTAGGGGTGGGGCCATCAGTGGTTTGTTAGGGGTGTGGCTGAGATGTAGAGTGTGATGGGGGCGTGGGTACACAGTGGGTGTGGCTTGGTAAGGGTGTGGCCACATCCTGGCTGTGGCTGGGAGCATGGCTAACAAGTAGATGTGGCCAATTCGTGGGTGTTGCTTTATAAGGGGTGTAGCCAGTGTATAGGGCGTGCCTTTTGGTGGGAGCCTGCTGGGGAGTGGGTGTGGCTTGTTTGTAGGGGGTGTGTCCTTGTGGTAGAGTGCTTGCCTAGCAAGGTTAAAGCTCTGGATCCTATTCCCCTGAACTACAAAATTAATTAATTTTTTTAAATTGTAATTAGTAAAAGGGTTACATGATATTTGCCAGATAGAAGGTGCATTAATTCACATACATTGATACCCTTTCACATGTCTTGGTACCCGTTTCCCTCCCCCCCCACACCCCCAAAATTAATTTTTTTTATGGGTCATGGGACTTGAACTCAGCCTGGGCACTGTCCCTAAGCTCTTCAGATCAAGGCTACCACCCTACCCTAGAGCCAAGCCCCACTTCCCGGTTTCTAGGGCTTAACTGGAGATAAGAGTCTCAGGTCCTTTTGTGCCCAGGCTGGCTTTGAACCTTGATCCTCAGATCTCAGCCTCTTGAGTAGCTAGGATGACAGGCGTGAGCCACTGTGCCTGGCAAAATTAATCGTTAATAAAGTAATGATTAATTAAAAATGCAGTCTAGGGGACAGTGCATAGATTGAAAAATGGCCCACACTTCCTGTGTTATTCGGTGGGAGGGGCAGGGTTAGGACTCTGCCTGGTGTCTCACCAGTGTTGGTGTGCACTGTGGTACCTACATGGCTCTCCAGAACTGTGATGGGATGCTTGTTCCTTGGCCTCTGACTGTGTGACTGTCCCTCAAAGGACAATCATGTGATGGGCTAGGGCATGATTCTGTAAGATGGTCTGTGACTATCAGGGACCTCGTGACCCCATGTCCATTCTGTTTATGTCCAGGTGAGCATCACACACCTGTAGTGTAGTGTGGCCCTGTGTCTGTGACAAAGTGCCAGGACCACCACACAGGACATTAAGCCTGAGGGTGACAAATGCCCTACACTGTGTGACAACAGGTCTTGCCTTTGTAGGACATTGGGTGGCCCCTGGTTCTTGTTTCTCCCTGGCTGGAGTTAGTCTGGGACTTCTTCGGCAACCAAATGTTTTTTTGTCCCTGTTCCTGGCTTTGCCTGTGGCTGTCCATGGCATTGGGTATGTCATCAAGTCTCTGCCACTGTCTGCATCCCTGTGCTTGGGTGAGGGAGTTGTGTCTGAATAATGACAGAGCATGGCACTCGTGGCAGTGGCCTTGTAGCTTTTATGATTTGGGTCTGCCTGCAAGTGACAGCAGTGACACCATGTCTCCGAGATCTGCTGTGTGACAGTCTCTTAGTGTCTGTTTTAGTCAGCTTGGGCTGCCAAGGCAAAATGCTACATACAGACTACAGGGCTTAAACAACAGCTGTGTATTTTCAGGCTGGGTGTGGTGGCTCTAGCTTGTAATCCCAGCTACTTAGGAAGTGGAGGCAGGAGGATTACAGTTTCAGGGGAGCCCAAGGGAAGTTAGCAGGACCCTATTTGGAAAACAAAGTAAACTAACAAGCGAAAGGGCACTCAGGGGCCAGGACTTAAGTCATGAAGTTCCTGCCTGGCTACAGCAGACACTAGGTTCTGAGCTCACACCCCAGTACCAAAACAATTTTTTTTTTTTAAAGTACTTTCACTGGAGGGGGTTGGGAGTTTGGCCTAGTGGTAGAGTGCTTGCCTAGCATGCATGAAGACCCAGGTTCGATTCCTCGGTACCACATACATAGCAAAAAGCCAGAAGTGGCGCTGTGGCTCAAGTGGTAGAGCCTTAGCCTTGAGAAAATCCAGGGACAAGCCCAAGACTGGCAAAAAAAAAAAAAAAAAAAAAAAAGTACTCTCACTGGAGCCGAGTGCAATGGCTCACACCGGGCACAAAAGGACCTGAGACTCTTATCTCCAGTTAACCTCTAGAAAATGGGACGTGGGGCTTGGCTCAAGGGTAGGGTGGTGGCCTTGAGCTGAAAAGCTCAGGGACAGGACCAGAGTTCTAGTGCCAGGATTCGCGCATACACATACACACATGCACACACACACACATACACACACACACACAGGCACACACACGCACATACAAACGCACACACACACATTCACATACACGCACATACACACAGGCACATACATAGACATACACACACATACACACAGGCACATACATAGACATACACACACATACACACACGCACATACATACGCACACACACACACACACACACACACACACACACCCCAACACCAACCTGAAGATCACAAGCATCCAGGGAGAAGTGTGCCCCTGCAGGAGGATGGCAGCCTGGCCTGGCCGGGTCACCCAGGGCTTCTCTGGTGACCTCAGGTCGGCCTCACTGCCCGGTGGCCCTCGCCCGCAGGCTGTCCAGACCTGGGGGCGGTGGAGCTGCGCATCGAGGAGCTGCGACACCACTTCCGCGTGGAGCACGCGGTGGCCGAGGGCGCCAAGAACGTGCTGCGCCTGCTCAGTGGGGCCAAGACCCCGGACCGGAAGGCAGTCAGCGAGGTGAGGGGCGGGGCCTCGCCGGGTGGGGCTCTGGTGGGAGGGGCCGTGGGGCGGGGCTCCAGGAACTCCACCAGTAGTGGTGGGCCAAGGGAAAGGGGCGGGGCCTCGTGGGGTGGGTCTCTGGTGGGAGGGGCCGCGGGGCGGGGCTCCAGGAACTCCACCAGTAGTGGTGGGCCAAGGGAAAGGGGCGGGGCCTCGTGGGGTGGGTCTCTGGTGGGTGGGGCCGCGGGGCGGGGCTCCAGGAACTTCAGTAGTGGTGGGCCAAGGGAAAGGGGCGGGGCCTCGTGGGGTGGGTCTCTGGTGGGCGGGGCCGCGGGGCGGGACTCCAGGAACTTCACCAGTAGTGGTGGGCCAAGGGAAAGGGGCGGGGCCTCGTGGGGTGGGTCTCTGGTGGGCGGGGCCGCGGGGCGGGGCTCCAGGAACGTCACCAGCAGTGGTGGGCCAAGGGAAAGGGGCGGGGCCTCGGCGAGGGGCGGGGCCACCGCAGGGGTGGATCTTGGGAAGGGACGGGCCTTGGCTGGTGGGCAGGGCCTAGGCTGAGAAATTCCAGGGCGGGGTTTCAGGAGGGCCTCTGGGAGGCGCCATCAGAGGGTGTGGCATCTGTGGGGTGGGCCGGGCTTGTTGGGGACCCTGCGGGGGCGGGGGGGGGGGTGTTTGAACCGGGTTGGCTGGAGGCTTAAGGCTCCAGCCAGAAGTTGCACCAAGACAGATGCTGGGGACCTGGCTGCCCCAGCCCCTCCCACAGCCCCCGATCCTATCCCCTCCGCTCCAGGCCCAGGAGAAACTGACCGAGTCCAATCAGAAGCTGGGGCTGCTGCGCGAGGCGCTGGAGCGGAGGCTCGGGGAGCTGCCCGCCGACCACCCCAAGGGGCGGCTGCTGCGCGAGGAGCTGGCCGCGGCCTCGTCGGCTGCCTTCAGCGCCCTGCTCAGCGGGCCCTTCCCCGCCACGCACTACAGCACCCTGTGCAAGCCCGCCCCGCTCACAGGTGCGCTGCCTGCCGTGCCGGCTCCCCTCCCACTGCCCAAGATCCCCAACCCGCCTCCAAGATCCCAACCCGCCTCTCATCCTGTCCCATCTCCCTCCCCTCCGTTGTCATCCAGCACCTCATCTCCATACCTGTTCCCTTCGAATTGCAGACTTTTGTCCCCACCTGGCTCTTTTCCCTGTATAATCAGCTTTTAAGAACACTCAGTCCTAACTTCTGCACCCCACTGCCTAGCAGCCCTCTGTCCCACTCTGCCATTCCGTGCTGGGACCCTCTGCCTCTATCCTGACCTAGGACCATCTGAGTCCCCCGCTCCCCTCTCATATATCTAGGGATACCACCCCTGCTTTGAGCCCTGTCTCATGGTGGGTTCTCCTCTCCCGGCCCCTCCCCTCCGGTTCCCCACCGGCCCCTCTATGAGCCTGCCCCTCCTTCAGGGACCCTGGAAGTGCGCATAGTGGGCTGCAGAGACCTTCCAGAGACCATCCCCTGGAACCCCTCGCCCTCGACGGGGACGCCTGGGACCCCCGACAGCCGAGCCCCTTTCCTCAGCCGCCCAACTCGGGGCCTTTACAACCGGAGTGGAAGCCTCAGTGGGCGGAGCAGCCTTAAGACAGAAGCAGAGAGCACAGGTGAGTTGGCATGCCTTAGGAGGTTGGGATACGAGGGTCCCCAGGTTTGTAATATTATTTATTTTTTTTTGCCAGTCCTGGACATGGACTCAGGGCCTGAGCACTATCCTTGGGTTTTCTCAAAGCTAGAGCTCTGCCATTTGAGACACAGCACCACTTCTGGCTTTTTTTCTTGTATGTGGTTCTCTACCACTAGGCCAAACTGCTGGCACATCCAGCTTTTTGTAACACTTGAAGAGACACATGTGTCACACCTCTTTAAGACTGCAATCAAAATAACAAAATTAATTAAGCAGCCACCACGAAAACCAAGAATGGCAAATCAAAAGGGAAATCAGTAATGGAGGAGCTGCAACCTTTGTGTACAGTGTCTGTGAACAGCTGTTGGGTAAACAGTGCGGTGCTTACCAAGATCCGAGAGACAAATGGTGCCTGCGTTCTCTCATATGCAGAAGCTACCTCTAAAATACACCGGGATATGATAAATTATACAGGACGCTAGGCACTCAACACACAATGAGACCAGAAGAGGATTCTCTTAGGAAAGGGACACAGAGGTTCAGTGCCTTGGTGCCTCTGATTATATGCAATAATTTTTTTTTTTCCAGTCCTGGGCTTGAGCTCAGGGCCTGAGCACTGTCCTTGGACTTTCTCAAGGCTAGAGCTCTACCACTTGAGTCTCAGCACCACTTCCAGCTTTTTTCTATGTGTGTGGTATCGAGGAATCGAACCCAGGTCTTCATGCATGCTAGGCAAACACTCTACCACTAGGCCAAACTCCCCGCCCCTATATACAATAACCTTTATTGGAAGGAACTACAGAAAAGGGGAAAAAAAAAGATGGCGGTGTGGCCATTATTGGAGGCGTGGTTTTGTAGTGTGTATGACAGTCTGGGGGTGTGGCCCGTGTTGGGGGCGTGGTTTTATAGTGGGCACCATGGTCTGGGGCGTGGCTTGGGTGCAGGGCGTGGTCCTCTGTGGAAGGCTGACTCCAGTGGACTAACATTTACCTGGCATTCACAAAGCCCTGTGTTCCAGCCAGGCAGTGAAAAAGGAAAAGTGCAGGAAAGTTCAGTGTCAGTGCTCACACCTATAATTGAAGCGATTCGGGAGGCTGAGATCTGAGAACTGGGGGTTGAGGCCAGCACTGTCAGACCAATGTGAGGGGGAGGGGATTTTTCTCTGTTATTAACCAGCATAAAGCTGGAACTTGATGCTCAAGTGGTAAAGCATTAGCACTGAACAGAAAGACCTGAGCGGGAGACCTGCAAGTCAAGCCCCAGACCTGGTGCAAAAAAAGAAAAAGGGAAAAAAGAAAATTTAAACAGAATTACCACATGATGCAGCTGTTCTTCTCGTGGGCTTATAGGAAGGGACGTTGGGTGACCTGTGTTTATAGTGGCATTCCCAGCAGCCAGAAGAGGGAGGCCACCCAGCCATACAGGGGGATGGATGAGCAGATAAACAAAGTGTCCTAGATTCCTATAATGGAATAGCACTCAGCCTTTACAAGGAAGGAAATCCTGACCCACGCTACCACCTAGATGAACAATAGACAGAGGGCAAGAAGCCAGTCACAAAAAGATAAATATTGGGTGGGAGTGGTAGGGCGCTAGGAGCCAGCCTGGGCGAGAGAGAGGGGGTGGGAGAATATGATAAGATTCTTCTAGACTTCTCTTCTGAGGCTAGCTTTGAACCAGGATCCTCAGATCTGCTCAGAGTACAGGCGTCAGCCACCAGTGCCTAGTGAATAGGTTTGAACATCAAAGATAAAACTGAGGAGCCAGGAGTTTGGCCTAGTGGTAGAGTGCTCGCCTAACATGTATGAAGACTCAGGTTCGATTCCTCAGTACCACATACATAGAAAAAAAACAGAAATGGTGCTGAGGCTCAAGTGGTAGAGCTCTAGCCTTGAGAAAACCCAAGGACAGTGCTCAGGCCCTGAGTTCAAGCCCCAGGACTGGGGGAAAAAAAGAAAAGATAAGACTGCAAAGGTCATGCCTAGTTAGAGTAGCAGGATTGGAGTGGGGGGCAGTTCTTTTGAGGAGACAGCAGTGAATCCCTGCCTTGCCTGATGTCTCCTCTGGTTCCAGGCGAGGTCAGAACTGTGATCAAGTTGGATAACACAACGGTGGAACGCACCGCCTGGAAACCGTGCGGCCCCAATGCATGGGACCAGAGCTTCACCCTGGAGCTGGAGAGGGTGCGTTTCGGCGTGGGAGGTGTGTTTGTGGGGGGTGTCCGTGCCTCATCAGAGGTTCTAGACTTGAAGCACCCCTGTTTCACCATCCTGTTTCTCACCCCGCAGGCTCGGGAACTGGAGTTGGCTGTGTTCTGGAGGGACCAGCGGGGCCTGTGCGCCCTGAAATTCTTGAAGTTGGAGGATTTCTTGGACAATGAGAGGCACGAGGTGCAGCTGGATATGGAGCCCCAGGGCTGCCTGCTGGCTGAGGTATATACCCCAGCGCAAACCCGGCCACCTCTAGCTGTGTCTAAGCAGAGGGGGGTGGGTAGTGGTGCCTCTGAACCTTCAAAGAAGAGTAGATGTAAGACTGGGGCTAGCAGCTCCAGGAGGCTGAGATCGGATGATCAGGGTTGGAAGACAACCTGGACAGGAAACTCTGAGACTCTTATCACCAATTCTCCATCAGAGACTCAAGCAGGAGCACACCAGTCTTCTCTTTTTTTTTTTTTTTGCCATCATGGGACTTGAACTCAGGGCCTGAGCACTGTCCTGGGGCTTTCCACATGGCTAGGGCTCTACCACTTGAGCCACAGCACCACTTCTGGCATTTTTTTTTCATTTTTCATTTTCTTTTTTGCCACTTCTGGAGCTTGAACTCAGGGCCTGGGCACTGTCCTTGGATACTTTTTGCTCAAGGCTAGCACTTTGCCACTTGAGCCACAATGCCACTTCTGGCTTTTTCTGTGTATGCAGTTCTGGGGAATTGAACCTAGGGGTTCCTGCATGCTAGGTGATCACTCTGACACTAGGCCAAACTCCCATCCCAAGCAACTTTTTTTTTTTTCCCAGTGTTGGGGCTTGAACTCAGGGTCTGAGCAGTCCTTGGATTTTCCCAAGGCTGCAACTCTGCCACTTGAACCATAGTTCCATTTCTGACTTTTTCTATGTATATGGCACTGAGGAATCAAACCTGGGTCTTCATGCGTGCTAGGCAAGCACTCTACCACAAGGCCAAATTCCAGGCCTGAGCACCAGTCTTGAGCAAAAAAGTTAAGGGACAGCTGCACCCTGTGCAAATATTAGAACACAAAAGGAGGAAGGAAGGGAGATAAGGAGGGAGGGAGGGAGGAAAACTTGGTGGCTTAACCATGGTGGGTGTATTGGTGGGGCAGAGAGATTCCTTAGGTGGTTCTGTTGGGGTTCGGGGGCTCCCTGCACATGCACTGTCCCCACATGAAGCTGCTGGATTGCTGTCCCCGAGGGATGGGCCTGCGAACAATAGGCCTTCCTGCAATATTTCTGCCCCCTCCCCCCTCATGCCATTCACACCTCTACCCTCCACCTTCCCAGTTTGATAGTGAAAAAGGTCCCCACATGGGAGACTGCTGAGAACCCCACAGTCTTCCTAGCTGATCCCCAATAAATGTGAGCGTGCTGAAGGCTGTTTTATTTTTTTTGCCCATGAACCCTTCAGTTCTCCCCAGAACCCTCACAAAACACATCTGCTGTGGCTGAGAGGTTGGCCTAGTGGTAGAGTGCTTACCGGTAGCATGCAGGAAGACCCGAGCTTGAGTCGTTGGTACCACATACTTAGAAAAAGCCGGAGGTGGTACTGTGGCTCAAGAGTGGAGCTCTAGCCTTGAGAAAGTCCAAGGACAGTGCTCAGGCCCTGAGTTCAACCTGGAGACTGGCACACACACACACACAGACTCACACCCCAGATCTGCTGTTGCTTCGATTTGACAGATGGAAGATGAAACTCGTGGAGAAGGGTGTGGTGGTGTCTGGTTTAGTCAAATCATCCTAAGAGAATTATTCTCAGCCTTTTAGGTGTGGCTTAGAGGCAGGCGGGGCTTGGCCGTGGGGGCGTGGCTAGCTGATGGGGCGTGGCCCTCATGGATGAGGGCGTGGCACGATTCTGTTAACGGGCGTGGTTTGTTGAATGGGCTTGGTTAGGCTGTGGGCATGGCTTGTCAAGGGCGGGGCGTGTTCGTGTTCGGTAGTAGGCGTGGCTTATTGAATGGGCTTGGTTAGGCTATGGGCGTGCCTTGATCCGTGGTGGGCGTGGCCTGGTGGGTGGGCTGGGTGGGGCTTGTGGAAGGGGGCGTGTCCTGTTCCGTGGTGGGTGTGGCTTGCGGAATGGGCGGGGCTCCAGCTGTGGGACGTCTCAGGCCAGGCCCTTCCTTTTAAGCTTCCCACTCCGGAATCCATGCACCATCAATGGATAATGGATCCGTGTGGCCCCCTACTGAGTGCACCCCCTCCCCTAGCCCAACCCGCGGGCCCTGGGGTTGGCTGTCCTGCCAGCCATCTGACCCCCAGGACCTTGGGGGTTACAGGCCTCAGTCCCCCTGTCCTGCTCTCCCGAGGGCCCCCCTCACCCTCCCCACGTGTCCTTCCAGGTCACCTTCCGGAACCCTATGATCGAGAGGATCCCTCGACTCCGAAGACAGAAGAAAATATTCTCCAAGCAGCAAGGTGTGTGGGGGGGGTGCGGTGGGGCGGGCCGGCCCCCTCGCCCGTGTCGCAGGGGGTGACGCCTGTCCCCACCCGCCTCAGGGAAGGCGTTCCAGCGCGCGCGACAGATGAACATCGACGTGGCCACGTGGGTGCGCCTGCTGCGGAGGCTCATCCCCAACGCCGCCGCCGCGGGCACCTTCAGCCCCGGGCCCACGCCGGGCTCCGAGGCCCGGCCCGCGGGGTAAGGAGCGGGCACCCAGGGACAGCGCCGCCGGGGCCCTGCCTGCCCCCTCCCGGCCGGCCCCAGGCCCAGGGTGCTGCGCCCCACACCCACCCCCCCTCTTCTGCAGTGACATCTCTATAGAAAAGCTCAACCTTGGAGCCGAGCCGGATAGCTCGCCCCAGAAGAGCCCAACCGGTCCTCTTTCCAGCCCATCAAGCTTGGTAAGGGTGCGCTTTCTCCCTGCCCTTCATTGAGGTGGTCATTTTCAGAGCCATCCACAGCTTTCCTGGGGTCACACTGGGACCAGTTTTCTGTACGGCTCAAGGAGAAAAAGAATGTCTCAGTTCTCTGTGTCCTGGCTGTGTGGCCCACACAAGGGAGTCATTCCTCTCTGCAGATACAATGAGCATGTATCTTCTTTTTTTTTTTATTGGTCAGTGGTGGGGTTTGAACTCAGGGCTTGGGCACTGTCCCTGAGTTCTTTTTTACTCAAGGCTAGTGCTCTGCCACTTTAAGCCTCAGCTCCACTTCTGGTTTTCTGGTGGTTCATTGGAGATAAGAGTCTCATGGACTTTTCTGCCCAGGATGGCTTTGAACTGCAGTCCTCAGATTTCAGCCTCTTGTGTAGCTGGGATTACAGGTGTGAGCCACCGGCATCTGGCTCTTATTTATTTTTTTCCAATGGACATGATATCTGTTGGGCTGAGTCAGGAAGACTGAGAGTTTGAGGCCAGCCACAGTTCACATTAAATTAAATGAGAAACCACATTCAATTGAATGAATTTGACAAAAACTCTATGAGGTGTTAACACTACCAGGATGGATGTGGGGGACACAGGCCCTCGAGGGACAGCTCAGGAGTGCCTTTGGGACATCCTTTTAGCTAGTTGAGACCAGGGGGACAATTGCCTAGGGCTAGGGGCATGGCTCAGCGGTGGAGCACTTGCCTAGTATGTATAAGGTCTTGAGTTCAAACCCCTGTACCACCAAAAGGGGGGGTAGTATAGAGAGGAGGGACCAGGGATGTTAAGGACATTCTTTTGACTAATACAGTAGTTAGCTATCCACCTGCATAGGGGACCTTTGAGCAGTGTGGGTAGGAGGGGCAATGCAAATGAAGAGGCGAGCAATCCCAGAAAACAGAAGTTAGCTATGCAAAGATCCTGGGGTGGGGAAACACCTGGGGTGTACCAGGCAAGGGGAAGGAAACTGTATCTGGGAGGGAGTGAGGACAGAGGGCAAAAGGAAGGACAGGTGAGACTGGGGAGGGGTATGTTGTTTTACTTCGTTCTGACTTTTCATCTCCCCCACAGGGCTCCCCAATTCAGGAATCTAATATCACTCCTGAGCTGCCTTCAGAGACCCAAGAGTCCCCAGGTCCCACCCTGTGCAGGTGACACCCCTTCGTCAGCCCCTGCCAGCACCCCCTGGCCAGCCCCCCGCCCTGTCTCTACACCAATGTCCTCTTTCCACAGTCCTCTGAGGAAGTCCCCGCTGACCCTCAAGGATTTCAACTTCCTGGCGGTGTTGGGCCGGGGTCACTTTGGGAAGGTGAGGTGGGAGGAGGGGGGGCGTGGAGATGACCAGCTCCTAGTTTCCCAGCTGGCCACCACTTCACCTGAACCCATCCTGGGTCCAGGTGCTGCTGTCTGAGTTCCGAGCCAGCGGAGAGCTATTTGCCATCAAAGCCTTGAAGAAAGGGGACATCGTGGCCCGAGATGAGGTGGAGAGGTGAGGAGAGTCGCAATCTTGTCTCTTTGGGAAGGGGCCAGGGATTCCATCTTGTTGCTGAGTGCTTAAGAGGCTGCCAGGTGAGGAAGCAATGGTAGGTCTTTGTTCCTCGGGTTCAGATCTCACTTCTGCCGGATGTGCTTGGCAAGCCTGGGGCGTGCGTGTGTGCGTGTGTGTGGCTTCTCCGGGAAATCTGGCCTCCCGATCTGCGGAGCAGGGGTTACTGGCCGGGCTGAGTGTGAGCATCTAGCTCAAGGGCTCCGCTAAAACTCAAGAGGCAGGGATTCCCCGAACTCCCCGCTACCTCGAAAGCACTCAGCAAGGTGTAAGCGCGGAGGGGTTTATTGGTCCGGAGGCGGAGGGCCGCCCGCGGGCTGGGGCTGACCCGGCCTCGCCCGCGCCCCGGCGCCCCGCAGCCTGATGTGCGAGAAGCGGATCCTGGCGGCCGTCACGCAGGTCGGCCACCCCTTCCTCGTCAACCTCTTCGGCTGCTTCCAGACGCCCGAGCACGTGTGCTTCGTGATGGAGTACTCGGCCGGCGGCGACCTCATGCTGCACATCCACAGCGACGTCTTCTCCGAGCCTCGAGCCGTGTGAGCCCCGCCCTCCCTCAGGCCACGCCCCCGGGTCCCCCCCCCCATCCCCCGGGAGCCAGGGCGGCCGTGACCCTCGCGTCTCTCCTCGCAGCTTCTATTCTGCCTGCGTGGTGCTGGGCTTGCAATTCCTCCATGAGCACAAGATCGTCTACAGGTGTGTGTGAATGCGCATGTGCGGGCTCTGGGGCCTGGCCTACGCGAGCCCCGCCCACGGGGAGGTGGCCCCAATAGGCTCCACCCACAAGGGGGCGCTTATTTGCATGCGTTCCATCAATAGTGTGTCGATGTGTGCCCCGCCCACGAGGTGGGCCTTTCATGGCCACGCCCCCTGGGCGGGCGTGGCTACGGCTGCCCAGTGCCCCGCCCACTCTTCTGCACCCGCCCCCGCAGGGACCTGAAGTTGGACAATTTGCTGCTGGACACTGAGGGCTACGTCAAGATTGCGGACTTCGGCCTCTGCAAAGAGGGTGAGGGGTGGGATGGGGGGATCCCACGAGGAAAGGGGGGCGCGTGGAACTCCGCGACCGTTATGGGGCTCCCCTCCACCGTCATTAGCTCACACAGCCTCGGCCACCCCCAGGGATGGGCTACGGGGACCGGACCAGCACCTTCTGCGGGACCCCGGAGTTCCTGGCCCCCGAGGTGCTGACCGACACGTCGTACACGCGCGCCGTGGACTGGTGGGGGCTGGGCGTGCTGCTCTACGAGATGCTGGTGGGCGAGGTGAGGCCCCGGCTGCCCCGGCCCTGCGGTCTGCCCACGGGTGGCCGCGTTCTGCCTCTGCCACGGGCTGCGTGACTCGGGGGCTGTGGCCGGGCCTCTGCTCGGTGAGCCGGTGTGAGCGCACAGCCCGAACCGGGGGCGCGGGGGGCAGGCGGCCCAGGTGCCCGAGGAAGCCTCACCCGCCCTCGCTGCCCCCGTCCCCAGTCCCCCTTCCCCGGAGACGATGAGGAGGAGGTCTTCGACAGCATCGTCAACGACGAGGTCCGCTACCCCCGCTTCCTGTCTGCAGAAGCAATCGGCATCATGCGGAGGGTGAGGACCCACCTACCAGTGTAGGGAGGGCGGGGGGTGGGGGAGAGGACCGGAAGTCGACTTGACACGGTGCCCCTCCCTCCCCCCCCCCCCCCCCCCCCCCCCCCGCCAGCTGCTGCGGAGAAACCCGGAGCGGAGGTTGGGATCCAGTGAGCGAGACGCAGAGGACGTGAAGAAGCAGCCTTTCTTCAGGGTGAGCCCCGCCTTCGGGCCCCCCAAGACTGCCCCTGCACCCACTCCCTGGAGCCCCCCCACCCCAGCCCTGCACCTGTCCACGCCCCCTCCTGATCGCCTCTCTCCCGGTCCCCAGACCCTGGGCTGGGACGCCCTGCTGGCCCGGCGCCTGCCCCCACCCTTCGTGCCCAAGCTTTCGGGGCGCACAGACGTCAGCAACTTCGACGAGGAGTTCACGGGGGAGGCCCCCACGCTGACCCCACCCCGCGACGCGCGGCCCCTCACGGCCAGCGAGCAGGCGGCCTTCCGGGACTTCGACTTCGTGGCGGGGGGCTGCTAGTCCCCCTCTCCCACCCCGCCCCGCCAGAGCTCTTAGTTTTTAAAAAAGGCTTTTGGGGTTCACCCATCTGTGCATCGTCTTGTCTCTTCTTGTGTGCAGAAATGGGGTGTGGGTGTGTGTGGGGGTGCTCGGACCTGGGGGCCTGAGCAAGGCCGAGGGCGGGAGCAGGGACTGGCAGGGACGCTGCTGGGGAGGGGGTGCGGCCTCCGGCGGCTGTGACGGCGGCGGGGCGTCGGGGTTCCAGGCCGGTGCGGAGCGGGTTGGGTGTACAGTGTTGGGGGCGCTCAGGACCACGGTGATCAGAATGGCTGCAAGGGGCCGTCGTGGTGGCAGCAGGGCCAGAAAGCGCGTGGAAAACCTGCTTGCAACCGAGCTGGGGCTCCCCCGCCCCCCAGCCCATGGCGGTCTGGTCGTGCGCATGCGCGTGGGGGTGGGCACCGCAGCATGGGCTCCCGCCTCAAGGCCGAGCGCGGGCGTGGCTGCGCCCCTGCGGCCAGGCTGGGAACTGCACCGGCCCACGCGGCTCCGGCCGCACCTCTGCCGCCCCCGCGCGGGCACCGTGCGTTCTGCAGCCCCGACGGGACGCGACCAAGACCGGGAGTGGGGCCTGGCCCAGCTGCCTGGCGCCTTCAGAAGTGGCTGAGGCCACTGTGGCGGGAGCTGCGTAGCGAACTGGCCTCCCAGGCGCTCTTGCTCAGGCCCAGCTCTGCCTGGCTGCCCTTGGCGCTGGCCCACGGGGACAGGAGGCGGAGTAGCTGGCGCAGCACGGCCTGGCGCAGCAGGATGTACACCCAGGGGTCCAGGATCTGGTTCCAGGAGGCCAGGCGCACGGCCAGGAAGAGAGGCCGCTGCAAGGAGCTGAAGCTCCAGCCGCCCAGGGCCAGCACCACCAACACCTGCGGGGAGAGAAGGCGTGAGGGCGGGGCAGGGCTGGAGGGGGCGGGAGGCTGGGGCCCTGGGGCCCCCTAGGGTAGCCCAGTGGGGATCAGCGTGAGGGAGAAGCCGGGCAAGGCGGCCTTCAGGGACTGGGGACACCCAATGCCACCCCAAGCACCTAGGGCTGAAGGAGAGAAGACAACGAGGATGGCTGAAGGAAAGGCTAGGAGCGAAGCACGGGGTTTGGGGGTGGCCAAAAGCCTCAGGAAGGCCAAGCGAGGAGGCCCAGGACCGCCCTGCACACCATCGGTGTGGATGGACATGGCGCACACGTTTGTGATCCCAGGACCTGAGGTCTCTGGGTCCGGCCTGAACTGCGCGTTGCGGGGCGCCAGGTGGGGGTCAGGGCCAGCAGAGGTGCGCAGGGATGTGGGGTGGGGGCACCGGGGTCCGAGAGGGATCCAAGAGAAGGGGATCAGGGCCCAGGGGCACGGGATGGGGGCGCAGGACGGTAGGAGGGAACCGGGATGGGGGCTCGAGGGCGCGGGATCCGGGAGCAGGGCTGCGGAATGGGGGCCCAGGACAGGACCGGGGCGCAGCGGCCCTCACCAGCAGCGGGCTCCAGCAGAGGCAGGACACCAGCATGATGCCCACGAGCTGGCCCAGCATCTCCACGTCGTGCGCGCCGCCTGCGCGCGCGGAGCCGCCGCGGGAGCCGCGCAGGGAGGCGGGGGCGCCGTCGGGGCGGGGGTCGGCGTCGGGGACGCGGGCGCGGGCGCGGCCCGGGGGGCGTGGTCGGGGCGGGCGGCGGCGGCGGCGCGCGCGCAGGAGCGCCAGGCCGCTGAGCGCGTTGCACACGAGGGCGGCGAGCAGCGCGGCCAGGCCGAGGCCGGCGAAGAGCCCGGCGAGCAGCGCCTGGCGCCAGCCGCCGCGCGGGCCCAGCCCGATGAAGCACCAGGTGCCCGGGTACTGCGGCTCGTAGCGGCCCACGCGCGCCGCGGGCAGCAGCGCCACGGCCAGGGCCACGGCGCCCAGCGCGCCCGGCGCCAGGCGCGCCCCGGAGCCGCGCGCCGCGTGCCGCAGCGGCCGCGTGAGGCCGGCGCAGCGCTCGGCCGCCATGCCGCAGCCCAGCAGCAGCGGGCACAGCCCGAAGAACACCATGCAGCCGCCCAGCACGTGGCACGCGCCGCCCGCCGGGCCGCGCCCCGTGGCGTACAGCCGCAGCACCAGCGCGCCCGGGATCAGGTGGCCCGCCAGGTCCACCGCCAGCAGGCTGCCCGCGAACCACAGGAACGGCGCGGCCGAGCGGCGGCGCCGGCGGCGGCGGCGGCCCGCGGCCTGGGCCAGCAGCGCCAGCGCCAGCACGTTGGACGCGGCGCCCAGCGTCATGGAGAGGATGGGCAGCGCCGGGGACCCGCCCGCGCCCCCCGACGCGTTCGGCGGGGCCTCCGGGGCCGCCGCGCTCGCCGCCGGCGCCAGGCTCAGGTTGAAGGCCTCGCAGGGGATCATGTCCGGGGTCTGCGGGGCTGAGGAGAGGGGAGAGGAGAGGAGAGAGGTCAGGGCGGGGGGTGGGGGGGACGGGATGGGGAGGGGACGGGAGAACCGGGGAGGGGGAGATGGGGGAGGGGAACAGGGTGTGGAGGGCTGAGGGGAGAGGAGGGCAGTGTGGGTACAATGTCCACCTGCTGGACCCAGCACCACCCGCCCCCCCCCCCCCCCAGTCCACCCAGCGCTAACCCGGGCTCCAGGAGGCCCTGGGACCTTGGTGTGTGTGGGGTTGATCCTGGGGTTTGAACTCGGCCTGAGCACCGCTCAGAACCACGGATCCCTTCTGTCCTTTGTTAATTGGAGGTGAAGCTCAAACACCTGTCATCTCTGAGATCTGACGGATCGAGGTTCAAAGCCAGCCCGGGTAGGAAAGTTGGTGAGAGTCTAGCTCTGATTAGTCACCAGGAAACTGGGAGTGGAGCTGTGGCTAAAAGTAGTAATCACCTTAGACAAGAGTTCAGCCCTGGGCCAGGAGTGTGGCCTGATGGTAGAGTGCTTGCCTAGCATGCATGAAGACCCAGGCTCGATTCCTCAGTACCCCATACATAGAAAAAGCCGGAAGTGGTGCTGTGGCTCAAATGGTAGAGTGCTAGCCTTGAGAAAACTCAAGGACAGTGCTCAGGCCCTGAGTTCAAGCCCTCAGCCCAAGCCTTCTATGGGTGAGGGGGGGAGGAGAGAAAAAAAAAGTCTCACATATAAGACAGGTGGCTCACACCTGCAATCCTAGCGACTGAGGAGGCTGCGATGGCATTTCGAAGCTACCCTGGGCAGAAAAAATATGTGATTTTAGTTGGTTATGAAACTTGAACTCAGGACCTGGGCACTGTCGCTGAGCCGCTTTGTGCTCAAGGCTAACACACGACCACACCTGAGCCACACAACACTTTGTGCTTTTGAGTGGTTAATTGGAGATAAAAGTTGAATGGGGGGAGGGAGGGCGGGAGTTTGGCCTAGTGGTAGCGTGCTTGCCTAGCATGCATGAAGACCCGGCTTCGATTCCTCAGTACCACATACTTAGAAAAAAGCCGGAAGTGGTGCTGTGGCTCAAACAATTGAATGGGGACTCGCCTGCCCCACCTGGGTTCACACTGCAGTCCTCACACTCGGAGTGCAGGCCTGAGCCACCACGCCCTGCCTGGCTGGGAGACTCTTTATCTCCAATAAAGTTCAGAAACAGCTGGAAATGGCTCTGTGCAGCGCTGGCCTTGAGCTCAAGTTCAAACCCCAGGACTGGCACATATACAAAAAGGGGTCTTCTCTGCCCAGGCTGGCTTTGAACTGTGCTCCTCAGACTCCCTAGGAGCTGGGATTACAGCTAGCTCCTAGGTGGTGGGGCTCAGCTCCGTGTCCGTTCCTGTCCCTGCCCACCTCCCAGAACACCCCGGAACCCCAGCTCTGGTTGGACCCAGGCCATTCCAGCGCAAGGCCATCCCCCCAGAGCCCAAGCCAGCTGTCCCCTGTCCCTCTTCATCGCACGCCCTCCTCCCCAGCCCTACATCTCCCTGTGTCCCAGTCCAGAGCCCCCCTCCCCGGCCATTTCTGTGCCCCAGGCCTCCTTTCTATTCTCATGGTCCTGTCTCTGTCCCCATGGCCACATCTCTACCCCTCCCAGCCCCACTTCTGCTTCCTCTGCCCTGTCCCTCTGTCCCCAAGGGGCTACCTGTGTCCCTAAGGCCCAGTTCCACACCCAGCACCCATCTGTGCCCCCACCACGCCATCCGCGCCACAGTACGACCCCCCACCACATGCTTCACCACCCACCCCTGCCCATCCCCGACCCAGGCCCCCAGGACTCCCTTTGGGCTGAAGGGAGGCGCAGGGAAGAGGCCAGAGAGCGAAGGCCTTCCCCTCCCCGCAGCCCACGGCAGCCTTGGGGCCTTCTTACCGGGTGTCTCCTGGGAGGCGGGGGCCCCATGCTCCAGAGCCAGCCCTGCTGCTTGCACCCACTGCTCCCCAGCTCTGCACCGCTGCCTCCCGCCCTCTTCCTGGGGCGGTGCCTCTTCCACCACGGCCCTGCCCTGGGCCCGCGGTTGGGGGGGCAGAGACCCAGACACCCCCCCTCTGGGCTCTCGGTGATAGCTGGGGCTGCTGGGGGTCCAGGTGGTACCCCCAGAACCTGGGGTCCTTATGAGGACCCCTCCACTGCCCACAGGCCGGGGCAGCCCTTCTCCCCTGGGGCGCGGGCCTCCTGCCCGCCTCATTAATAAAGTGGATAAAATCTAAACACTGGAAAATGTGAGCCACCCCGCCCCGTGGGCCGGGCCTGCATGGGGCACTGAGCTGCAGAGCCCCCCCTCTTCTTCCAGTTTTATGGGTGGTGGCAGTGCACCCAGTATTTACAATTGGGGTTTAAACCTTGGCCCAGGCAGCTGGGCACCACTCCGACCTCCCGAGAGAAAGACGGGCTCGAGGGAGCCCCGAGGGAGCCGTGCCAGGAGCCCAGCGCCCAGCTGCAGCCTGGCGTCACACCTGACACCCGTGGTGGCCTGTCCCATCCAGACACTCTGTGAGTCACCCCAAGCTGGAGCTCTGGAGGCCCCGTGTCACCCTGCATCCCATTCCCATCCCACTCCCGGGTTCTGGGGAGCCATCCTGTCAGGCAGCCAGACACCCCAGAGACCATGGCTGGATGTGGTGCCACCTCAACACTGTGAGACACCTGTGACCCACCCCAATACCTCCACCCCAAACTCTACCACCCCAAGACACAGCCACACAGCGTCCTGGTCCCCCAAAACTGCTCTGACTACACAGAGCTAGAGTCACAGGCCCCCAGGGCCCACAGACACAGCCAGAGGTGGGGGGGCTCTCAGCCCAGAAGCCCTGTGGCACCTCTTCCTCCCCGCACCTTGGCTCTCACCCCTGCAGGGGCCTCTGGCCTGACTCCCCCTTCCCCCCAGGTCTGGCCGGGGTCCCAGGCCCCTCCTGATCCCCTCAATCCCTGGATGAAGTCCACTGTCAAAACAGCCGCCCGGTTTATGGGAAGCCCAAGCCCGGGGTCACATCTGTGGTGTACAGTCAGTGGGTTGTGTTTGGGGGTCCCAGTGCCACCCCCACTCACACCCCTGCACCCCAGGAGGACCTGGGGGGAGGGGGGCAGGCTTGAGCCCTCTGTAAGAGAGACAGGAATCCGCAGTGTTGCCTGGAAGCCCAGTGGCCCGGATCCAGGCTGTGGGGAGGAGGGGGAGGCGGCTCCTAATTCAATTTGGAGCGGGGAAGATGGATTTCAGCTGCCACATTCCTTCCCTGCCCGGCCCCCCTCCGGCCCCCAGTCACATGGACCCAGCATTAGCAGATAGATCCTTTATGTCCCACACAGCCATGTTCCATACAAAAGCCCCCCGCCAGGGCACACAGGCCACCGGGAAGGGGGGGCTGGGAAGGTGTGGGGACATTTGGGGGTTCACAGCAGACTCCTTTCAGATGTAGAGGTAACAGACTCCAACGGGGGGCACAGCTGAGTGGACGGGATTAGTGTCGGTGCTCAAAGGAAGTACCCCCATTTTTATTTTCTGGGGGCACCCCATTTTGTATCACGGGGGGCCCCCTTAGTATTGACTGAGGGCACCCATTTTGTATTCACTGTGACAGGGAATTAGGGTGGTCAGAGCTCCCCCAAAGACCCTAGGCCATGGGCTGGGGTGGGGGCGCAGCAGGACCAGTCTGGCAGCTGTTGGTGGAAAAGGGGCTGGGGAGGGGGGAGCCTCCCACGTGACCCCTGACCCTGCTGAGGTAGTGGGGACCCAGGCAGGGGCCAGGCGTCCTCCCACCTGCCCCACCCAGTCCTGTGAACTGGGGGCTCCAGCCGGGCACTGAGGAGACCCAACATCAGATGGGGTGAGAGTTCTAGTAGCGGCCGACCTTGGCATCCCCAATGGCGCCCCAGACGTCAAACACAAACTCGTCCGGGAAGGCGAAGTCGCCCAGCCGTTCATCCAGAGCCTCGGCCAGCTCGTCCGGGTTCCTTTTGTCCCTTCCCAGTTCCACCATGGTGGCCGCTGGGCAGGGAGGGATAGAAGGGCACAGGTGACAGCCAGGGACAGAACACAGAGGAGCCTGCGCCCAGCCGCACCCCCAGGGAGCCCCGCTTACCCAGCTCCGTGTCTCTGATCCCCATGTAGCTCTCTAGCAGGTCGTCCACCTTCTCTATGGCCTTCTCCTCGAAGGCCGAGGGCTGTGAGCAAGGCGGGGTACCACACATGAGCGTGACTGCCACGGCCCACAGCCACACAGCACACCCCGGACTCCGTCCCCAGACCCCAGGCCTCGGGAAGCAGAGGCGAGGGCTTTTTTTTTTTTCTTCCTCCTCAGTCCTGGGCTTGAACTCAGGGCCTGAGCACTGTCCTTGGACTTTCTCAAGGCTAGAGCTCTACCAGCTGAGCCACAGCACCACTTCTGGCATTTTCTGTGTGTGGTACTGAGGAATCACCTCCCGTGAGAAGAGCGAGATATTCTGTATCATTCTTCCTGCTTCCCAGTTGCAGAAACTGAGGCCTACAGGATTAAGAAAGGGCCCAGGCAGGAAGCGCTGATTCCCAGGGGCTGTGAACTATGCAGAGGCGTGTGAGTCCCCGAGCTGACGGGGACAGCGTGGGGACAGAGGGCTGGGCAGGGGACAGGGCTCACCAGGTCCTCCACGGTGGCAGGGCCCCGCGATCGGAGCCGGAGGGTTCCCCGGCCCGTGCCCAGCTGCGGCCCCGCGCCAGGCCTGGCCCCCCCTGACCGCTGGCTGATCATATCTGTGGGAGACAGGGAGGAAATGGGGGTGCAGGGAGCGACACCCCACTCACCCAGACAAACCCCTCCTGACCTCAAGCTTCTGGAGGCAGGCGAGCAAACTCCCAGGAGGACCCAGCTAGGGATGGAAAAATCTAGAAAGGAGCTTGGAGGGGGCCACTTCTACCAGACCTGCTCTGCGCACGGGCAGGAAGGGGGTGCCGAGTGGCTGCACCCCAAAGCGTCTCCAGGAGTCTCCCACCCCCAGGGGCCTCGGGGCCAATTCCTGGGAGTCAGTGAAGCCAGAGGAGGGGGGGCGGCGCCGGGCTGGACGACTTGGCCGGACCAGTGGCTCTGGGCAGCTGGGTGTGGGGGCAACTTCCTCCAGCCTGGGCGGGGAGCCAGGCCCCCGGGGCGGAGTGGCCGCCGGGGAGGCGCCGGGGCGGGGTGGGGGGAGGGATGGATGGAGGGGGGTCCCCTCCCCTCACCGAAGGCCTTGCGGGGCTCCGTGAGCTTCAGCGTGAAGGTGCGGCCCCGCGGCAGCTCCTTGAGCAGCCGGGCCACCTCGTAGTGGCGGCAGCCCAGCAGGCTCTGCCCGTTGATGGCCTCGATCATGTCCCCCACGCCGATGAGCTGGACGTGGTCGATGACGCTGCCTTCCTTGATGCGCTGCGGGGCGGGCAGGGGCAGGCTGTCAGTCAGGAGGTGGATGGGGGAGGGAGCTGTCAGTCAAGATGCTGGGGGGAAGAGCTGTCAGTCAAGATGCTGGGGGAAGAACTGTCAATCAAGATGCTGCGGGGGAAGAGCTGTCAATCAAAATGCTGGGGGGAGAGCTGTCAATCAAGATGCTGAGGGAGCTGTCAGTCAAGATGCTGGGGGGGAGCTGTCAATCAAGATGCTGGGGGAGCTGTCAGTCAAGATGCTGGGGGGAAGAGCTGTCAATCAAGATGCTACGGGGGAAGAACTGTCAATCAAGATGCTGGGGGAAGAGCTGTCAATCAAGATGCTGGGGGAAGAGCTGTCAATCAAGATGCTGCGGGGGAAGGGCTGTCAATCAAAATGCTGGGGGGGAGCTGTCAATCAAGATGCTGGGGGGAAGAGCTGTCAATCAAAATGCTGGGGAAGAGCTGTCAGTCAAGATGCTGGTGGGAAGAGCTGTCAATCAAAATGCTAGGGGGAGGGGGCTGTCAATCAGGATGCTGGCAGGGAGGAAAGGAGCTGATAATCACAGTGCTAGTACTCGGGTGGTGTGGGCCTTCAGTCCGTCGGTCAGGACATCAGGGGAGGGAGGCCTGTCACCCTTGTTTGTGGAGGGGGAACCGTCAGTCCCGAGGCTGGTGACCCGGGGTGGGAGCCGTCAATCACAAGGCTGTCCCCTGGGTCCCGCCCTGGCACCTTGATGAAGGCATAACCGGCGCCATTGTCGGTGATGGTGAGTCCCAGGGCATCCTCGGACTTGAACACCTCCACCTCCTTGCGCTGGCCCCGGACGTGGGCGAAGATGAAGTCTTCCAGGCCGATCTGCCCGCCCAGGAGCTTGTCCATGTCCACCTTGTGGGTGTTCAGCGTGCAGAACATCACCTGCGGGGAGGGGACACCGCGCTGGGCCCGGGCGGGTGGCTCACGCCCATCCACCCAGCCACTCGGGAGGCTGGGATTGGAGGATCCAGGTTAGAAGCCAGCCCGGGCGGGAGGCCAGAGGCTCTTAGCTTCCAATCAGTCAGCAAAACGCTGGAGGAGAGCTGTGGGTCAAGTGGTAGAGCAGAGGGGGCCGGGAGTGGGGCCTAGTGGTGGAGTGCCTGTCTCGCCTGCCCGGAGACTGGGCTCCATCCCGGGTACCACAGACAGGAAAAGCTGGAGGTGGCACTGAGGCTCAAGTCGCCCAGCTCTCGCCTGGAGAAAAGCCCAAGGACAGTGCTCAGGCCCTGAGTTCAAGCCCCACACCTGACAAAAAAGAAAAACACCCTGGGCTCCCCCTCTCTCGGCCTCCTGAGCAGCTGGAAGCACTGGTGTAGGCCCGGTAGGCAGGCGGGACGCACGGGCCTGGGTTAAGCCGGCACCTCTGCCCCGTGCGTGGTGTCTGTCTCCTCCCCCGCGGTCTCGGGGGGTGGGGGCCCCCCACGGATGGGTCAGTCGTACCTCGGCCGGGGGCAGCCGGAAGGCCTCGGCGATCCGCCCGTACAGCTCCTTGACGTTGGTGAAGCCCTCGATGCGGCCCGTGGGGCTGCCGTGGGCCAGCTGGGTGTGGAAGACGAGGCGCGGCCGCAGGGCGGCGGGGGGCGGGGGCAGGCCCGGCTGCGGGCCCCCCGCGCCCCCGCCGCCCAGGGGCCCCGGCTCCCCCTCGCCCAGCCCGCCCCGGCCCGGCTCCGCCTCTTCATTTTCCACCAGTGGCGGGGCCTTTTTCCGCCGCCCCAGACCCAGCGGCATGAGCGGAGAGAAGCGGGGGCTGCAACGGCCCGCCCGGGAGCTGCGGAACGGGAGAGCGGGGTTCAGGGCCTGGGTGGCGCATTTCCGGGGTGCCCCTGCCAAGCCCACAGGACCTGTCCCTGGATACGCATGGGGACCGGTTCTGGGAACCCGCCACCCCTTTAAGTCGGGAATAAAAAGTGACCCAGGGCGCGTGCATGTCCTGTCTGCACTTGATTGACTGGTGTATTTATTTTTGACGGTCCCGGGGCTTGAACTCGGGACCTGGGCACTGTCCCTGAGCTTCAAGGCTTGCGCTCTAGTGCTTGAGCCACAGCGCCACTCCTGGCTTTTTCTGTGTATGTGGTACGGAGGAATCGAACCCGGGGCTCCGTCCATGCTAGGCCAGCACTCTACCCCCAGGCCACGCTGCCAGCCTTCTTGGCTTTTCCATCAGCTGCGGCTAGGGATGCCCTGGGGAAAGGCCTTGAGCCCCCTGGGTGGGGGCTCGGGCAGAGGACTCGCTCTGGCCAAGGAGGAAGGGAGCTTAGCACTTCTGGGCAGAAGCACTGGGTAACTGGGAGAACTCTCCCGGCTCTGGGTAAGGTGCCCAGGAGGGACGTGGCTGCTATGCTCACGGGGCAGTAACACACAAACCTTGAGCTGGGCATGGGGGCTCTCTCCTGTAGTCCCAGCTACTCAGGAAGTTGAGGCAAAGAAGACCAATCCCTAGAGCTCAGGAGTTTAAGATCAGCCTGGCACACAGCCAGGCCTTGTCTCAAAAGTAAAAATTAAGGAGTGGGAATGTGGTAGAATGTTTGCCTAGCATGCGTGACGCCCTGGGTTCGATTCCTCGGTACCACACACACAGAAAAAGCCAGAAGTGGTGCTGTGGCAGAGCACTAGCCTTGAGCAAAAAGCCCTGGAGCCACACGCCCGCACACGGTGGCTCACACCTGTCATTCTAGCTACTCAGGAGACTGAGATCTGAGGATCAAGGTTCAAAGCCAGCCCAGGCACAAAAGGACCTGAGACTCTTATCTCCAATTAACCTGCAAAAAAGGGGAAGTGGGGCTTGGCTCAAGGGTAAGGTGGTAGCCTTGAGGTGATGAGCTCAGGGACAGCGCCCAGGCCCAGTTCAAGCCCCATGAACCACAAAAAAAAAGCAAAAAAAAAAAAAACAGCTCAGAGCCTAGGCCTTGAGTTTAAGCCCCAAGACTAGCAAAAAAGAAATAACTAAAAATAAAAATCGAGCTGGGTGCCATGGCTGAAGCCTGTCATTCTGGCTACTTGGGAGGCAGAGGTCAGGGAATAACAGTTTGAAACCAGCCAGGCTCAAGGTTCGCAAGACGTCATCTTGCATGCTAGGCCAGTACTCTACAACTAGGCCACGCGCCCAGCCCAAGACATTATTTTAAGTAAAGGCTGAATGCCCTGGCCTGCGTGCTCCTGTCACCCTCAGCCACACAGGCCAGGGCATGCCAGGTATAAAACCAGCCCCAGCTGGGGAATAACCAATGGAAAAGAGGATGGAGAAGCCACTCAAGCACTAGGGGCTTAGACTGAGTGGCAGTGGGTGGGCCGGGGTAGTGGGCGTGGCTTGGATGGCAGTGGACATGACTTGGGACAGGCACAGCAGAGCAAGTGGGTGTGACTCAGAGAGGGGGGCATGGCTCACGTGGTACTGGGGTGGCTTGTGGAGCAGTGTTTATTGAATGGCAGTGGGCTCGACTCTGGTGTGGGGGCGTGACCCAAATGGAAATGGGCGTGGCCAACATGACTCCAGAGCCTGTGAGTGGGGCTCAGCTGTGGGGGCGTGGTTAAAGCAGCAGTGGGCGTGGCTCACACGGGGAGCAAACTCAAGGCCCTGAGTGCGATCCCCAGCACCACCAAAAACAGCACCTTTGAGGGATGCTTGTTACTGCACCAAAGCCTGTGCGGGCAGACACACCACCTTGCGCTAATGGAAATAGAGGAGGGTGGCCGCTTAACATTCCATCGGGTGACATCAGAGCTGGCATAGTTTGTCTAAGGAAATTCAATGTTATTTGGACAACAATCACACTGCCTAAGGATACATGTCTCAGAAGGAAACCCGACTGTTGGAAGGGGGGGAATCCCGATTATCCTGTTCTTCCTTTTCTTTCCCTCTGCTTTATTTATTTTTCTTTCTGCCAGTATTGGGGCTTGAATGCAGGGCCTGGGCATTGTCTCCGAGTTCTTTTGCCCAAGGCTAGTGTTCTACTGCTTGAGCTCCAGCACCACTTGCATTTCCCTCCACCATCACACCCGGCACCTGGGTTTCATAATGGCACTCAGGGCTTATGTCTGTAATCTAATCTTGGCAACTCACGGAGGCCACTGAGATCTGAGGATGGAAGTTCAAAGCCACCAACCAGCAAAGATCTGGGAATGGAGCTGTGGCTCCGATGGCAGGAAGCCATCCTTGAGTGAAATTATGGTGAACAAAAGGCCAGCGCGCGCGCGCGCACACACACACACACACACACACACACACACACAAACACACACACACACACACACACAATCACGAGACAAATTAGGAGGAGGAAGAACCATGTGGCCATCATCTAGACATAGAGGCAGGCAGTGAGCTAGAAAAATGTATAAATATCTACTAATATAATTGAGCGTTTGGACAAGGTCAGAGAGGCCGTATCTCAAACAACCGGAGTCCTGAATAGCAAGAGAAAGCATCCACACAAACAAACAAAGATCTGGGCAATCACGTTCCAGAGAGAAAGGAACAGGCAGTCAGCGAAGGCCCTGGAGTGCTTTTTTTGTTTTTATTTATTTGGTTGAATTGTCATTGATGTTTCCCTCCACACTGAGGTTTCAACCCCTGGCCTACTACGGGAGCCAGACCTGCAGCGCGTTCCTTTTCAACAGGGTCTCCCACTTGAACCTCCCAGGTGGCTGGGCTTACAGTCATGAAATACCACATCTTGGAGATTTCCCAGCATGCAAGGGCTTCCTGGCTCCTACCTGTACACTATGTGTCTGGGGACCATCCTGGATTTAGGGGAGCCTGGCTGGCTGTACTCAAGTGCTCATTCACACACTCATTCATTTATTCATGCATTCAATCATTTATCTTCCAACAGCCCCTGGCTCTACACACCAAAGTCACCCACCTAGCTAGATGACACAGCTGCCTCCTCTGGTCTCAGCACTGCCCTGAACCCCTGTGGCTTCAGAATGGCAACCAGAATGACCCTGGAAAACAGAAATCACATCATTTTTGTTATGTGCTGAGACCCTTCCCAGGATTCTTGCTTCACTCAGAATAAAAGTCACTGTCCTCAGAGCCCTGTGGCCCTCCGAGCCACCATGATCACCTCCTGGCCCTCAATTCCTCACACCTTGCCCAGCCACTTTGGCCCCATGGGCCTTCTCACTGCTCTTTCAACACGTATGGCATAGGCCAACCTCAGAGCCTTTGCACTGGCTGATGCCTCTACTGTCCGAGTACCTCTCTAATAGCTCTGTAAGTACAAAGTTGGTTTTTGTTTTGTTTTGCCAGTCCTGGAGCTTGAACTCAGGGCCTGAGCACTGTCCTTGGGCTTTCTCAAGGCTAGAGCTCTACCACTTGAGCCTCAGCACCACTTCCAGCTTTTTTCTATGCATGTGGTACCGAGGAATTGAACCCGGGTCTTCGTGCATGCTAGGCAAGCACTCTACCACTAGGCCAAACTCCTGGCCTCCACTCATGCTTTTGGGTTGGTTATTTTGGAGATGGGAATCGTACAGACCTTTCTGCCTTTGGTGAGCTTGAACTGTAAACCCTCCAGATCTCAGCCTGCAGAGCATCCAGGACTACAGGCACGAGCTACTGCTGCCGTCCAGACTCTGCTATACATTTATAACTCTTGCTCTGCGCTGGTTCTTTTGTGAACTGCTTCTTTTAAATCCTTTCCCTCTATTTTTTTTTTAAATGCATGGTCTATTATTATTCTTTTTCTGTTTTTTTTTAGGTCTGCGAGGCAGACTTGCACTCAGTAAGTGCAGCTTTTGCTCTCTAGCTGGCACTCTACCACTTTGAGCCACAGCTCTATTTCCGGTGTGCTGGTGGTTCACTGGAGCTGAGTCTCATGGACTTTCCTTCCTGGGCTGGCTTTGAACCCTGATCCTCAGATCTCACTGAGTAGCTGGGATTACAGGCATAGGACAATGATGCTCAGCTTATTACGATGATTTTGATGTCCAGTCACACTGACTGGCACCCCAATTTCTAAGATAACCCCCCATTCCCAAATACCACTCTGCAGCCTCCTTCCTCCCTGCCTGCCCCATTAGCTCTGTTGAGGGCTGGAAGATGAGTAACTAATACATCTTCCAGGTCCTTAGACAGACAGTGGTGGGGTTCGAATCCCATCCCTGTCACTCACCAGGTCACTTTAGTTCACAGGGCTCAGTTTCCTCATCTGAAAAACAGGCAGAATTCCGTGTTGTGAGGATGAGGAGAGGTACGCACACACCTGCAGGCAGGTGTGACCTGCTTAGCTTCTTCTTTCTGTTAAAAGGAAGTTCTTATTATCATCTCCATCAAAATCATCATCTTGAAAGCTAGGGTCTGCTGGCAGGCAGGGGACAGGGCCACATCCCCAAAGGCCATGCCCCAAAGGCCACGCCCTCAAGGCTTCTGGCAGGCCTATCTTTGTCATTATTAATATTGTCCAGGAGACTGCACGCCATCATACTCCAGGCCTCCTCCTCCAGGCAGTCCTCACAGTTTGCTGGAATCCCTTGGCACAAGTCCATGAACTTAATTACACACCACTGGGACCGATCTCTTGTCTCCCAGCCTACAGGCTGCTATTTACTTTTGTATCTCTATTTTAAAACAGGAGCCAGATGGCCTGGCTCCTCTTGTTTCAGACCTTAACAATGGATCCCACCCTTCAGGGGACTAATTCCGAGAGCCACAGACCCCTGAGGGATGAAGAACAAACAAACTGGCTTTGAGCCGCCAGCCTCCAGATCTCAGCTACCTGAGGGACAGGGACGGCAGGTGTTAGCCACCAGCTCCCACGGGGCTCTCACTTTGAGGCCAGGCTTTACCTGCAGACCAGACTGGCCGAGTGCTGGGACTAAAGGTGTTCAACAGCACACCCCCCCACTTCCATGGCTACATTCCCACCAGAGTACCCCCAAATCAGTTCCTCAGCATGCTTCCTGGAGGTTAACCCACTTTCTCTGAACCCAGAGATGAAAGAAAGTTTGCCTCAAGCCTCTGGATCTGGTGAAGTCCCTGGGAAAGATGTGAGTTCAGCAACCCCACCACCGAAATGAAGTCAAATGGAGATGATGGGGGGGGGGGCGCAGAGCAGGAAGTAAGGAAAGGGGTTCTGTGCAAACTAGGGGTGAGGCACACACCCCGTCATCGTCCCCTGCCCGCCTCCCCCCCCTCGCCTTGGTTTTGCTTTGGAGAGGGCAGGCAGGAGGCATCTGATTCACTCTTGAAAAACCGGCTTGGAGTGTTTCCGGGGAGACCGCCCACTGCGCCTGGTAGGTCCAAGCGGCCCTGGGCCCCCTCCCTCCACGGGCCGGGGACCCAGGCATTCGGGCTCCCCTCGGGTGCAGGTATCCCAGGAGAGAGAAGGAAGGATAGGAGGGAGGTGGCCGGAGTAACCCGGGTGTTCCAGTCTCGCCTCTCCAGCCCAGGGGACAAGCGCCATGGAGGGCAGCTGGGGCCTGGGGACCTGTGTGGAAAGGGGTGTGGGGAGGCAAAGACCGGCAGGTGCTGCTCAGATGCGAACAGAAGGGTGGTGGGGAGAGGCCATGCGCCCAGGGGCCATCCGGACTGGTGGAGGACACCCTAAGCCACGGGTTCGAGTCCTAGGTCTGCCACCCCTGGGCTGGGTGAGCTTGGGCAAGTCACCCACCCTCTCTGAACCGAAACTGAGCAGCTAGCTCCCCGCTCCCTTGACGTGCTCAGGCTCGATGACCCGCGCGCACAGCCTGCCGCCGCCAGTGGTCACTGTCACCACCGCTTCCCAGGCCCCGCGGGGCCCGGGGTGCTCCGGGCAGGGGTCCCGCGCCCGACTCTCCGCGACCCATGGGGTCCACAGCAGGGAAGGGGGGGCAGGGGACCCCGCCGACCGCGGCGCGCGTCCGTCCCCGGCCGCCGGCGCCCGGGAAGCTGACCCTGGGGTCCCGGGGCCGGGCACCCCGCCGCCCCCCGAGCTCCCCGGCAGCGCTCCCCCGCCGGGCCCCGCCCTGAGCGATCGTCCGGGCCCTCGCAGGCCTGCGACCCCTCCCGGCGGCGGCCGCACCCACCCCGGGGCGCGGGACACTCACCCGAGGCCCCGCCGCCGCCCCGCGCGTCCGGCTCGGCCCTCCGCAAACTCCGGCTCGGGCCTCTCCCGCAGCCGCGGCCGGGAGGGCGGGGCCGGAGCTCTGGAACGACCAATCAGCGTGGAGCTCCCGGCACGCCCAGCCAATCAGCGTCTCGCTGTTTTGGGCGGAACGGACGGAGACATTCCTGAGCGATCCGCCCGCCTCCCCCGGCCGACCGGCTCCCCCCCTCCGGGCCGGGGCGCAGTGGACCGTCCCACCCCGCCTGAGCCGGCGGCGGACTGAACCACCGCGGCGCTGCGGGGGGAGGAGGGGCTTCGGGGCCTGAGCCAATCGCGGACGAGGAGAGAGGCGAGCAGCCAATGGGAAGCCGGGGCTCCTGGACCACGTGCTGGCGGCTCAGGGTCGCCCCGGGGGGTGAAGGGGCGAGGCGCGGGCTGTGGGGATCCGGGGACCCGGGCCGAGTTTCGGGGTGGAGGATGTGAATGTCTACGTCCAGAAAAGTAAGGCTTTCGGGATGGCTGGGACAGCCCCGGGCCCAGGGCCCCCTTCCCGGCCCCCTCTGCCCTGTGCGCCATCCTCGGGGCGAACAGAACGATTCATTCATGCGCGGCGGGCGGGGAGGGCGCAGGGAGGATGGGGAGGGTCCGAGGCCGCCCGGTTTCTTGGGGTGTACAATGGACAAAAGCGATGCATTCAATGTGCAGAGACCGACCGAGCCCCCCGCTCGGTGCCAGGCTCGGTCCCACCTCTGCGAGCACATGCACGGGGCGGAGAGGCCGGGCCGAGGCTCAGGGACCAAGGCCTGGTGCCATGGACTTGTTGGTTTTCTGGTAAATGGAGCACCTACCACCTGTTCCAGAACTGCCCTTTCTAGGTCTAACTCTGTCTCCCTGTCAAATCCTGGCCCTCCTCCTCCCCTCTCTCCCCCTAGCCTGGCCCATCATGTCATAAAATTCTTGTGTGTGCATGCTGATTTGACTTTTGTGGGGGCTCCTAGGGCTTGAACGAAGGGAGGGCCTGGGCACTGTCCCTGAGCTTTTGTACTCAAGACTAACGCTCTACCACTTGAGCCACAGCACCGGTTTCCAGTGTGAGCGCTATTAATCGGAGATAAGAATCTCAGGGACTTTCCTGCTCCCGGCTGGCTTCAAACTGCCATCCTCAGATCTCAGCCTCCTGAGTAGCTAGGATTACAAAGGTGAGCCACCAGTGTTGGTAGCAATTAGATTTTACCTGCCCCAGTCAGTCTTAAGCCTAAGAAAGAAAAACACAAATGGACTTGAGACATTGGCTAGAAAGCTGTTTCCCTGGACAGGTGAATTTTCCTGGTTCTTGTTCAAACCATGCCACTACAGCTGCTGGGCTGGGACCAGACATTTGCTGTGCATTCTGGGGAATGTAGTTTCTGGAAGGCCTCTAGTTTGGTTCTGAGACCCAGCTCATGATTGAGTCTTTGCAATTTTCAGGGAGAGCTACCCAACATGTCAGCCTTGCCAGGGCCTACAGAAGGGCTCAAGGAAAGGGGAGCCTGGCCTGGGTTTTAGCTGCTGGTTGGCTTGCCTCACCTAGCTTGCAAACAGTCCTGATCTGGCTGGGGCAATGGCTGACATAGCCATTGTCCCTTCCTTCCGGTTCTTTCAGCCTCTGCCACCCCTTCCTCCCCCACTGTGGGCACAGACCGTGTCCTCTAGGAGGCTGTGACCGCCTTCTTCTGTGATCCTGGCTCAGGCCACCTGTATACCTGCTTCTCTGCACACCTAGAGAGGCCAGGGATGTCAGAGCCCCAGCAGCAAAGTCCTGAGCCCCCAGTTAAGGAAGTGCCCCAGAGAAGAGGGTCATGAGACCCGCTAGGGCGCCGAAGCACTCTGCCCAAGTCCTGCTCAAATTTATGGCATGCAGCATGCCTGAAAGCTGAGACTAAAAGGCCCCGCTCTGGGAGGAGAAGCTCAGAATTCAGTGCTCCTCTGTCTCTTTAGAGAAAAGTGAAAATCTCCATTCAGTAATGTCAACTAACACATGCCAAAGGCAGTTAGAAAAGAAAGCATGGAGAAGCCGCACTTGGTGGGGCACAGCTGTAATCCCAGACCCGGCAAATGGAAGACACAAGGATTGTGGCTTCAAGACCAGTTAGGGATACATAATAAAACCCTAGCTCAATAAAATAAAAATCACCACGTCCCTATCACCAGAGGAAGGCAGACAGATGCTCACACTGTTTCTAAGGATGGGTGAGTGTTTACAACAGAGAAATGGAGCAGGTGCTGCATGCTAGTTCTTTGTTTTTGCCTCCCTCCCTCCCTCCCTCCCTTCTCTGTCTGTCACTTTCTCTGTGCTACTACTGGGACTTCAACCTAGGCCCTAGGTACTACACTGTAAGCTTTTCCCCTCAAGTCCAGGATTCTGTCACTTGATCCTAGCATTTTGATGGCTCATAAATCTCACAGGTTTTTCTGTCTGGACTGGCTTTGAACCGTGATCCTCAGATCTCAGCCTCCTGAGTAGGTAGGATTACAGGTGTGAGCTAGGTCCCCTCCCCCTCTCCTTCCCTTCCCTCTCCTCTTTCTTCTCTCTCTTTCCTGGAACTTAAACTCAGATTTAGGTGTTGTCTCTAAGCGTGTGTGTGTGTGTGTGTGTGTGTGTGTGTGTGTGTGTGTGTTTTGTCTGTTGTGGGGCTTTAACTCAGGACCTGGGTGTTGTCCCTGAACTCTTTGTTCAGAGCTAGTATTCTATCCCTTTGATTCACAGCTCCACTTCTGGGTTTTCTTTCTTTTTTCTTTCTTTCTTTCTTTCTTTCTTTCTTTCTTTCTTTCTTTCTTTCTTTCTTGGACAATGTTCCTGGACGCTTTTTGCTCAAGGCTAGCATTCTGCAACCTGAAACACAGTGCCACTTTGGGCTTTTTCTGTGTATAGGTACTGAGGCATTGAACTCAGAGCTTTGGGTATGCTAGGCAAGCACTCTACCCCTAGGCCAGGCTCCTGGCTCGCACTTCTGATTGTTTGTAATTTCACTGGAGATGAGACTCTCTTGGATTTTCTTGCCCAGGCTGACTTTGAACCATGGCTTTACATCTCAGCCACCTGAGTAGCTGGGTCACAGGCATGAGCCACAGATGCCTGGCTAAAGGCTTGTATTTTAACAGAAAATTGAGATGTCTGCCTTCTGCTATTTGGAGATGAAGTTTAGCGCACGGAGGCCAGGATTCCTGCCTTTCTCTCCTATCCTCTCCTGGTACTCTGGGCTCCAGCCTTCCTGGGCTCCTGGCTGTGGTTTCTGGAGTAACTCATGTCTCAGGACCTTTGCACGGGCTGCTCCCTCTGCCTGGAGGACCTTCCCTCCCTCTCCACAAAGCGCTCTCCTACCTCCTTCCTCTTTGTTCAAATATCACCTTCTTGGTATTTGCTACGTTATTTTAAAATGTACCCAACACTCTCCACCCACTAGCTTTCTATTTCTATTTATTTATTTCTTTTATACCACCCGCACTTGACCATTAGTTTCCAAAAGACAGATTTTTTTTGGGGGGGGTGGGGGTTGTGGGGCTTAAACTCTGCCTGGGCGTTGCCCCTGAGCTCTTCAGCTCAAGGCTACCACCCTACCCTTGAGCCAAGCCCCACTTCCCATTTTGTAGAGGTTAATTGGAGACAAGAGTCTCAGATCCTTTTGTGCCAGGGCTGGCTTTGAACCTTGATCCTCAGATCTCAGCCTCATGAGTAGCTAGGATGACAGTTGTGAGCAACCGCGCACAGCTTCAAGACAGATTTTTTTTTTCCTTCTCTCCTACCCTTTCTTCCTCCCCTTCACTCCTCCTTTCCTCCCTCCCTTGCTTTCCTCCCTTCTAAAATTTGGGGTGCTAGGGATGGAACCCAGGACCTCTGTGCATGCTAAGCAATGAGCTCCCTCGGCCACGCCCCCAACCCAGAGCCACGCCCCTAGTAGCCAGCCGCACCTTAGCCTCTAGGTCACTCCTCAAAGCCACGCCCCCATCTGACCACGCCCCCCAGATATTGGATTTCGTTATCAGGGCTGGAAACGGGATATGCGCAGTTCATAGTTATCTATAGTGGACCACTATAGATAAGTTACTATAGTATCAGCAATAACAGAAATGGCAGCTATTTATGTGCAGCACTATATGGATATTTCTTTTTCTTTCTTTCTCTTTTTTTTTTTTTTGTGTGGATCATGGGACTTGAACTCTGTGCCTGGGCCCTGTACTGAGCTCTTCAGCTCAAGGCTACCACCCTACCCTTAAGCCAAGCCCCATGTCCCCTTTTTTGGAGGTTAATAGCAGATAAGAGTCTCAGGTCCTTTTGTGCCTGGGCTGGCTTTGAACCTTTATCCTTAGATCTCAGCTTCCCGAGAAGCTAGGATTATAGGCATGAGCCACTGTGCCGGCTTTTCCTTTCTTTTTTTTTTTGTATATATTTTTTATTTATACATTTATACTTTTTTTGTCAGTTGTGGGCCTTGAACTCTGGGCCTGGGTGTTGTCCCTGAGCTCTCCTGCTCAAGGCTGCTGCCCTACCCCTTGAGCCACAGCGCCACTTCCTGTTTTCTAGAGGTTAATTGGAAATGAATCTCACAGACTTTAGTGCCCAGGCTGGCTTTGAACCTCAATCCTCAGATCTCAAGCCTCCTGAGTAGCTAGGATGACAGGCGTGAGCCACCAGCACCCTGCTAAAACTTGTGTTTTCTAAGTAAGCACTCTACCTTTGAGACATGTCTCCAGAGTTTTTGCTTTTTATTATTTTTCAGATTAAGTCGTGTGTTTTTTGCTTGATCCAGTTTAGATTCCCATCCTCCTGTGTACACTTTTTGCATAGCTGGAGTGACAGGTGTTTAACGCAGCACTCAGATTTGACTGGTTGAGTTGAGGTCTCCCGTTGAGTTTTTAATCATATTGCTTCATTTTCATAGCAGGCCAGTAACAGAGAGGCAAAGTCACTTTACAAGGACACACAGTGGAAGAGGGGCAGAGCTGTGAGTCCAGCTCGAGGCAGCTCAGCTACAAGGATGCAGTTCCTAGAACAGGTCAAATTTCTGCGAGCAGAGTCACTAATCTCTCTGAGTAGGAATTTTGTGTATGTATGTGTCAGTCCTGGGGCTTGAACTGGGGTCCTGAGCTCTGTCCCTGAGCTTTTTTTTTTTTTTTTTTTTTTGCTCAAGGTTGGTGTTCTGAGCTACAACTCTGTTTCTGGCTTTTTTTGCTGATTGGATGGAGATAAGTCTTCTGGGCTTTCCTGCCTGGGCTGGCTTTGAACATGGATCCTCAGATCTCAGCCTCCTGAATAGCTAGGATTACAGGCGTGAGCCACTGGTGCTTGGCTGCTGTGTCATTTTGAGGTATGTGCATGCAGGCACTGCCAGGCACAGGGCGTTTGCCCTACCCGACTGTGAGGGAGGTGGTGTGATTGACATACGGGATCCTTCCCACAGAACCTGTGTCCTCCCCAATGCAGAAACAGAGGTTTACGGCTTGTCCAAGGTCACAGAGTTGGAGACAGCTAGCTGGCACTCCAAACCTGGAAACAGGAAGAGGGGGAGGGGCCTGGGCTTGCCAGCTATGCTTAGAGTCCCAGTGCTTGGGAAATCTGAGCCTGATCCTGCTTGGGCTATAGGAAACCATGTCTCAAAACAAAAAATAACAAGAACACCACACACAAAATCTACACAGTTCAATTGCTTGTCAGGCAGCCACCAGTCAGTCACTCAGCCCTAATCCCAGCTGCTCAGCAGACTGGGATCTGAGGTCCCACATTCAAAGCCAACCAAGGCAGGAAAAGTCCACGAGCCTCTAATTAACCACCCCCCCAAAGCCGGAAGTGGAGCTGTGGCTCAAGTTGGTCAAGCATAGCCTTGAGCATAAAAGCTCAGACAGGCCCTGAGTTCAAGCTCCAGAACTGACACACAGACACACACAACCTTCCTTTACCATACCATGGCTCCAGTGGCAGATTGCCAGCCAAGCAAGGCAGCCCAATTTGCCCACTGAGACGCCGAGTTCAGGCTCTAGTATGGAAGAATCCACCAATCACTCATGATTAAAATATGAAGGGCCTGGGCGGGGCATCCGTGGGGGCGTGGCCATCGGGGCGTGGCCCTAGGTGGGGGCGTGGCCCTAGGTGGGGGTGTGGCCATCGGGGGCGGGGCTCCGTGGCAGAGCCCTGGCCCCCAGGCAGTCGGCCATGAGTTTCATCCTTGCACACTCATACACAATGAAGGGAACAAGTGGAACGAACACAGTGTCAGGGCCACGGTGAAGTGGCCCTCCTCACCTGCCTTGGTGCTGAGGGGCTAGACTGTGAGGAATGAGGGAGCCCATCGTCCCAGGCAAGACCGGAACAGGGGCTGCCGAAGCCATACCTGTCAAGGAAAGAGTGCAGTGTGTTCCTGCAGCAACTCGGCCAGGCCCAGGGACTAGGAGTGAGGGCTGTCACTGTGTCCCCTTATCCACGTAACCAAGGAATGAAACTGCAAATTTCGACACAGTTGCTTATGTTTATGTAAATGCTGCTTCTCTCTGCAATTCCTAAAAATGCTTAAGAACAATACTGATGTCACTGCTTGTGTGCCTGGGGGTCCAGGAGGGAAGGAAATCCAAGAACCAGGTATGGTGTGCCTGCTTGGAGTTCCAGGCCAAGTTCAAGGTCAGCCTTGGTCGACTGCTGAGTAAGGAGGCACTCGGGCAAAGCCGGGAGCCACAGCCTGAGGACCTGCGACCCCAAGTGAGACCATAGTCCTGTACCTGCACCGCATCCGTCCACATCGCTTCATCTCAGGATCATCTGCCTGCAGCCAGTGGCTGACACTTGATTAAAAAGTCTCCTAGACTGCTGGGAGTGTAGCCTAGGGGTAGAGCGCTCTTCCAGCATGCACGAAGCCCTAGGTTCGATCCTTCGGTATCACACATTCAGAGAAAGCCAGAACTGGCACTGTGGCTCAAGTGTCAGAACACTAACCTTGAGTAAAAGTGTCCAAGGACAGTGCCTGGGCCCTGACTTCAACCCCCCAGGACTGGCAGCAAAGAAAGCCCTGTAGACCTTCCATGTCCACCTATGCTATTGGCTACAACCACCCATGGTGGCTGGGCATCTGTGGCCAGAATTTGTGTGTGTGTCTGTTATGGGGCTTGGACTCTGGGCCTGGGCGTTGTCCCTGAGCTCTTCAGCTCAAGGCCACTGCCCTACCCTTTGAGCCACAGTGCCACTTCCTGTTTTCTGGTGGTTCACTGGAGATAAGTGCCTCAGGTCTTTAGTGCCTGGACTGGCTTTGAGCCTCCGATCTCAGCCTCCTGAGTAGCTAGGATTACAGGTGTGAGCCAGCCACCATGCCTGGCAGGACATTGTACTTGTCTTTTTTTTTTTTTTGCTCAAAGCTGGCACTTTATCTTTTGGCTTTTTGCTGGTTAATTGGACTTAATAATAATCTCCCAGACTTTCCTGCCCTTGTTGGCTTTGTTCAAACTGCAATCCTTAGAACTCAAGTCACTGAGTAGGTAGGATTATTGGCATGAGCCACCAGCCCCTTAGGTGACTTTCTATGCAGCGCTGGAAGGTTTTCAAGTCCTCTGTGGCGTAGCTCGGTGGTGTAACACTTCAGATGTACAAAGCCCTGGGTTCCCTTCTTAGTACAGCACTGCCCCAAACATAAGAAACAAAGCAAAACCAACTCTAAATGAAACCCAAAACACAATAAAGCAAAGAATAGGTTGGTTTAAGCCTGTGTAGTTGTATCTTATAATAAAATCAGCTTCTGAAAAGAAAAAAAGAGTAAAAGTGTTGGTGGTCTGCAGATAAGCAGGGGAGGGAAGGCAACTGGTGTCTACCCACCCACCCCTGGCAGGGGTTGTGGCCCCAAGCTAACACTGCAGCCTGGCTATGCCTGTCACGCCAGTCTGGAGCACTGATGAGAGGGGCTCCGGCCACAGCCCTGGGCACTAACATGCTTGGCTCCAGTGGGCATGGCCTGAAGTTGTCTACCACCTGTGGGGACCAGGGAGGGCGGCTTTCCCCACTCCTGCCTTCTGTCCACCCCTCCCCACCCACAGCACGCCCCCAAACAGAGTCGCAGGACCGCTGCCCCGAGTTTTGCATCGTCTTTAATGTTGTCACGCATGTTAATGACAATCAACACACTTTGGTCTAGTGTCGGCAGTGGCAACTTACAATGAGAGGGAAGGCCTGCGCCCCACCTGGCCCCCGAGGACGGACAGACAGACGTTTCTGGGGCAGTCCCCCAACCCACATGTCCTTCTCCGTGGTCCACAGGGCGGAAACCGCGGGGCCTCCATATTTGTGTCCGCCAGCTTCACAAGGAATTAGAAAAAGTTATTTACACACGCTCCAGAATGCTCCTGAAATCAGAAGCAAAGACCCTTTTATCAGAAGGGGTCACAGCCAGGGCTGTGCAAAATCCACAAGGGTCAGGTGTCTCCTGGAGAGAGACAGAGTCCAATAGAGAACATGGACCTGGGCCATGGGACTGCCCAAGGATTGCCTCAGGGACAGAGACACCCCGAAAGTCAGCCCAGATGTGGAAGTCAAGGGGACCCCGTGTTACAGTTGGGCCCCAGGTACTGCTGGCCCGAGGTATGTCTTGAGGAGCCGCCAGGCAGTTCTCTGTTCTGTCTGGATGGACCCACAGACAAAGACAGACTCTCCAGCAGGGCGGGTGTGACAAATGTGGGCTCCACAGGAATCAATCACACGACACAACTGGGGTGCAGGGGGGCTCTGGGGAGGAGCAGAGGGTGGCTTGGTTCCTTCCTGCGGCTCCCACCACCTCCGCCCTAGCGCTCGGAAAAACCACTGGAAGTCTGGTGCGGACTTTGAAAGAGTGTAATATATTCTCTGGAAAACATTGAGTCCGAAAGCCTCCCCGGGCCCTCCCGCCCTAGGAGGGGGCGGCTCCCGGGGCCCCAGTGCTCCCCCAGTGGTACGGGGGTGCTGTGCGGAGTCTGGCAAGGTCCCTGGTTGAGTCCGGGGTGAGCTGACTATATGGGCAGAACCTGCTCCAGGACGGTTCTGGACGTCTGGGGGAGCCTTTCTGGGAAGACCACTTCGAACTCGATGATGAGGTCCCCCCGTTTCTCGGGCGTTTTGGGGAGAGGGAGACCTTCTCCGGGGACTTTCCGCCGCATGCCGGGCCTGATGACATCTTTGAACACCACGGGGATGGTCCTGCCGTCCAGAGTGGGGACATTCACCGTGCAGCCGCAGAGCGCCTTGGGAAGGAAGCAAAGGGGCGAGGAGGGTCAGAGGGAGGCCAGCTGGGGGAACCCACTGCCGCCCCCCCGCGGGTGGCACCCGCCCCGCCTTACCTCGCGCAGGCTGATCCTGGCAGGGTATACCACGTCGGAGCCGTCCCGTTTGAAGATGTTGTGGGGCTTGTCCTTTAAAACAAAGACGATGTCGGCGGGGATGTTGTTGGAGGTCTGGTCCCCTTCTTTGGGGAAGGTGATCTTGGTCCCTTCTTTCCACCCTCTCTTCACTTCGATGGTCAAGATCTTGTCTTCGTTCCGAATGCTCTTGCCGTCGGGGTTGAGGCGCTTGTGGGAGATCTTCATCTTCTTCGTGCAGCCGCTATAGATCTCTTCCAGGGAAACCCGGAGGTCGTGGGTGACGGGCGGGTCTTGCTTCCTCCGCGTGGGCTCCTGGGTGGGGCGGGAGCGGCCCCCGAAGTTCATGTTGGTAAAGCCCCCGATTCCCATGGGGAAGGCGGAGAACGGGTCGTCCACGTCCATGCCTTCCTCTCCGTTCCGCTGGCCAAAAAAGGTGTCAAAGGGGTTCCTGCCTCCGAAAAACTCGGCAAACATGGCGTGGGGGTCTCCGTGGAATGTGTAGCTGAAAGAGGTGCCATTGGCGCCGCTGCCGCCGCCGCTGGGGCCACCACCTTTGAGGCCTGGAAAACAAGAAGCAGAAGTCACTTTCTGTCTGGAAGCCCCAGAGGAGACTGTGGTTCAAGGACAAAAAATTATTAAGACCTAGGCTATCCTTGCACAAGCGAGGGGGTGGTCACCCCAGCTCTGAAAGGGGGATGAGGTAGGAGGACCGATCCCCAAGGACCGGCCCTCAGGCTCTGGTGGGTCTCCACTACAATCGCGACTACTCAGGGGATCTCTGAGGATCCAGGAACAACCCAGCCTGGGAACCAAAATCCAGACTCTTATTACCAATTAAGCAGCAAAAAGCCCAAAGCAGAGATACGGCTCATGTGGTAGAGCACCAGTCCTGACTGTGAACTCAAGCGCAGAGGGACAACAAACAAAACCAACCTGTTAATTAATACAAGCAAATGGGGTTGGGGGCATGCCTGCAGGGCCCAGAGTTCAAAGTCCAGGACCAGACCCCTGACCTCACCCCAGAGCCAACCAACCAGTCAAAAACCAACAAGGAGGGGAACGAAACCTAGCCGGGTGATGGTGAAAACAAGACAAAAAACCCACAAATGAGCTGGGGGGCTACGGAGACACGGCAAGGCTCGGGGACCCCGGGGACCAGCCCGTCTAGCGGTCCCCGTGTCCACAGGCGCTGCCCCATCCGGGGCTCTGGCCAGGGCGCCGCGGGGCGGGTGGAGGGCGGCCTCCCGCCCGAGCCCCGGTCCTCCGGGATTACGGGGCCGCGTCCCCGCTCCGCCCGCTCCGCCCGCCTCGCCCCCGGGCCCCGGGCGGGGCCGCCCGGCTCGCTCGAAGCTTCTGGGCCGGAGGCGCGGCCTGAGCTCCGCCCCCGCAGGAGGCCGCCCACCGCGGGGCGGAGGCCCGCGCGGCCCGGAGCCCCGGCCCGCCCGCCCCGGGGACGCACGGACCCCGGGGTCCGGCGTGCCTCCGTTTCCCCGCCTGTCAAACGGCGGGGCCGCGCCCCGGGCCGCGCGCACCTTCCTCCCCGTAGCGGTCGAAGATGTCGCGCTTGCGCGGGTCGCTGAGCACGTCGTAGGCCTCGGCGATCTCCTTGAACTTCTCCTCGGCGCCCGGCTCCTTGTTCTTGTCCGGGTGGTAGCGCAGCGCCTGCCGCCGGTACGCGCGCTTGATCTCCTCGTCCGACGCGCCGCGGGCCAGGCCCAGCGTCTGGTAGTAATCCTTGCCCATGACCCCCGCCTGCGGCCCGCCGCCCAGCTGTCGCCGTCCCCCGGCTCCGCCGCCGCCCCGTCGCGGACTCTATATACCCGTCCGGCGGAAGCTTCCAGAGCCCGCCAGCCCCCTCCAGAACCTTCCGCCCCGCCCCCTGCGCCGCGCCCACCAATCGCCGCCGCCCGGTCCGTGACGCGCGACATCCGGGGCGGGGCCTCGCCGCCAACGGCCGCCCGCGCGGGGTCGCGCCTCTTCCCGTCCTGTCCTGGGCAACGCCTCCTTGCGGCGCGCGTCTTGGCATGAGGAGTCCCGCCCACTTCTCGGCGAGAGCCAATCGCGTCCTTCCATCCTTACCACCGGACCGAACGTGCGCCTTGACCCCCGGCTGCGGCCAATAGATCACGTCTTCCTCGTAGGCAGCGGCCGCTGGGGAAAGGGGCGGGGTCTTCGCGGCCCCGCCCCGCCAGTGACGGGTTTGACAGCTCCCGGGGGCACGCCGCGTCGCCCCGTCCCCGGCTGTAGCGGGGGTCCAGGCGCGGCCCCGTCCCTCTCTGCGGGGCGCGGTGAGCCTCCGGGGCCCCGGGCCCGCCTGCGGGCTTCTCCCGCCGGCCGCGGAACCTCAGATGCGCCAGGCCCTGGGCTTCCCTGCTGAGCCGCCGGCGACGGCGCCCGGCCTCGCCTTCCTCCCCGCGACCGCGGCGATCGGGGCCGGGGCCACCGCGTCCGGGGCGGGCTGCGGCGCTGGCCCGGGCCGGGCAGGGCCCAGGCCGGGGCCGGGGGGGCGCGTCCGCGGTACTCCCTGCACTTGGAGGCTCAGACGCGAGCGTCGTGAGTTTGGTCGGCCTGGGCTACCCAGTAAAACCTTTTTAAAAAATCAAATCCTAAGCCAAGTCAACAATTGAAACCAACACCAACACCAAAGAAACAAACAGGCGCGTTCGGCGGGGCGTGCCCGGGCACGTTAGAATGTCCCCGAGGAAATGGAAGGTGCCGCGCCGGGTGTGATGAGTCAGCCAGGTGAGACACCAGGCCGGGCGTTGCTGGGAAATAACTTTTATTTAAAAGCGGTCAGATCAGCCTCCTCCACCGGTGGACTTCAAAAACAGAGCAGACGGGGCCCTGGCCCTGGGGAAGGACCCGCCAAGTCAGTCCAGAGGGGGGGTGTGTGCGCGCGCGCACACGCTCCAGACCGGAGGTTTGAACTCAGGGCATGAACACCGTCCCTGAGCTTTTTAATTTAAGGCTGGTGTCCTAGCACTTGAGCCACAGCTTCACTTTTGGCTCTCTGGCGATTTATTGGAGCGAAGAGTCTCATAGACTGTCCGGGCTGGCTTTGAACCATGATCTTCAGATCTCAGCCTCCTGAGTAGCTAGGATTAAAGGCGTGAGCCACTGGTGTCTAGCAAAACTTTACTTTTTAAAAATCAAATGAACACTTGTCAATTCTGCTCAAAGATCTTCAAACGTGTGGAAGTCACCAGTGGCAATCTGACTTCTAGCAGGGAACCATGTGCACAAACCTCAAAAGCCTCTAGCCAAGCCAGGCACAGTGGTCCATGCCTACAATATCAGGCAGTAGGACCTCAAGTTCCAGACTAGGCTGGGCCATGGAGTAAGACCCTGTCTCAAGAACCAAATGACAGCAGCAGCAGCAGCAGCATAAGCCCAACGTGTAATTCTACTGCTTGAGAGGCTGAGATGGGGAGGATTGTGGTTCAAAGCCAGCATAGGTAGAAAAGTTCACAAGAGCCCTTCTTACTGGAAGGCTTTCATGGCTCAGTGATGAAGTACTTGAATAGCAAGCACAAAGATTTGGGTTCAAACGCCAGCACTGGGCACAAACAAAAACCAAATCCTTAAGGTTTATGTAACAAAAGAACCCTGAGGAATAATTATTAAGTCATTCAAACCAAATGAATGGGCTGGGAGGTGGCCTAGTGGTAGAGTGCACAAAGACCCAGGTTCAATTCCTCGGTACCACATACATAGAAAAAGCCAGAAGTGGTGTTGTGGCTCAAGTGGTAGAGCTCAGAGCTCTAGCTTTGAGGAAAGCCCAAGGATAGCGCTCAGGCCCTGAATTCAAGTCCTGGGACTGGCAAAACCAAAACCAAACACTAAATGGATTGTGTGGGATCCAGCCACACAGTGCTGGCATAAAGCCAGATCTGAGGATCACAGTGTGAGGCCAGCCCAGCAGGAAAGTCCATGAGACATTTTTTTTTTTTTTTGTGGGTCTTGGGGCTTGAACTCTGGGCCTAGGTGCTGTCTCTGAGCTCTTCAGTTCAATGTTACTGCTCTACCCTTGAGCCAAGCTCCACTTCCCCATTTCTAGAGGTAAATTGGAGATAAAGAGTCTCAGGTCATTTTGTGCCCAGGCTGGCTTCCAACCTCGATCCTCAGATCTCAGCCTCCTGAGTAGCTAGGATGACAGGGCGGGAGCCCCTAGGCCTGGCTCCATGAGACTTTTATCTGTGATTGACCACCAGAAAATTGGAAGTGGCACTGTGGGTCAAAGTAGTCTTGAGTAAAACCACCCTAAAAAACAAAACAAACACAAAACAAAAACAAAAACCAGGAACAGGCAATGGATACAATGCATCCCCAATGCATTATATTAGTGACAAAAACAAGAACAAAAAAAGCAAACAACCCACTCAAAAGGCTGTGTGACTCCATGTTCCTCAACTTTCTGGAAAAGGCAACAAAACAAAACAAAAACTGAATAAAAAGCAGATTAGAAGTTGCCACAGAGTCTGGGGATCTGCTAAATGAGGCACAAGGAATCTGTTTTAGTGCTTTTGTGTCAGTGCTCTTATTTGTGGAGACAGGAACTCTGCATTCTCCTATCTCCTTCTTTTCAGTGCAGGGATATCAGGTGTGTGCTACCACACCAGCTGGAAATGTTCTACAGCTTTATGTAGTGGCTCTTCCCTGACTATATAGGTTCAGAATGTACAAAGAAAGGGGCTAATTTTTTCCTGTCTGTAAACTATACTTCAATTAAAAAAAAAAAACATATGGCATACATCCTAGGTAAGACAAGATAGGGCTGGAGAATTTCTCTTGGAGTTGGGAACAGGCCCTGGCTTGCCTGATCTAGCAGGAACCGGCGGAATCACAAACGCACCCAGAAACCAGCCAAGCCCAGGACCTTTACCAAACACATCAAGTGTGAGCTGTTCAAATGACCTTGGCTGCTCTTTCCCAAGCCTGGAGGTTCTAGGTTCAAGGCTCTGATGACCCTTCAGAGTAGCCACAGCCCTAGGGCCTCGTGTTGCCTTCCCCTCTTGGGAAAATTTTTACTGGAGATCCTGACATAATCATAACTGGCTGAAAAGACCTCGCTAGGCGTGAATCAGCCACTGTGCTCCAGATGAAATCATGCCATCAGATTGTGCTCCCTTCCCCCTCTCCTCGCCTGCCCAGTCATCACTCTAAGACAAAGGGCCAGTCTTCACTCCCAGGTTGGATTTGATTTCTGCTGACAGTCTGGTATTGGAAACCGCATGAAACTGAACTAAAGGATTTCTCATGCTTCCAACACTCATCAAAAACATTGGCCCAGCCCAGCAATGGAGGCTCAGGCAGGAGGATGGGTGGAGCTTAGGAGTTCAAGATCAGCCTGAGCAACAGAAGCCAGACACCCATCTCAACTGACAGAATGCAGAGCAGGGCATGGTGACACAAGATTGTAATCCTAGCCCTCGGAGGCCTAAGCTGGAGGATTGGGAATCCCAGCACCATCTGGGCAATGTAGGGAAACCCCTTCTCAAAAACATAAAATTAACTAACCACACACACAATTCCATCCCCCCAACAAAATGAACCCCTCCTTGCAGGGTGTCGGTGGCTCATGCCTATAATCCTAGCCACTCTGGAGGATGAGATCCTAAGATTGTGGTTCAAAGCCAGCGTAGGCAGGAATGTCTGTGAGACTCTTTTATCTCCAATTAACCAGATGCAAGGCTGTTATGGCTTCAGTGCTGGAGTGCTAGCCTTGAGCCAAAAAGGTAAGGGACAGCACTCCAGGCCTTGAGTTCAAGTCCTAGTACCAACACAGACACACACACTCCACCAATGGAGATCACAGCTACTTAGATCACATCAAGAAACTTCCAGAATGAGGAGCAAACCATGGCTCATTTTAGGGGTTCAAACCATCTTCCTTGACTTTGTGACAGGTACCACCTCACCCTTAGCAGGCTCTGGAGTAACACTCTCTCCAGCCCCCCAAGAATGGAAGACTGAGGCCTGTGGGACACTCAGGGCCCCAGGGTACTTGTGGGTTGTGGAACCTGCACTTTGGCCTGGTGCGGTGGCACATGCCTGTAATCTCAGCTACTAGGAAGGTAGATATGCAGAGGAGACTTGGCCACCTTATCTGGAAAATAACTATAATGCAAAAAAGGGCTGGTGGCATGGCTTAAGTACTAGTGCTGTCTAGCAAGCAAAAGGTCCTGAGTTCAAACCTCAGATCTGCTGTGGGAGTGGTGGGGAGGTGGGGGAGAGATAGAAGAAGGGAGAAGACCATTGGTTTTGGTTTTGTGGTTGTTGACAGAGGCTGGTCTCAAACTCAAGATCCTCCTGCCCCCATCTCCAAGAGTGCTGGGGTGACAGGCGTGACCCTACCCCAGCAGACCCTTTCCCTCTGAACACCCGGGAGTAAAACACCTTCCTGTTTTGAGCAGATGGAGGTCTCATCGTGGACATGAAGTGACAAGTGTCTCACCAGAGGCTCAGGCCACACAAGTTTCCAGAGCGGAAGTGGGATGAGTAAAATTCCCGGCTCTGACTCATCACCCACACTGGCCTGGGCCTGATCCCCAGTGAATCAGAGGCCTACCTTTGAATTTGTCCTGGGTTCCCCGAGTCCTGCAGGGTTCCTCTGTCGGGAAGGTGAACAGACCAGGGGCCGGAGTACCTGGAACCAAGAGGGGAATGAGATTTTGCTCCATAGTTTGTCCTGAAGTGGTGTGTGTGTGTGTGTGTGTGTGTGTGTGTGACAGACAGACAGACTCAGGGACAGATTTTGATCCTTGATGGCATCAATTTCTCTTTCTTTCCTTCTTCCTTCCTTCCTTCCTTCTTTCTCTTTTTGTGTGCCAGTCTTGGGGTTTGAACTCAAGACCCTGGCTCTGTCCCTCAGCTTGGGTGCTCAAGGCTTGGTGCTCTACCACTTGAGCCACAGCACCGCCTCCAGTTTTTGTTTCTGGTGGTAAACTGCCCCGGCTGGCTTCGAACCCCGATCCGTCAGCTCGGCGGCTGGGATGACAGGCGCGGGCCACGACCCCCGGCCGTGACAGGTTTTCACATTCCCCTCTGTCACAGGGTCACCCGGGCGACACGCAGGACCGGTCGTAGGTCCCCGTTCCTTCTCAGCCACTCCTGACCGATGGGGTCACCCCATGGACCGGTCTCTCCATCTGGGTTCCCGAGCCCTCACTCCAGGCCTCCCCATCTGCCCCCCCGGGACCCTTGGAGCTGCTTATCTCCGACTTCACCCACCATGCGTCCAGCCGCGGCGCCCGCCATGTGGACGCTGTCCTCCCTGTCACTCAACTCCTTACTCCCGCCTTCCCGCCTGGCAGTAACTGCCGCTTCCCTTGGTTTCCACAGCGACCGCCGCGAGGGGGCGGGGCTTGAAGGGCAGCGCCCAAGCTCCCTTGTGATTGGTGGGCGACCGGGCTCCTTCGTGTAGCCACGCCCTCTGCTACCACGCCCCTTCGCTAGCTTCCGCAATCTGATTGGTCAGATCTGTGGTGCGACCCGCAAGTCTTCCCACAGGCCGGCCTCCTGAGGGGCGGGGTCCGAGGGTGGGCGCGCCCTACCGTGATTGGCTAGCGGGGAGCGCGCGGAGGAGAGGGGCGGGGCGGACGCGGAGATGCAGTTAGTCTAGCGCGACCGACCGCTGCGAGTGCGCGAGAGGGCGGCTGAGTTCTGTCCCGTGCTGGTGGGGTAGCATTAGCGGCGGCAGCAGCCAGAACCAGCGTGCGGGATAGCCATGAAGCACTATGAGGTAGGAAAGGACGAAGCCGGGACCGAGCGGCCACCGTAGGCCTCTCTTTTTCTCGGAGGGCTCACAGGACCCCCCCCACCCCCCCGCACCTTGCGTTTAGTGCGGCTGAGGGAGAGCCGGACGGCGCGTGCGCAGTGAGCGCCCGCTGCGTTCCGGGGCCTCTCGTGAATTCCACTGCGCATGCGCGAGGGAGGTATTTATAAATCTGCCACCCAGGCTGTTTTGGGGGCGCCTTTTCTTGAGGCGGGGGGGGGGGCATGTCTTTGCACCGCGAGGCAGATGTGAGTAACTCCCCTTGGTGGGCCGGATTAGAGACTTCATCCTGCCGGAAGAGCGGAGGTGTGTGGTCCTTTTCCCAAGCCCTGCACCCGTCTCCTCGCCTGGGCTTGCGGTGGAGACGGGGCGGCCAGCCCCCACCTGTGACCTTTGCACCCCATCCTTCACCTGGACCGGTGCCCTGGAGGTGCAGGCGGGCCGTGCGATGCTCCTCCACCGCCGCCTCCCGCCCAGCGGCAAAGCTAACACCTCGCTTGCTGGTGACCCCAGAGGTCAGGTCCCTCCGCCTTCCCGTGTCACCAGGGAGAGACCTCAGGCCCACGGCCACTCTAGAAGGCAGAGGAAACTCGGGCGTCCTTCCCATGCGCCTGCCGACCTCGCTGGAAGTGGAATCGCCAGAGTTATAGCCCACCTTTAAGTAGCTGTCTGTTCTAATTCATAGAATAAGTGTCCTGCTCTTCAGCAGTGAGATTCTAGAGCTGAAATCAAGTTTCTGGACAGGAATCCATTACTTCAGGGTCACAACACCTAGCCCACTATGTTAATATGTTAAGTAAATCCTTAAACTAAGTTGAGAGAGTTCTTGTAACCTTTCTCCCCTCCCCCCAGTCCTGGCCTTGAACTCGGGGCCTGAGCACTGTCCTTGGGCTTTCTCAAGCACTCTTATCACTAGGTCAAACTCCCAGCCTTCTTGTAACCTTTTTGAGTGTGTATGTGTGTGTTTGTGGTACTGGGATTTGAACTCAGGCTCTTAGGTTTGGCAGCCATGTGAGTTACCACATGAGCTGTGCTCCCTAACCCATTGTGCTTTGTAGTTTATTCTTTTCTTTCTCTTCAGGTGGGGTCTTTGTATTTGTGTTCCCCATGCAGCTGCGATTCTAAGCATGGAGCACAGTGCCCAGCTTTTTAGTGACTGAGATTAGTTTTGAACACGTTAAAAGTTAACCTGGAGGGGCTGGGAGTTTGGCCTAGTGGTAGAATGCTTGTCAAGCACGCATGAAGACCTGAGTTTGATTCCTCAGTACCACATACATAGAAAAGAGCCAGAAGTGGTGCTGAGGCTTAAGTAGTAGAGCCTCTAGCCTTGAGAAAGTCGAAGGACAGTGCTCAGGCCTTGAGCTCAAGCCCAGGACTGGCAAAAAAAAAAAGTTAGCCTGGAGCTTCTATCCTCCCAAATAGCCAGGGCTATGCATTTGAACTCCTGTTTGTGACTACATGTCTCAGGGTCGTGCCACTGGTTGTATTCCACGCCATTCAGAAAAGTGAGACAAATGGGTGTTGAGACAAGAGGCCAGCTTGGGCAAAGGTAGCAAGATGTTTTCTGAGGAACAAAATACAAGAGCTGGGAATGTGGCTTTGTGGTAGAGTGGCTAGCATTCTAGGGATGAAGCCCAGGGTTTGATTCCTCAGTACCACATACACAGAAAGAGCCGGAAGTGGCACTGTGGCTCAAGTGGTAGAGTGCCAGCCTTGAGCACAAAAGCTCAGGGACAGCACTCAGGTCCTGAGTTCAAGCCCCAGGACTGGCACAAAAAAACCACTTCAGGTTCTTTTGTGTGTGTGTGTGTGGGGGGGCATGAGGCTTGAACTCAGCCTGGGTGCTGTCCCTGAGTTCTTCAGCTCATGTCTACCATCCTACCCCTGGAACCGAGCCCCACTTCCTGTTTTCTAGAGGTTAATTGGAGATAAGGGTCTCAGGTCCTTTTGTGTCTGGGCTGGTTTCATCCTCAGATCTCAGCCTCCTGAGTAGCTAGGATGACAGGCTTGAGCCACCGCACGTGGCCACTTCAGGTTCTTATGAGACTATCACCACTGTGTATCTCCAAGTATCATCCTGTAAGGGTGAAATTCTGCCCCCACTGAACAATAACTCCCTGTGTAAAGGCCAAGCCCTCAAGCCCTGATAACTTCCATCTGAACTAGCTCTAGGGATTTCCTCTTAAGGAAATTTTTTCCCCCCTTCCTTCCTCTTTGTTCTCATATAGGAGCTTGACCTCACTGGCTTTTTGCTGCTCAATTGAACAGTCTTGTGGACTTTTCCACCCCAGCTGGTTTTGGATTGTGATCCTCAGATCTCCGCCTCCTGAGAAGCTAGGATCACACATTCAAGGCCTCCTCACCCCCCACTTTCGACATAATGTCAAGAATGAGATGTTGTCCCTTTGCTGTTCCCCTCTCTCCCAATCAACTCTGCTCTCAGAATAAGGTTTTTTCCAGTATACTTTAACCTCTCACACTCTCCGTCCAACCCTGGAGGAGGGGTCAGGCGGAAAGCCCACTCTCCATCATGCAGCCAGTTTCGCTTTTCTGTTATACGTCAGATAAAGAACCCTAGCTACTCTCAGAAGGCTCTGATCTGAAGATCGGAGTTTGAAATCAGCTGGGGCAGAGAAGTCTGAGAGACTTATCTCTGGTTCACCAGAGAAAAGCTGGATGTGTGGGAATGCATCCTTCCTGAACTCAAAAGCACAGGAGAGCTTGAAGCCTGGAGTTCAAGCTCCAGTATTGGTACACATGGGGGAAAAATATCTAATGAAGTAGATTTCTTTTTTTCAGAGCTGAGGACTGAATTCAAGGCCTTGTACTTGCTTGAACTCTGGGCCTTGATGCTGTTCCTGAGCTCTTTAGCTTAAGGCTATTGTTGTACCACTTGAGCCACAGCGCCACTACCAATTTTCTGGTAGTTAACTGAAGATAAGAGTCTCATGGACTTTTGTGCCAGTCTGGCTTTGAACCTCGATCCTCGATCCTCCGATCTCAGCCTCCTGAGTAGCTAGGATGACAAGCGTGAGCCATGGGAGCCCAAAGGAGTTTCTTGAGGATCTTTTTGTTCTAAGAAACTGGGCTCCGCTCAAGTGCATGGTTGACCTGGAGAACCCAGGCTTTCCTGCTCAAGCCTTCCCTCTGCCAGAGGAAAGGGGGATATAGTCTCACTGTTCCCCCTGGCCTTGGAGGCGCTGGGGGTGTGAGCAGCAGTGGAGCACCCATGTAGCATTGTACAAGGCCCACAGACCATACCCAGCCCTGCAGAACCCACACAGAAACCAAATGACCTTGGAAAAATCATTCCCAGGCCCCCCCCCCCTTTGTAGTTTTCTGTGTTGTTATCATTCTCTGGTTTCAGTCCTGGGGCTCCCCACCGAGGCGGTGACCAGTAATTCCTGCAGGGAGTAGGAGCTATCCTCCAACCCAGGCAGATTAGTTCTGCTGTGTCTGGTGAATGTCACTCAGATTTAGCACATAGGATGAGAGAGGGTCTGAGTTATCCACATGGAAGAGTAGTTTTGGCTGAATGTGGTTGTGCCAATGTAATTCTAGCTATTCAGGAGGTGAGAGGTAGGAGGATGAAACCCAGTCTGGCTTAGGGCAAAAAACTGGGTCCCTACTCAAAAACCAACAAAAGCAAGAAGGGCTGGGCACATCTCAGTTAGTAGAGGAACCTGCCTGCCACGCACTCAAACCTCAGTACTGCCATTAAAAAAGAAAAACAGACTAGCTTCCTACAGTGACCTCTGATGCAGCGCGAAGTTTAGACTTCCAAATACCTTCCTGCCCCCGGGAGGCCTGGGAGGTTAGGAAGTGCAGTTTACTTGTTTATGGGCTTCAAGTATGCTAGGCTAGCCCTCTACCGCAGGCCACGCCCCCGGCGCAGGGCCACGCCCCTCCGGAAGTGCAGCCGGCCCCGCCCACTTCCCTCCCCCCACCCCGCCAGGTGGGAGGAGCTTCCCCCTCCAGAGCCGGTCAGGAAGCACATTTTACTGCTCTTTCTTCTCTTTTGTGGGTCATGGGGCTTGAACTCCGCCTGGGCGCTGTCCTGAGCTCTCCAGCTCAAGGCTACCGCCCTACCCTTGAGCCCAGCCCCACTTCCCGTTTTCTAGAGGTTCACTGGAGATAAGAGTCTCTGGTCCTTTTGTGCCCGGGCTGGCTTTGAACTTAGATCCTCCGATCTCAGCCTCCTGAGTATCTAGGATGATAGGCCTGAGCCCCCGCGCCCGGCTTTTACTGCTATTTCTGCCCTGTGGCAACACTGGAAGTGTGGGTCCCGCCGCGGCTGGGCGGGCGCCCCCTGCTCGCCATCTCCCCTGTCACCGCGGATACCCCGAGTCCATGCACCCAAGTTCCCGCCCCAGCCTCCTCCACGCGGAGTGAGCGCGGACGGCGGGGACGTCCCACGGGGAGAACGGGAGCAAAGCCCGCTGGGTGGAGCAAACTGGGAGGGCGGCGGGGGCGTGGCGTGGCGGGGCTAGCCGCGGGGCGTGGCCCCGGGAGGGGCGGGGCTAGCCTCGGGGGCGGGGCTCCGCGGTAGAGCCCTTGCCCAGCCTAGCAGAGGCCCTGGCTTTCAGCCCCAGCAACAGGAAGAGGAAAAGCCGCCATCCTGGGAGCGGAGGTTCAAAGACAGGCGGCGGCAGGCACGGGTCATGGCCCCCGCGCAGCTCCCACCTCTCTCCGGAGGGCAGGGGGGTGGGTGGGCTCTGTGGAGGGGTCCCGTGCCCTGGGCGCCGGGCTGGCGGGACCAGAGCCATGGCGTCCACGCGCCCTGGGCCTGCTGGGTTCCTTTTCCCCTTGGAAGTGAGTGGGCAGCGCTGGCTGGTGGCGGAAGGAGGGGAGCCCAGGTACCCCCATTCAGGATGTCGATGCCACCCCACCCGCGGCTGGAGCACAAGGGACTCCAGGGCTTGGCTCCATTGGCACCCAGGAGGAGGTGGGGAGGAGCTAAGGCTCCCTTTCCCCGTGTGGGGGTGGTGGGCGGCTCATTTTTGAGGGAATGTCAGAATTTATATTGACTTACTATTTTATTATGACTATTGGTGGTATTGGGGTTTGAACTCAGGTCTTTGGCTTGCAAGGCAAGTCTTCCTATCCCAGCCCGTTCTGCTTTGACTATGAGATAGGGTCTTTCTCTTTTGCCTGAGCCTGCATGAACCATGATCCTCTTATTTGTGCTTCTGAGACAGCACGGGGCTGCCCTACCCTGCTTTTTATGTGGGTCCCAAGACTTGAACTCAGGATCTGGGCGCTGTCCTGAGCGTCTTTTGCCCAAGGCTAGCAGTGCTCTACCACTTTGAGCCATAGTTGTATTTCTGGCATTTTGGTGGTTAATTGGGGGTAAAAGAATCTCAAAGACTTTCCTGCCCAGGCTTTGACTTTGATTTTCAGATCTCAGCCTCCTGAGTAGCAAGGATTTCAGGTGTGAGCTAGCACCCAGTTTGCCTGCGTTTTATTGGTTGACTGGCCCACAGATTACAGGTGCTGTAGGAGCCCTCACCAGCTCAGATGAGCCCAGGCTAACCACCTGTGCCAGAAACTCCCCCTGTCGCAGCCTGCTGCCAGTCTTGGCAGCCCTCCCTTGGAGACACACCCCTCCCTTGGAGGCACACCCCCTCAAGTCTCTCCTTTCATTTTTCTCTCTTCCTTGTTTTTCCTCTCAGGTACTAACTAGAACTTGAACTCCAAATCTTGTGCTTGCACCCTTCCTTAGCTGTTTTTGCTCCAGGATGGCATTCTGATCATTTCAGCCATAGCTGAAGTGATTTGTTATTTTGCTGGTTAACCTGAGCTAAGAGTCTCAAGGGGGCTGGGAGTGTGGCATAGTGGTAGAGTGCTTGCCTAGCATGCACAAAGCCCTGGGGTTGATTCCTCAGTACCATGCACACAGAAAAAGCTAGAAGTGGTGCTCTGGCAAATCTTCTGTGCTCTCATTTTATCCCAGCAACTGAAGCCCTGCCTGGCCCAGGGCCAGCACTCCTAGGCCTTCCCGACTGGCCACCAAGTCTTTTTTCCTCACTGAGTTTGGCACATGGAAGGCTTGGTGAGGGAAAGGGTCACAGTGGCTCTACAAGCCAAGCTCTTCAATCCAAGCTCAGGCTGAGTGGAGGCTGCCGGTTTTACAGGCTGGGCCTGCCCTGCTGTCCCCAGAAGCCACGGGAACTGGGTCACAGCGTGGGAGGTGACCGAGGCCACCATGACAGGCAGGGTCCAGTGCCACATCTGCATGTGTTGGCCCCAGGGAGATGGGCGTGCTGGGGCCATGGCTGGGCTGGGTGTCACGCCCCACCCCCATCCCCCTTGTGCACCTGCGCATGCCCTGTGCTTCTTGGGGAGCTGCAGAGGGGCAGGTGCTGGGAAAGGAACACCTGCTTGCATCTGGGGGTCTTAGTGTTTTCTTTTGGCAAAGGGGTAGGGGGCTTTCAGATTATAAATAATGGTTCTCCTCCTTAGGTCCAAGCAGGAGGCTCTGGAACTCTGAGGAAATGTATGGAATTGGAGCATTTTGCTCTTATAAAACAAAAAGGGGAGGCTGGGTGTGTGGCCCAGTAGTAGACTGCTCACCTAACATGCACAAAGCCCTGGGTTCAGTCCCCCGGAATCACATACACAGAAAAAGCCGTAAGTGGCCCTGTAGGTCAAGTGGCAGACTGCTAGCCTTGAGCAAAAGAAAAAAAAGAAGTGTTCAAGGACAGTGCCTAGGCCATGAGTTCAAGCCCCAGGACTGGCAAAAACAAACAAAAAAAACCCAAAAAGGGTTAGGAGCTAAGCCTAGAGCTAGAATACTCACCTAGCATGCACAAAGCCCTAGGTTGAATTCCTCTGTACCACATACACAGAAAAGGCTGGAAGTGGTGCCGTGGCTCAAGTGGCAGAGCTCTAGTCTTAATTAAGAAAATCCAAGGAGAGTGCCCAGGTCCTGAGTTCAAGCCCCAGGACTGGCAAAAAAAACCCCAAAAAGGAAAACAAAACTCACCTCATGCTAGCACTGCTGGCTCATGGCGGTCTGTAGTCCTAGCTACCCAGGAGGCTGAGATCTGAGTGGTGGTTCGAAGCCATCTTGGGCAGGAACATTCATGACATTCTCTTATCTCCAGTTAGCCACCCCAAAAAGCTAGAAGTGGAGGCGTGGCTTAAGTGGTAGAACACTAGGCAAGACTGGCATGCATGCACACACACACACACACTCTCCCAACCCCAGAACCTCACCTCCAGGCTGGGGATGTAGCTCAGTGTCAAAGTGAGCCGGCCCCCCGTGCAACATCAAAGAGCCCTGTCTCATTCTAGCTGAGCTGGGGATGCCCTTGGTGCCAGCAGACGCTGTGGGAGAGGGCAGGAGACCATGCTGATGGGTGTGGAGAGTGCTGGGCCCCAGGTGCCAGGTCTGCTGTTGGACTCACCTGCTGGCCGTCCCGCAGGGGGCGTGAAGGCGCAGTGAGTGGTTAGTGGCTGGGCTGTTTTTGGGATTCCGGTGGCCGCTAGGCTCCAGGTCTGGTCCTGTTGCAGCTTCCTGGCTGGGCAGTGCATTCCTGCCCAGAGATGGAGAGACCCACGTCAGGTGAGGGTGCCACTGGCAAGCGGGGCCCCTCCTTGTCTTGGGGGGGGCTGAGGGCTGGGAATTGAGGGTAGGGGGTGCTTCAGTGGGGCCCCCAGAACCTCCTGGGATGCGATGTGAGTATTTCGTTCTAAGGCACTTGGGCTGGTGACAAACCTGGGCCTCTTTGCTTGTTTTGATGCTGTTCCTGGGTCTTGAACCCAGGGTCTGGCCACTGTCGGGGGCTTTTGTGCACATCACTAATGCACCTGCGCACCTCTCCATTCCAGGGCGCTTTGGCTGGTTACTTAGAGATAAGAGTCTCGCAGACTCTCCTGCTCCAGCTGGCTTTCCCAGAGCCACTCACTGGTGCTTCCTGGTCCCAGCTGGCCGTGAGTGTGACGGGTAAGCCGTGTCTACAGCCTCCAGGTGGCGCTGGAACAACCGTTTTTGTTTTTGGAGATGAGTGTTGAAGCCTGATCTTGAACTGACCATCTTGCCTTTGTTTCCCAAGTGCTGGGATTACGGGCGAGTTCCACATCCCTCTAAAGTAATGTTTTTGTTTTTGTTTTTTGTTTTTTTTTTTGCCAGTCCTGGGCTTGAGCTCAGGGCCTGAGCACTGTCCTTGGATTTTTCTCAAGGCTAGAGCTCTACACTTGAGCCTCAGCACCACTTCTGGCTTTTTCTAAGTATGTGGTACCAAGGAATTGAACCCGGGTCTTCGTGCATGCTAGGCAAGCACTCTACCACTAGGCCAAACTCCCGGCCCCTAAAGTAATGTTTTTAAATAATTTTCTTTTTTTTTTTTTGTCTGTCGTAGGGCTTGAACTCTGGGCCTAGGCGCTGTCTCTGAGCTCTTCAGCTCAAGGCTACGTACGGCCCTACCCATTGAGCCACAGCCCCCCTTCCCGCTTTCTCTTGGATTAATTGGAGAGATAAGCGTTTCAAGGTCTCAAGGTCTTTAGGTCGTCCCCCCCCTCCCCCCTGCGGTCTTTGAACCTTGATCTCAGATCTCAGTCTCCTCCTGAGTTGCTACAATTACAGACGTGAGCCACCATGCCCGGACTTTCATTTTTTATTTTTTCTATTTTTGTGCTGCTCCCGGGTCTTGAACTCAGGGACTAGGCACTGACTTTGAGCTTTTTTGGCTCCAGACTAGCCCCCTACCACTTGAGCCACAATGTCGCCTCTGGCTTTTTTTTTTTCTTTTTTCCTGGTTAATTGGAAATAAGAGTCTCGCAGACTTTCCTGCCTGCATTGGCTTCAGACCCTGCTCCTCAGCTCAGCCTGCTGGGGTAGCAGCATGATTAGCATGAACACCGGCGCCCAGCTCCAGTGATCATCTTTAACTGCCATGCTCTGTGGATGTTAGGGTACCCTAAGAGGCGTGTGTGTGTGTGTGTGTGTGTGTGTGTGTGTGAGTGTGACAGAGGCCGAGGCTCGGGCTCGCTGGCTTTCATCCCTGCGGCTTGCCTCTCCTTTGTGTCAGGACTCCCCTGCTTTTCTGGGCCTCAGCCTGGGGCAGCAAAGCATGCAGGGAACACCACTGCACTCTGTGGCCCGTGTTTGACTGGCCTGTCTGTTGGAGGGGGCAACACCCTCCATGGGCCCTGTGAGCCGTGGGGCTGAGAGCCGCTCTCCCGAGCCCCCATGCACCGTCCAGTCCCCCTTAGGGTCACACCCACCCTCCCAGGGATCCACACACCCCATGATCGCTCACTGAGGCTGGCAAAGGTGGGGACGTCAGCTCAGCCTCTGCTCTGGCCCGAAGCTGCTGGGGCACCTGGCCCCAGTCCCGGGTCCAGGCCAAGGGGCCTGGTCCTGGGCCAGGTGTGGGAGGCTGGTGTTTTTCTGCCCTTCCTACCCTGGGTGACATTCTGTTCCCACTGAGGCGCCTCAGGGAGGCTGGCGCAATGGCAGCCCTCGGGTGGAGAAAGGAGGTCACAGGTTGCAGCCAACAGGGAAAGAGGTATTTCTGGCGGAGCAGGTGTGGCCTGTGCCACTCCCTGGCAACTTAACTTAGCAGTGTGATTTCTGAACAGTAAAAGTGGGGGAAGCTGAGAGGGCTGGATGGGAGGCTGTGTTTGTGATGAGGGGTCCCTGCAGGACTGCGGGGCTCATAGCCCCAGGCTCCATGCACACACTGCCTGGGTTGTGCCAGGCTGCCCACACGGGGAGGGGGGTGATGTCTGGTGATTCAGCAGTACCTGGCCTTCACTTGGCACAGGCTCCCTTGCTCAGCCTCCCCCTGAGCCTTCGGCTGTGCCACGGACTTAACAGCCACCATGGCCCTGCGTGGAGGCCGGTGCAGGCCAGCGCCCTGCTGGCGGAAGCTCCAGGTGGCAGGGGTGCAAACCAGATGGCAGCAGCAGCTCACCAGCATGCTGGCCCAGACAACCTGTCCAGCTGCCCCTCTCACTTGGCCTCAGTCTGCATCTGGCCTCAGGGCCTTTGCACCTTTCTTTGGTTGGTGTTGCCGGGACGCTGTTCCCAGCTTTCTCCCTCAAGGCTAGCACTCTTCCAGTCTGCGCCATAGCACCACTTCCATTTTTCTGGTGGTTCACTGGAGGAAAGAGTCTCATGGACTTTCCTGCTCTGGCTCGTTTTGAACCTGGCAGATGTGAGCCACCAGCGCCTGGCTGGACTTTGCACTTGTTTCTCTGTCTGCCTAGATCTTGCCCAAGATGGGGAATGGGTGGTGCCCTTGGGCCCAGTGGGCCTTGTTCCCAGGACTTCCCTGTGGAAGGCCTGCTTGTCTATGCCCTGTCCTGCATGAATGGCGGCCATCTGTCCCCTACCTCATGCCCTCATTCTCCCTGCACCCCGTGCAGAATCCCCACACAGGCCATGTGAGGGTGGGATTGGTGTTGGTCCCCTGCCCTGGGGACCACGAGGGTGTCTGTGTGGGGAGGGCAGCAGAGCTCCCCAAGGGCTCGAGGCTGGGCTGGGGCTCACTGGGTCCCCCTCTGTCCTGGGCCTGCACAGCAAGTGCCCTGGCCATCCCAGGACCTTGCCATGGCCACAAGGGGGCAGCAGAGAGGTGTTGGGCTTCACCCACAGCCAGTCTGCAGCTCAGAGCCTGCCCCGCTGGCCGGGCGTTGCCCTCCTCCAGTGGTATTTATCTAGGATGGGGTCCTGCTCCTCCTGCAGCCCGCTGGAATTGCCATGGGCCGCTGTGTGAGCTGTGTGGGAAGCGGTGGGACTGTCCAGTTTTTCTCAAAGCCACAACCTGCTTGGACTTGGGCTGCCAGAGAGGGGAGCTGGGGAGCCCCAAGTCCTCCACAGCAGTAGAGGATGAGCCAGGAAAGGCCTGGGGTGGCCAGGGGCTAGGGTGGAGGTCCCAGGGTTCTGGGGGCAGGGACCTGTCTCGCTCAGGACAGCTCCGACCTTGCCTAGCAGAGGTGGATGGGTAATGTCTGTGGATTGATAGTTCGTGGAGTTTTGGGGGTTCTAGGGATTGAGCCCAGCAAGGCACCGAAGACCCAAGAGGTCTGTGGAGTATAGGCACAGGATTAGGTAGACAAAGAGCGCCCCCTCCCGCCTGCTAACCACAGCTCTGGGCGGGGCTGGAGGAAGCCTGGCCCCACCCCTCCAGCCCCGCCCTTTGCAGGGTGGGCTTCAGCCACCCTGTCCTGGCCCTGGCCCTGGCCCCTGGCCACGCCCTGACCTTGGCCTAGCCTGAGTTGCTGTTGGCTTGGCTGAGGAACTTTGGGCCTCTGGGTAAGAATTCCTTCCCTGCTAGTGGGGCTGTCAGCACAGACCCCCCTCCCCCCTCCCCCCTGCAATGTCTCTATGCCCATCAGGCGTCCTGTCCTCCATGTCCTCTGTCCGCAGTGCCACACCCAAGGCCAGCCCCCTGCAGTCCCTGACTCCCCCTTGTAGAACAGCTGGAGCAGGGGGGGCCCGGTGGTCAGGGCAGTTCTTCTGCCTCCCCTGTCCGGAGCCCTTTGTCTCATTTCTGTTCCTGGTGGGTCCTTGTGGCCAGTTGTTACCCCTAGAATGCACTTGTTGGTTTCTGGGGTGGCCCTCGGTAGGACTCTTGCCTGGCAATCACAGACATGTTTGTGACAGTGACTGTCACAGTCTAGTGACACTTAGCACCCTCTCACCTTCTTCTACAACTTAAGTTTCACTGCCCCCAAAAGGAGCCGGGAACTTATTAGTGGTGGCCCACACTGACAATCCCAGCTGCTCAGGAGGCTGGAATCTGGGGTCTCCATGCACAGCCAGCCGGCCAGCAAAGTCAACCAGCAAAAAGCTAGAACCGAAGCTCTGGCTCCAGTGTTAGAGCACCCGCCTTGATGAAAAAGTTATGGGACAGCCGGCGTCTGTGGTCCCCTCCTGTACTTGCACCTCCACAGAAGGCTGAGATCTGAGGGCTGGGATTGGAAGCCAGCCTGGGCAGTAAAGTCTACAAGATGAGCACCAGAAAGGCTGGAAGTAGAGCTGTGGCTCAAGTGTTATAAAGTGTCAGGCTTGAGGAAAAAAGCTTGGGGACAGTGCCCAGGCCCTGAGTTCAAGCCCCAGACCTGTTACAAAAAATAAGAGGGCGATCTTGTAGTTAGCCACCATTCTCTCACTGTCCCACCCTTGCCCATGGCCAGCCTGTCTCCTGGTGGCACCCCCTTTTCTCCTTTTTGCCCCCCCATGCAGCCTTCATTGTGCTATTTGTTTCCACAAGTCTTGCACCTGTGGCAGAGCCCCAAGGGTCCTGGACCCCACCATATCTGCATCCGGAAGAGACTAGACTGGGGGTCGGGGCCTTGGGGCCCTGACATACCTCAATAGGGCGCCTGTGGCTCCTCTTCTCTGTGGTCTGGCTGTGGCTGCTGGGCTCTGGGCACCGCCCCTCTCCCTGCCACCCCCTCCTGCCAGCTGAGGCCCCCGATGGACAGCAGGGAAGGGTAGAGTTTCAGGCCCCCCCAACCCCCCCGCAGCTGGCTGCAGGGAGGGGGTGGTTGTATTTTAAGGTGTTGAGTGGTTCCGCAGGAACTCGAGGCCACCTGTCCCTGTGGCTGCAGGGGCTCCCGGGCGCGTGGGGCCCGGGTTTCCATGGCTGGTTGTGCACCTGTCTCTTTCCCTGGCCTCCACGCTGTGCTGCCAACTCTGCCCAGCTTTGTCCTAGGATGGGGCTTAGCTGCCCCCCCCTCAAGGCCATAGCTGGGCAGAGCCCCGTGTGGGCTGCAAGTGACCTCCAGCACTTCCCTTCCCAGGGCCAGGCCTGATGCCCATGGGGGCGGGTGTAGGACGGCCAGGGGAGCTGTGATGGCACCCCTGGGTCTCCATGCTGCCTCACGCCTGCATTTGTGGACGGTGGCTTCTGTCAGTGTCATGGTGGTGGTCCTGCCCTCCTCTCTTCCCTCCCCCCTCTCTGAGGTGGGGGAGCACGCCAGGGCATACCTCCTCTGGCCTCCCCAACAACTCCAGGGTGGGAAAGGAAAGACTGACTCAGAACGGGCCAGGCTGGTGGCGACATCTGTCCTCCCTCTCCACTCCCTGGAGACTGCAGCTCCCGCCCGGCCCTACCTTAGGCTGGGTACCCTGGCCTATGGGGGCTCAGGGCCTGGCTGGGCTCCCCTGGGGGGTGGAGGTCGGTGGCTGTATAGGTGACCTGTAGGTATGAGGGCTGTGGGAATCACCTGCCTGTACCCCACTTTCCTCCCCTGTGGGCCAGACTCTGCAGCAGCACTTGGTGTGGAATCTGTCACCCTCCTAGTAACACAAATCACAAGGAAAGTGATCCCTCGTCTCACAGCACAGCAGGGAAGTGCAGGATGAACGCCATGGATTCGCAATGCCCTGGGGCTCCTCTAAGCTCAGGGAAGGCCACGCCTTAACTGGGTTCTGGGGAGACCCCAGGCCCCTGCCCTTGTCTGGGCAAGGTGGGTGTGGGGGCTGCCCCTATGCTGTTGGGGGCCATGTCTCTTCTGGGCTCCCCTGCCACCGTGCCATGACTCTTGGGGACGCAGCTTCGGAGGATTTTATATTTAGCTGGGCCATGTCTTGGTGCCACTCATGTTACAGCTGGCACCGAAGCTGGTGGTGCCAGGGCAGGCACAGACTCCCTCCCAGCACCACAGCGGAATTTGATCACTGCCTGGCCTGGCGCTGCCGGGCACTGGGAGGTGGGTGGTGGGGCCGACGGCCGGCAGCTGGGCCGAGGCCTGGGTGGGCAGAGCGGAGCCGGGCCGCATGGACCTCAGCTTGAGCCTGGTGGCCCGGGAGGCCAGCCAGGGCCCCAGCCCCAGTCTCAACGGCTTTCCCCGGCCTGCGCCCCCCAAAGTAACCAAGAAAGCTAAGAAAGCTGTTCTCTTCTTTGAGGTGGAGATCCTGGACGCAAAGACCAGGGAGAAACTCTGCTTCCTGGACAAGGTAGGACCAGCACCCCGGTCTGCTGCTGCCGCAGGCCAGCCCTTATGCCCACAAGGACACACAAGGGGCTTTGCCATGTCTGGGCACAGCAGGCAGCTGCGGTCCTGGGTGGCCAAGGAGGTGGCCCTGCCTAGAGCCAGAAGGGAAGCAGCCTCCGTGGGGCTTGGAGTCTGGGAAGGTGGGAGCCGATGCTACCCCTGGGGTGGCGCAGAGCAGCCCCAGGCAGATGGGGACCCCACAAATGCCGTTGCTCCTGGGACAGAGGTGGTTAGGGGCCTCTGCTGTTTCCTAGCTAGCTGGGCCCATCCTGGGTGCCCGTGGCTCAGAGCCCCCTCCCTAGACAGGCTGCACACTCCTGCCTAGCCCATGTGGGAAGGGGGCCTGGGCCCCAACTCCCCTTTCCCAGAGCAGCAGCCCTCCTGGCTCCAAGGCCTGGGCCTGACACACCCTGTCTTCCAGGTGGAGCCTCAGGCCACCATTGCAGAAATCAAGAACCTCTTCACCAAGACCCGTGAGTCCCGGGCCTCCTACCACCCCCCACCCGGCCCTGGCTTCTCCAGGCATGGCCATCTCGGGGACGCCCTTGCAGGGCTTTCGAAGGACAAAGGCTGCCTCTGCCATCCTGCCTGTGTCCTTCCAGCAGCCTGGCCAGGGCGGTGGGCTGTGGGATCCCGGGGGGCTGGCACACGGGAGGCAGTGCCTAGCAGGGGTCTACTGCCTCGTGACTGCCACTGTCCCTGCAGATCCGCAGTGGTACCCTGCCCGCCAGTCCCTCCGCCTGGACCCCAGTGAGTATGGCTGTGTGGGGCGCCCCTGGGCTCCGGGGGCAGAGGGAGGGGACCCGGGCAGCCCTGAGCCCCGGCCGCCTCTCTGCAGAGGGCAAGTCCCTGAAGGATGAGGATGTCCTGCAGAAGCTGCCCGTGGGCACCACGGCCACGCTCTACTTCCGGGACCTGGGTGCCCAGATCAGCTGGGTGACGGTGAGTGCCCCCTCCCCCTGCCCCTCCCCGTGGGGCTCGCCCGCCCCTGACAGCCCGCGCGCCCCCAGGTCTTCCTGACGGAGTACGCCGGCCCGCTGTTCATCTACCTTCTCTTCTACTTCCGCGTGCCCTTCATCTACGGCCACAAACACGACTTCACGTCCAGCCGGCACTCGGTGGTGCAGTGAGTGGGGCGCCCGGGGTGGGGGGGCGGGCGGCCCCGCGGCGCCCTGAGCTCGCTTCCCCCACAGCCTCGCCTGCATCTGCCACTCCTTCCACTACGTCAAGCGCCTGCTGGAGACGCTCTTCGTGCACCGCTTCTCCCACGGCACCATGCCCTTGCGCAACATCTTCAAGGTGAGCGAGCGCAGCGCCGCAGGCCCCGCCCCCGGAGGCCCCGCCCCCGGAGGCCCCGCCCCCGGAGGCCCCGCCCCCGGAGGCCCCGCCCCCTGCCGGCCGCCCCGCCCACCTCCCCGTCCCTCCCGCTCGCTTTCAGAACTGCACCTACTACTGGGGCTTCGCGGCGTGGATGGCGTATTACATCAACCACCCGCTCTACACGCCGCCCGGTGAGTGTCCTCGACGCCCACCCCGACACCCCCTCCCCAACCCCTCCGCCCTGCCCTCACCACTCCCCTGCTTCCTCCGCAGCCTACGGCGCTCAGCAGGTGAAGCTGGCCTTGGCCATCTTCGTGGTAAGGAGGTTGGGGTGGCCCGGGGCCGGGGAGGGGCGGGACGGGGCGGGGCTCTGGCTGAGCCCGCTCCTCCTCCTCGCAGATCTGCCAGCTGGGCAACTTCTCCATCCACATGGCCCTGCGGGACCTGCGGCCTGCTGGTGAGTGTGGGCCGGCGCCCAGGGAGGTCGGGTCAGACCCGGGGTGACTCCAACCTCCGGCCTGCCCACCAGGGTCCAAGACCAGGAAGATCCCGTACCCCACCAAGAACCCCTTCACGTGGCTCTTCCTGCTGGTGTCCTGCCCCAACTACACCTACGAGGTGAGGGCGGCCGGGTCTCCGCACCCCGGGCTGGGGAGGGGCCTGGCCCGGTGCTTACCCGCCGGCACTGTCCACAGGTGGGGTCCTGGATTGGCTTTGCCATCATGACGCAGTGCGTGCCAGGTGAGTGCACCCCCTCCCCCCCTCCCAGAGGGGCCCCCCCTCGCCCTGACACCGCCCCGCTCTGCCCCGCAGTGGCTCTCTTCTCCCTGGTGGGCTTCACCCAGATGACCATCTGGGCCAAGGGCAAGCACCGCAGCTACCTGAAGGAGTTCCGCGACTACCCGCCCCTGCGCATGCCCATCATCCCCTTCCTGCTCTAGCACCCCACCCGCCCTCCTGCACCCCGAATAAAACGGCCTGCTCGCCAGCTGGACTTTGTGTGTCTTCTTCCCCGGGCTCGGCGACCCCTAGCCACCCTCCCCTCCGCACAGGAAGCCACGGGCTGGAGACGGGCGCCGCCCGCGGGCAGGCGTTTATTTCTCAGGGGCTCCCAGGCCGGCGTGGCCGCCTACAAGGCCACCTCGGGGCCCACCTCGCCGATCACCTCGCCTTTGGCCACTTTGGCTGCCTTGTGTTCCCTCCGCTTCTTGCGCTGCAGTAGCCGCCGTTCACGTTCGAACTCCTTCATTCGCTTCACATAGCTGGGGGACAGAGGGGGCTCAGGCTGGGGCGAGGGCCAGAGGGGGGGGTGGAGGGGTGGGGCGGGACAGCGGGGCGGGACTCACTCTTGGTGCTCGCAGTAGTCCCAGTCGTGCTGCTGGTGCTTGCAGGCCATGAAGTTGGGGAATGTGTCCCGCTTGCACTTGAGCAGGCGGATGAGGTAGTGGGCGCAGTAGTCCCGCTGCTCCAGCGTCAGCTGCGCGTCGTTCATCTCCTGCTGCGTGGCCACCATCACTGCAGGGACCAGGCTGGGGCTTAGTGCGGCCCATGAGCCCCATCCATCCCAGGGGCCGGGGCCCCCGCAGGAGTCACAGGCGTGCGGAGGCCCCACAGAAGTGGAAGGTTGGAAGGGTTGGGTTGGTCCTGAGCATTCACAGGGTGGGCACACGAGGGCCAGGACTGTCAGTGGGGTCACGGAGCCACACGGGCTCTGACCACACTGGCCTCACAGGGCCTTCAAGAGGCTGGACAGGGGAAGAAGAAGTGGACTCAGGCCAGTCCTAGAGAGGTGCCACTCCTGATCTGTGCCAATGACCCTGGGCCTTGCCCTGCACCGGCAAAACAAGCTCACCTGGCTGGGAGTTTGGCCTAGTGGTAGAAGGTTTGCCTAGCATGCATGAAGACCCAGGTTCCATTCCACAGTACCACATACATAGAAAAAACCAGAAGTGGTGCTGTGGTTCAAGTGGTAGAGCTCTAGCCTTGAGAAAGCCCAAGGACAGTGTTCAGGCCCTGAGTTCAAACCCAGGCAGGACTGGCAAAAACAACAACAAAAACCAAGCTCACCAGGGGTGGGGCAGAGGCCTCACGACAGAGCTCCCGCAAGGCCCTTAGTTCAAACTTCTCCATGGTACCAGCGGCACAGGTCTGTAATCCTGGCCACGAAGGAGGCTGAAATCTGAGGACGGCAGTTCAAAGTCTGCCAAGGCGATGAAAAAGCTGGAAGTGGCACTGTGGCCCTAGTGGTAGAGCACTCACCTTGAGCACAAAAACTCAGTTCAGACACTCAATTCAAGTGCTCAGTACTGGTACAAAACAAAAGTACCCCCTTTCCCAACCACCAACTAACAAATGTGCTGAGGGGATTCTAGGCATGCTTGGTTCCTGAGTTCAGTCCTCAGCAACACACACTGACAAAAGATCACTCCCCCCCCCCACCTTAAACCAAATACGATCTCAAAACACTGTCCCCTCATGGATGGGCTGCAGTTCCTGTCTGGCGCTGGTTCATCCAGCCTGGCTTCTGGGCTGCGGTCTGGTGAGACCAGGTCCGGGTTTCCTGCCCTCTGCCCTCGTCATCTCAGGGCTCGCCTCCCCTGCCCAGGTCTGTTTCGTGTGATGCCCTCCTAACATGCACCCAGTCGAGGTCCCCGCCTCTCTCTGGGCCTCCTAAACCAAAGCACACCTTCACTTCACTCGCCTAGACCCTCCCTCCGCTCAGCTTTGCAGAGGCCACGCAGGGCGCCCGCTTCGTGCTAGGACAGGGGAAGGTGACACACGCCAGCCGGCAGGGACCAGGGCAAGAACCGGCAAGGGTGAAGGGAGAGAATGTTGGGAGGGGTGGCTAGGAACGCGCGGGAAGAACATTTCAGATCGCTGGGGCATCCAGGTTTGGGGGTTAAGCACAGGGAGGATGGAACTTCAGCGGGACCCGACACCCCCTGGGCGAGGCCGGCCTGGGGGAGGTCGGCGGGGCCAGGAGCTGTGTGCGCGGGATCGGGATCGCAGCGTGCCGGCCGCTGGTGCCTGGACGGGGACTTGTGCTCCCCAAGGAGAAAAACCAGCGGGGGTTAGGGGTGCAGCCCAGGGGCCTGCTTAGCGTAGCACCCTCACTTTCCCGGGCATGCATCTACGGGACAGTGACATCTGGCTGGGGGGCAATGACGCTCCTTGCGAGACAAGCACTCCCGCCGCCCCGCTCCGCCTCCGGGGCTGGCCCTGCGCCGCGGCCTCAGTTTCCCTTCTGTCTCCTTCTGTCCCCGGGCATTTGCTCACGCCAGGCCTGTCCCTGCGAGGCTCCCACCCCCACGCAGGGTCGCACGCCTGCTCGATGCCCCTCCCGGCCGGGCACGAGGATGAACCCAGTCCGGAGGCCTCCAGGTTACGGGGTCCGGGACCCAGCGTCCCGCTTCCCCGCACGGACGCCCGCGCGTGCGCAGAGCCTCACCGCGCTCCTTGCGGTCCGGCATGCCGTAGTCGGGAGGGAACGTGGGCATCTTCAGAGGATCGGGCTCCCCCGAGCCATCGTCGACAAAGCGCCGGGCCAGGTGAGCCCCCATGGCTGCTCCGCCACCGAGCCAGCCCCGCCACAACCGGGGTGACCTCGCTCCCGCCCGGAAGTCCCGCCCCGCGCTGCGCCGCAATGACTTCCGGTTGCTGCGGTCGCGGCGGGGAGCATAGAGGTGAGCGCCGGGAGGACTTCCGGGCGGGATCGCGCGCCGCCTGGCGGCCGGGCGGGAGAGGACTCGCGCAGCCGCGTTCGATGGGCGTGGCCTCGGGCGGCTCCGCCTCCCGAGCCCGGGGCGGGGCCTCGCCCCGGCCTCGCCCGGGCCGCCCCCGGGTCCCCGCCCCAGGCTCGCGGGTGTCCCGGGCTCCAGCACTTCCACTAGCCGGATCCTCGGTGCCACTTGTCAAAGCACGTTTCGCTTCTGAAGCCTAAGAAAGGTGGCGGCCAGGCATGGAGGCGCGCGCCTGCGATCCCAGCACGCGGGAAGCCGGGCAAGAGGAGGGAGCTTGAGGATTCCGTGGGTGCAAAGTAGATACATAAAAATGGGATTCCAACAACAACAACAACAAGCCGGCGCGGTGGCCCACGCCTTCATCCTAGCTACCCAGGAGGCTGAGATCTGAGGATCCAGGTTCAAATCCAGCCCGGGCACAAAAAGACCTGAGACTCTAATCTCCAATTAACATCTAGAAAAATGGGAAGTGTGGCTTGGCTCAGGGTAGGGAGGTAGCCTTGAGCTGAAGAGCTCAGGGACAGCGCTCAGGCTGAGTTCAAGCCCCATGACCCACAAAAATATAAAGTAAAGTACACGAATAAAAAAAGAGAACTGAAAAGGAAAAGTTACCAGGCCTCAGGTATTGTCTGTTACAGCAACAACAACATATAGGGATAAAATCAGGAGAGACCCATCGGATGTGTGCATGAATAAATGGGAAAGTCAAGAGCAACCAATCAGATTGGGGCAGGCGAAGGGGGCCAATCAAACAGTTGTGTGAATGATGGGGGCGGGGGGGAAGCAGGAGGGACCAATCAAAGGGCAGCACGAATTAATAGCGGATAAGGAGGTCTCCGGCGGGGCCAATCAGATGGTGGCATGAATGAAACCAGGAGGGACCAATCAGATGCTTGCTGGAGTGACCAGTCAGGTCGTTGGACAGATGACCAGGCGGAGAAGCGGGGTCTCACTTTTTCGGTTGTTTTGTTTTGGCCTGGGTCAGTTTGGACTACCCTCACCTGGTTTACACTTGCCGAGTGGCGGGGCTAACTGGCATGGGTCAGTCAGTTATAGAGACTTTGATTGGCCTCAGACCTCAGTCCTCCCGATCTCTGCCTCTCCAGTCTCTGGGATGACAGGCGCGCGCCACAGTGCTCCCTTAAGTCCTTGGGGTGCAGATCTATTCTGGGGACCTGGGGGCGGGCATGACGTTAGACCACACGTCTGGGGTGGGGGAGCCAGGCTCAGGCACCCAGCACGTGAGGCCTTCCTGTTTTTCTGCTTCCAGTCGCTAGACCATTCTATGCCCCTCCCTCCAGCCCCAGCGCTGGCTTGCTGCCCACGGCTCCCTGCCACGCGCCTTCCTCGTCCGCCCTCTAGCTCTGTCCCAAGTGGGAACGCTAGGCGGGGCCTCCTGAGCATGTGGTGGGGCTGGGGGAGGAAACTGTGGGTCCTAGCTGAGTCCTTTCATGGTCTGCTGGATGAGAAGTCAGATGTACCAGTAAGCCCCAGGGAACATCCTGCCTCCGCCTCAGGGGTGGGGAAAACCCTGCCTAGAAAGTGGGTGGGACGCGGGGCTGGGGGGGGGGGCTGGCTTCCGTCTGCACCCAAGAGAAATGAGCTTGGTGACAACCTTGACCAAAGCTCAGTGGACAGGATGGTCAGTCACTCATTCACTCAGTGAACACCCACTGGGCATGTTGTTACTAAGTGGTAAATCACAGCAAAGACAGATCAGAACCCATGCAGAAGAGGAGAGAAGAGAAGGTGAGGGAGGCAGCCCAATCCCAGCACTCAGGAGGGCAAGGTGGGGAGGCCAGCCTAGATTTCACAGTGAGACACTGTCACAGACAGACACCCAGTCCTAGGCTTGAACTCAGGGCCTGGGCACTGTCCTTGGACCTTCTCAAGACCAGAGCTCTACCACTTGAGCCACAGCCCCACTTCTGCCTATTTCTATGTATGTGGTACTAAGGACTCAAACTCGGCTCTAGGCAAGCCCTCTACCACTAGGCCACAATTCAGCCCACGACCCCCCTCTTTTGAGGTAGGGAGTCCCTTTGTGCCCAGGTTGACGTGGACTGCGTTCCTCCTATCCGTGTGTCCGTGTGGCTGGGAGGAAATGGAGTTTCCCAGACCTCCTGTGCCCAGGCTGGCCTCAGTCGGGAGGAAAGCGCTAAGCTCTCGGTCTCCAATGCCGCCCACCTCACCCTCTAAGGTGGAGGTCGGCAGTGACAGTTGTGGAGTCCAGGACTTCATCACTTGAGCCATATCTTGTGTTTTGCTTTTTTACAGCTATGGCCTTGAAATGTCATCTTCCTGCCCCCCTCTCCTGAACAGGGCGGATCACTGTCCAGAGACACCAGGTCTAGCTTGCTTTAGAGATGAGGCTTCATTAGCATTCTGTCCAGACTGGCCTTGAACTCTGATCCTTCCATCTCTGCCCCACCCCTGTCTAGCAAGGTCTGGGGCTGTTTGGGGGCCGTGTCCCTGGGGGCTGTAGTCGGTTTCCCCAGGTGGAGGAGGAGGGCGGTGTGGGGAGGGGGGCGGGAGCTTCCTGGGGCAGCAGATTTGCATGTTCTCCACCTCTGAGTCGGCCCAGGAAGGAGGAAGAGGGTCAGAGGTGCCAAGTCGCGGCTCTGGCGTGTGGCCTGGGCAGGGGACAGCCATGCAGAGCTGGTACTCCAACGTTGAGCGCTGGGACTCGCCAGGTGCGGCCCTGGCCAGGCTCCAGCTGGACGCAGGCAGTCGATGCCAGCCATGGCGGCTGAGGGCAGAGGAAGGAGGGGGGCCTTGGCGGGGGATGCCTTGTCTTTTGTTTTTCTGTCAGGCCTGGGGTTTGAACTCAAGGCCTGGGCACCGTCCCTGAGCTTCTCCACTCGAGGCTGGCGCTCTACCACTTGAGCCACGGCTCCGCTACTGCTTTTCCGGGAATTAGTTGGAGATAAGCTTCTTGAGGAGTTGTGAGATCTGGATTGGCTTTGAACCGCCATCCTCAGATCCTGCCTAGTGGGGCTTTCTGGTGTGAGCCGGGGTGCCTGGCCTCACTTGCCTTTTTTCTGGAAGGGATGGCGAAGCCCGAGGAGGAGGAGGAAGAAGATTATGAAAATGCTGCTCCCAGTTACAAGGACCTTCCTCCTAAGCCAGGTGAGAGCGCTGACTTCCAGGAGCAACCAAGAGTCATGCTGCACCCATGAGGGGCTGGGGCCGATCTGGACTCACAGAGAAGGAACAGAAGGGAAAGGACAGGGAGAGTCTTGTCTGCAAGGGTGGAGGCTGGAGGAGGGGACACTGGAGTGGGGTCTTGAAGGACGAGTAGGAGTGTGTGAGGAAGAGAAACCTCAGGGACACCTGGGGTGGGGAGCCTCAGACTGTGGTGTCTGGGAAACTGCACCAGAAACCTACTTTATACCCAGGACTTAGAGGGCTTTGCTTGTCCCTTATTTAGATATGGGGGTGTTGCCATGTTGCTCCAGGCTGGTCTTGAACTCTGGGGCTCAAACAAGTCTCCCCTCTCAGCCTCTGGAGTAGCTGGGACTACAGGTCTGTACCACTAGGCTCTTCCCTCCGAAGTGCAAAGCTTAGACTTGGGGGACCCCAGGCTGGGCTCAGGATTTCTCCAGCATCTACTAAGTCTTTATAGAAGTGGGAATTGGGGCTGGGCACGGGGGCTCACACCTGTCATCCTAGCTACTCAGGAGAGGCTGAGATCTGAGGACTGCGGTTCAAAGCCAGTCCAGGCACTAAAGACGGTGCACAACCACACTCTGCTTATTTCTTTTCTGAATTTCTCTTTAGGCTTCATGGCTCCACCAAGGCCCCCGAGGGAAGGTGAGCAGGATAAGGAGGGGTGAGAGCCAGGGCTGAGTTTACTGGGCTCTGAACTCCACTTTGCTCCCCCCTCCTCAGGAAAGAGCCCAGAAAACCCCCCGCTCCCTCCCAAGGCCCAGCCCATGACAGGTGAGGGCTGTGGGCTGGGGTCTCCCTGCTCACTGCCGGGCCCCGGGCTTCCCATCAAGACGTCCCACTTGCACCTCCCAGTCCTGGACCTGCCAACTATCTCCTGCCCACAGCGCCAATCAGGTGAATTTTCCTCCCATCCCCCCCACATCATTTATTATAATTGTTCTTTTGGGGGCAATCCTGGGGTCTGAACTCAGCCAGCCTCATGCTTGCAAGCACAGATATTCTACTGCTGAGCCATGCCTCTAGCCCCCTTTTTAAAATGTAATTACTTTTTCAGATAAGGTCTTGCCATTTTTGCCCAGGCCCATTTTAGATCCTTCTCCTCATGCCTCTGCATAGCTGGGATTACATACACTTACCACCATACCTTGCTTGCCAGTTGACATGGGGGTGGGTATCTGGCTAATCTTTATTTATTTATTTTTTTGCCGAGGCTGCTCTTGGACGGTGATCTTCTCAGTCTCTGTGTGTGTGCAACTACTTCTGAGCAGAGGGCAAAATGGGTGGCTTTAAACATGGTTTTTAGTGTCAGAAGACAGAATCGTTCAGCAGCTTCTGAGTATTACAGCCTGCCCTCCCTGCTCCCAGGTGGTGATCTGGAACCTTCTCCATGGCAGCCAGCCCTGACCCGTGAGTCGTCACTCCCTGGTCACCCCCTGTGTCCCCTCTCTCCACGCCCACTGGATGTGCCTCGGGCCGGCAGCTCCACAGTGAGCCCCAGAAACTCCTCCAGAAAATCGTTTTTTGTTTTTTCTTTTTCCCCAGCCCAGTCCCCCGCGCCCGGGACCCGGGCCGTGTTCTGGGGGACACTTCTGATTTTTTTATGGGGTTTTTCTATGTAGCCCACCTGGAACCTGAAGCCCTCTGCCCCGGGGCCTTCCTCGCCAGGGAGGCTGGAGGCGGAGGGAGCTCAGCACAGCTGGCCGGAGTGGGGCCGACGCATTCTCTTGCATCTGAATGTAGATTGGCACATTGTATTTTGGGGTGCTGCGTTGGGAACCCAGGGACTAAGGTCGGCTAGGGGAGCGCTATCAGTCAGCCACAAAGCCTGATAGCAGGCCCTGCCCACACGGAGCCCCGCCCACCAAGCCCCGCCCAGCGCAGAACCACGCCCCTCACGACACAGCCACCAGTAAGCCCCGCCCTGCCCACAGGCCACACCCCCACCAGAGAGCCTCACAAAGCCACACCCACTGTATAGCCACGCCCCTCGGCCACGCCCCCTCTGCGCTCTGTTCCAGCCTGGCGCCAATGGCTCACGCCTGCCATCCCAGCCACTCAGGCTGGACAGGAAAGTCTGTGAGGCTCTTATCCCCAAGGAACCATGAAAACAAGCCAGAAATGGAGCTGTGGCCCTGGCTCAAGTGGTGGAGCTCCAGTCTTGAGCAAAAGAGCTCACAGACAGTGCCCACCAGGCCCTCAGTTCAACCCCCGCCCAGGTCAGTCAGTAGTCCCGGCACCGTGCTGCTGACATCGCAGGGACACGGACAGCAGCCTGTCTCTCACTGACAGGACATCCCCCAGGCCCCCTCCGTCGGGGACCCGGGTTCCATGCTCCTTTCCCGTCCCCAGGCCCAGCCACGCCCGTGTCCTGGATCGGGGCCGAGCCCCGCAGTCTGCCGAGGCTCCGGGTGACCAGGGCGGCGCTGCCCTGCGCGCTGGCGGCCCTGGCTCTGGTGCTGAGCGTCCTGGCGCTGGCCCTGACCCTGACCAAGTGTGAGTAGAGCCAGCTGGGGGGTGGACGGAGGCCCGACACCAGGAGGACGCGGGGCTCAAGCTGGCCTCGTCCTCACAGGCCAGGAGGTGGTGGAGGACCTGAAGCGGGCGACCTTGGAACAGCTGGCCTGGCGGATGAACGGTGAGTTGTCAGCGGTCGTCCATTCCCGAGCGTGCACTCTGCGTCCGCATCACCGGCTTCCCGAGCCGGCTGCGCTGCTGTGCGCATGCGCCTGGCTCCATGCACCTGCTCTACCACGAAGCCACGCCCCTACAGGGCTGAGCCACGCCCCGTCATCTGAGCCACGCCCTATTTCGATAAAACATACCCCTCAACATGGGGCCACACCCCAACAGCAGGGTCATGTCCTATCAGTGAGCCAGGCAGACTCAGCTCCTACTTTCAAACAGCGCCCCAATTGTGGACCACGCCCCATCTCTGCGCCATGCTCTCTCAGGAAGACTTGCTGCTGTTTAAGCCACGCCCCTCAGCCAAAGCCACGCCCATCAGCCAAAAACCAAGCCCCTGGGCCATAGCCACGCCCATCAGCCAAAGCCACGCCTCTCAGCCAAAGCCACGCCCACCAGCCAAAACCAAGCCCCTCAGCCAAAGCCACACCTTTTCAGCCAAAGCCACGCCCCACAGTTCGTACCCACACCTCCGTCATTAGGTCACATCCTCTACCCCTTGAGTCCTACTCCCCAGCCATGTTTGTGCAGACCTGTGAGCAATGCCTGTGTGCATGCCTTTGTGTGTGTGTGCGTGTGTGTGTTGGTCCTGGGGCTTGAGGTTAAGGCCTGGGCACTGTCCCTGAGCCTTTTTATTTATTGGTGGGTCGTGGGGCTTTGACTCTGGCCTGGGCGCGGTACCCGAGCTCTTCAGCTCAAGGCTACTGCCCTACCCCTTGAGACACAGCCCCACTTCCGGTTTTCCAGAGGTTAATTGGAGGTAAGAGTCTCACAGTCTTTTGCGCCCGGCCTGGCTTTGAACCTTGATCCTCAGATCTCAGCCTCCTGAGCAGCTCGGATGACAGGTGTGAGCCACCACGCCCCATGTCCCTGAGCTGTTTGGTTCAACGTTGGTGTTCTACCACTTGAGCCGCAGCTCCACTTCTGACTTTTCGGTGGTGCGTTCATGGGAAGATACGCATTTCACAGACTTTTCCTGCCCAGGCTGGATTTGAACCTTGATCCTCAGATCTCAGCCTCCTGAGTAGCTGAGGTCACAGGTGTGAGTCACAGGCTCTTGGCCCAGTTTCTTAGTTTTGGGATTTGGTGTTTTGTTGAAATCTTGGATGGTGCTTCCTGTGTGGATAGCATGACAGCCGGGTCCCACCATGGTGTGTTCATCAGTTGTGTTTGACCCACTTTTTTATTTTTTCTAGACCAGCCTGGCTGGTCTAGAACCCCAGTCCTGATACCTGTTTCCTGAGCAGCTGAGATCTCAAGCACGACCTCCATGCCTGGCTAAACCTACACCACAATCACTGGACCACGTCTCCCTTTCCCACTCGTTGCTGCAAAGACCATTACTCCACCTATTTCCAAGCCCAGAGATCCAGGCCCCCTGTGAGCCAGCCAGGGACCTTGGGCCCCGAGAATGTGGCTCTTGGGGTGGCCACAAATCTGGGCTTTTTACCCTTAAGCCCCTCTTCTCCGGCAGTGACAGGCATGGCTGGGCTAGCAGGCTTGAAGAAGGACTTGGATCGTGTAAGAGCCGATGCCAGCCAGGCGGTGATGGAGCTTCGAGGCTTAGTAGGTGAGTAGAAATGGGGGGGGGGTGGCTGTGCAGAGATGGGGACAAAATGGAGCCAGCTCCCCCCTCCAGCTCTCCAGGTGTGGTGCTCCTTGATGCGTGTGTAAATGGCGTGTTCTGGGGGTGGGCAGTGTGCAGCTTCCTCCACTGGATGTGGTGTACTGAGTCCACGGCTGACAGTGTCCGTGACCATCCCCAGATTGTGGCCGGGTCACGTGTCCTGACGGCTGGCTCCCCTTTGAGGGTAAGTGTTACTACTTCTCCTCTACCACCGCGTCCTGGGGCGAGGCCCGGAAGTTCTGCCAGGAGAGCTACTCTCACTTGGTCATCGTTAACAGCTTCGCGGAACACGTGAGTCACCCCAGCTTCGTCTCCTTCCTCTTCCTCCTTCCCCTCTCTCTGCAGTATTAGGGTTTCCATTTAGGGCCTCATGAATGCTTTCTTGCTCATAGTTGATGCTCTAGCACTTAGCCACACCTCCAGCTCTGAGGATGGAAACTAGAAAGCTTTTCTGCCTGGGCTGGCTTTGAACTGTGATCCTCAGGATCTTAACTCTCTCAGTAGCATGAACAGCATCCAGCTCCTTTCTTTCCATTCTCTTTCTTTCTTTCTTTCTTTCTTTCTTTCTTTCTTTCTTTCTTTCTTTCTTTCTTTCGAAGGAATCTCTTAGCTCCCTGCAGTCAGACCAGAGCTGCTTCCTGGGTCAGAAAAGCCAAACAAAGAAATTAACAATGAGTCACTCAACATGCCAGTGGCTCACGCCTGGAATCTTAGCTACTCAGGAGGTTGAGATCTGAGGATTGAGGTTTGAAGCCAGCCCCGGTAGGAAAATTCATGAGACTCTTATTTCCAATGAATCACCAAAAAAAGCCAGAAGGAGAACTGTGGCTCCAGCGGTAGAGCACCAGCCTTGAGTAGAAAAGCTCAAGGACGCTGCCCAGGCGTTTCATTTCCAGCCCCAGGACCAGCACGAAAAGAAAAGAATTGATGGTGGCTAAAGCCTGGTACCCAGTATAGACTGTGTCACCCCCAGCCCTTGGCGTTTCAGGCAAACACCCTCACACCCATCTTGTGAGGATGTCGCCACTATGATTGTCCACGTTACAAAGAAACTGAGGCACCAGTTGTATCTATCAGCCCATGATCAATTGCTCTAATAAAACCCTTGGATCTGAGAGGCTGACAGTTGAGACAGCTGGGCCCCGGCTCTGGTCAGAGGCTGTGTCCTGGTTGTGTGAGGCCCTGAAAGATGGCACCATGGTGATAGAGAGGAAGACCTGACACCAGAGAGCTGGGTGGGAGAAGCAGCTTGCTCTCATTTTGAATGTCACTTCCTGAGACGAAGAGAACCCTCCAATTGCCTAACTGCCTCCCGCTAAGCTCCACCCCTTATACGTCCATCACCCTGGTTGTCCCTCCCTCCTGCCCAGGGGTCAGGGTACCAGGTTACAGGTTCCTGGGGGAAGCTGTGGGATTTCTCTCCCCTCCTTTTCCCAGGTTAAAGTGGGGGAAGGTGTGGCTGCTGCTTTGTAGATTTGGGGGCCAGGAGGAATATGGGGGCCCCTTGTGTCATAAAGTGTATGTGGACTGCTGCTGCATGGCTGCCCCTCCCCCACCCCTGTCCCTGCCTGAGGATGGTGGAGATTTGATGACTGGAAATGGGAATTGGTTTTTGCAGGATTTTATTTCCAAGGTGCATGGCTCTCCGCGGGTGTACTGGCTGGGCCTGAACGACCTGGAGCAGGAAGGGGAGTGGAGGTGGCTGGACGGGTCTCCTGTCACGCTCAGGCAGGTGTCCTGGGCTTGGGGGCGGGGCCCAGACCATGGGAAGGACGCCCGGGAATGGGCTGTGTGGTTGAGCCAGGAGCTTTTATTTTACCAGTCTACCTATCTTGCTCTGACTGTTTATTTAGACACGGGTCTTGCTATGTGGCCCAGGCTGGTTTTGAACTTGCAGACCTCCTGTTTCCACCGCCCAGGTGCCTGATTTTCATACCTAGATGGTTCTTGCCTTCTTTTTTCTTTTCTTTCTGGCTTCAAACCTGGATCCTCAGATTTCAGCTTCCTAGGTAGCTGGGATTACAGGTGTGAGCCACCAGTACCCTGCTTCTGCCCCTGCCCAGGTCTCACTAGGTGGCCCAGACTGGTCTTGACCTCAGGGTCATCCAGCTGTGGAGATGACAGGTGTGTGCCACCTCACCTGGCTTCAGATCTGCGGGCTTTGATAGCTCTACATTGCTGTGTCTGTCATTCTGGGGCGCACTGAATAACTTCCCCCCTCTGGCCTCCCTGGGACACCCCTCTTTGCTGCTCACAGCCTCCTCCCCCCTCCTCAGTTTCTGGGACCCCCAGGAACCCAACGACCTCAACGGGGAAGACTGTGCCAGCATGAACAGGGGCGGCACATGGAACGACCTCGCTTGTGCCAAGACCACCTACTGGATCTGTGAGCGGAAGTGCTCGTGTTGAAGCCGGATGCCCTTCTGGAGAGGGGGTCCCTGTCCCTTCCCGCCCTTCACCCCCTGAGCAGAACTGTTTATCTGTTCTCTTGGCACCAGTGGTGAGCCGGCAGGTGGGCAGGGTGAAGAGGTGGCCGCCTGGCTTCAGGGGAGCCTCGGGGCTCTGCCCGAAATGTCGTCCACTGCGTGGTTCTCAGGCTCTCCCTGCCTGCCATCGGGCAGCCTCTGTGAGGCCACGAGGCAGGACTAGTGTGACGGTGCGATGGCCCCCTCCGCAGGGGCGCATCAGATTCTGTCCTGTGGAGCTTCTAGACAGGCAAAGTGGCTGTAAAGACCCCGCCCTTCTGGGCATCGGGGGCCCACACACACCCCGGACAGTGCTGGAGCCCTCTGCCCGCCCTGCCCTGGAGGCCTGTGGGTTGTTAGGAGCTCTCATGACGTCTGAGCATGGTGGCGCACACAAGGATGCCGAGTTCCAGGCCAGCCCGAGGCTGCGTGGGGAGGCTCTCAAACAGAAGCCCCGATCTTTTTGTGGTCAGTATTGAGGCTTGAACTCAGGGCCTGGGCGCTGTCCCGGAACTTCTTTGGCTCAAGGCTAGCGCTCTACTTCTTGAGCCCCGGCTCCTCTTCCAGCCTTCACTGAGTGGAGAGGCTCACTGATTTTCCTGCCCCTGCTGGTACCGGAGCACCATCCTCAGAGCCCAGCGTCCCGAGGAGCTGGGAAGGCAGGCGGGAGCCACGAGTTCCTGCCCTAAAGATTGTGGACGTAATAAATCACCTGGTGTCTGTGTGGTCTTCCTACAATATTAGAGGTGTCTAAACCATCATTTCAGTGCAGGGGTTTGTCTTATTACTGCTATATTTATTGTCATATATATTTATTGAGGTTTGAACTCCAGAGCCTGGGCCCTGTCCCTAAGCTTCTCTGCTTAAGACTGGTGTTTTACCACCTGAGCCACAGCTCCAGCCGCAGACTAGAGGTTCTCAAGGTCAGCTCCAGGGATGTGGGTGGTTGATTCTTTGCTGGGGGGAGGGGCTCTTTGCTTCCTGGGAGGGAGGATAGGGCTACCCTCTCCCCCACTTCATGAGATGCTGTAGCATCTCCATGACCACCAAACAGGTGTCCCCTTCCAGTGTCCAGTGTCCCTGGGGAGAAGCCCACCAACTGTGGAGAACTGGATTAAACCAACCAGGACCTCCACCAGGGACATCGCCACTCCCAGTGTGAGATTCTGATTGGGGGGGAGGAGGGGCTCACTCCTGTCATCCAGTTACTCAGGAACCTGAGATGGGAAGATCAGGGTTCAAAGCCAGCCCAGGCAGGAAAGTCTGTGAGACTCTCACCTCCAGAAAACCAGCGGGAAAGAAAGCTGGAAATGGAGCGGTGGTTGAAGTAGTACAGGCCAGCTTTGAGGACAACGACGCTCAGGGACAGTGTCCAGGCTCTCAGTTGAAGCCAAGGACCCGCAGCCCACACATACACAATACATTGTCGAGGGTGTTGTACCAACCACAGCCGAGGTGCCCCAGACAACACTGACCACGCATGTCTAACAGAGAACTCAGCGCAACACACGTTTACTGAAAGCTTATTATGCACAGCAAACACTGCAGGAAGCAAGAGTTCAAGGCTTTCCTCCCGGCACAACTGTGCTGTGAGACCCCATCCTCAGCTCCATTCCACGTGGCGCCGGTGTGGATTTCTAAATAGAGTCGGGGAATGTTCTAGTTTGAATGCTTTCTCTTCACTTGGTCTGAAAAACAACAACAACAAACACATCCACAAAAGATGCTCAGATTCATGGCAGAAGCCGGGGGCCAGTGGCTCGCGCCTGCAATCCCAACTTCTTCAGGAGGCTCAGATCTGAGGATCAAGGTTCAAAGCCAGCCTGCGGGACTGCAATTAACCACTAGAAAACCAGAAGTGGTGCCGTGGCTCAAGTGGTAGAGTGCCACCCTTGACACAGAGTTCAGGCCCCAAAACTGACAAAAAAAAAAAAAAGGTGGAAGTGGCGCTGTGGCTAAGTGGTGGAAAGGTGTGTAGAGAAAGGTAAGAGAGCTGGGACCTGAGTTCAAAAACCCTGTACCAACCAGCCCTTTGGCAGAGCGTGTGGAGTGCTTGCCTAGCATGCAGAAGGTCTTGGGTTCAATCCCTGGGTATTCCAAAAAATTCAAAGGAACAAGTGTCTCCCTTGTGTTGGAGAGGAAGGTGGGGCCCCGTGGCTTAGATCACGGGGTGCTGGTGACTTGGTCCCCGGTTTTCTTACCTCAACAGTACTAGGTCTGGTGTCCTGGCCAGACTTGCTGTTCAGCATATACGTCTCAGACTGAGGTTTTGGTTTTGTGATGTTTGTAAACCACTCCTGGTATTGTTTCCGGACCTAGAACACGAAAGAGAACCCCAGGACGAGGCGGTATGGTGGCACACTCCTGCCCCCATAAACACGGTGAGGAGGCTGAGGTCTGGGGATCGAGGTTCAAAGCCAACCTGGGCTTGGACAGCTGTGATTCTATCTCCACTTAGGTGACTGAAGAGCTCAGTGAAGCTGTGGCTTCAGTGGCAGAGCGCCAGAGCTGAGCAAAAAAGCCAAGCAAGAGGGCAAGGTCCCGAGTTCAAACTCCAGAACCAGCAAAGACACAAAAACAACCAGAAAATCCCGAGGCACTCTACCACTAAGCCACATGCCCAGCCCATAGCTGGACGATTTTCATCGACCTTTTCTTTTCTCTTTTTATTTTTTCGCCAGACCTGGGGCTCGTACTCAGGGCCGGGGCAGTGTCCCTGAGCCTCTTTTGCTCAAGTCTAGAGCTCAACCAGTTCTGGCGTTTTCTGTGTATGTGGTACCGAGGAATCAAACCCAGGGCTTCATGGGTGCAGGCAAGCACTCTAGCAGTAAGCCACACCCAGGGCTGTCTTCCTTTTCAATTTGTGACTTTGTTTGGGGTGGGTTTTGAAGTCAGGGCCTCATGCTCACTTAGCTTGCTTGCTCACTCAGCTGGTGCTCTATCACTTGAGCTCTGCCTCCAGCCTAGCTTTTTACTGGTTATTTGGAAATAACCAGTCTCAATTTCTGCCTGAGCTGGCTTTGAACTGTGATCCCCTGGCTCTCAGCCTTCTGAGCGGCTAGGGTGAGAAATGTGAGCCACAAGTTGCCAGCCACCCTTCTTTTAACAGCTTGATGACATCCTGAGATGTCATCAGTCCTGTGATCTAGGAATTTCCCGCCTTGCTATGCAGCCCAGGCTGGCCTCAAACTCTCAATCATCCTGAGGATTCGACCACATATACATCCATATGAAGTTTGAATGAATGAACAGAGAAAGGGGAACATGTTTACCTGCTGGCTGAGCAGGCAGTAGACGAGGAAGAGGAAGACGCCCTGCAGCGTGTTGGTGATGCTGAACAGGTAGGCCATGACCTTGGCGGCCGCCCCCACCTGCAGGACGCCCAGGCACCACGTGCAGCCCAGGATGAAGAGCTGGGCTGTTGCTTTAAATGTCAGCATCCTGCAGGAGTCCAAGTGTGGTGTAGGAGAAGCGTGATCAGGGGCCAGGAGTTTGGCCTAGTTGTAAAGAGCTTGTCTAGCATGCAGGAAGAGCCTGGTTCGGAACCATATACATAGAATAAAGCTGGAAGTGATGCTGTGGCTCAAGAGTAGAACTGGAGCCTTGAGAAAACCCAAGGACAGTGCTCAGGCCAGAGCTCAAGCCCCACAACTGGCCAAAATAAATAGTTTCACCCAGCCATGGAGTCACCGAGTGAGAGACTACATTTCCCAGCCTCCCTTGCAGCTAGGTGGCATGGCATGACCCAGGTTAGCCAATGGGATGTAAACAAGTGTAGAAGGCCCAACCTGGACTCCATGGAGGAGAGGGGAGATGGAGGAGGGTGGGATGGAAACAAAGCATCAGTTGGCTGCATCCTACCTTGTGTTGTGGATGGTTGACACTTGACTGTTGAGAGAAGAAAGTTTCCTTTTCAAAATCCAAAGGACGGAGACCAAAAACACTAAATTCACCTGCAGGACGAACATGGCAAAGCAAAAAGAAATAATATCAATAATATCATCGTGGGTTTCCACTGCAGACAGAAGCCCTCCATGCTGCTCAGGCTGGATTGGTAGGACATGGGGGGTGGGGATCAAGTCACACAACTGAGGACACATGAATTTCCTGCGCCCTGTTCTCTTGAGATGGGGTCGCTCGCCATCGTCCAGGCTGGCCTCAAATTTGTGATCAGCCTGGGCCTCTGGATGCTGGGATTGCAGTCCACACCGCCACGCCAGGCTGTCTGGCTCGTGGCTGCCCCTCATGTCTGCCGAGGGAGAGGGAGGGGACGTGTACTCACACAGGCGATGACACAGACCGGGCCAAGGAAAGCCCAGATGAAGCCCTGGTCTAACTGGAGCCAGCAGCTGGACACAGTGGAAGCAAAGACACAAAGATCAGAGAACGCAAGCCATGCCCTGCCTATGTGACAGCTTTCCTACTCCTTCCCTTCTGCCAGGAGATGGCATGTCCTGCTAGGGTCCATCCCTGCCATGTTGGTGTCATGGGAAACGTTTTGAGGTCACCACTGGATCTCCAGGCTGGTGCTGTAGGGACAACTGCAACTGTCATTTTTCTGAACCTCGAGGCCTCCACATTCCCACCATGAAAGAGACAAAGTTGAGCATGGGGGGTCAACCTCTCTCCTTAAAGAACCTTCTGAGCGCATTTCCTTTGTTTTCCTTCTTCCTTTTTTTTTCTTTTGTGGGTATTGGGTCTTGAACTCTGGGCCTGGGCATGGTCGCTGAGCTCTTCAGCTCCCCCTTGAGAACAGCCCCTCTTCCCTTTTCTACTGATTCATTGGAGACGAGTGCACGGTGTTTAGTTCTTTATGTCCTGGCTGGCTTTGAACCTTGATCCTGAGACCTCAGCTTTCATTTGTTATGAGAGGCTCACAGGCTTCCCTGCCTGGCCTGGCTTGGACTCTCCACCAGTGGAGAAGGCTGGTATCACCCACTGGCGTGCCAACGCTGCCCACCAACTTGGGTGGGAGTGGTGTGGACGGGAGTGTGGTTTTTCTCTGGACTCGTGTGTGTGTGTGTGGGGGGGGGCATAGGGCCAGCTCACCGCTCAGGTGATCCGTACAGGTGAGGCCTGGAGGCCGCCGAGACGGCGACGATGAGGGCGGGGGCCCCATAGCCCAGCGGGTACCCCAGCCACTTCATGACCCTGCCGACGCCCGAGTAGTTGAGCACGGTGAGGTGGCGGGCGGTGAGGAGCAGGTGCAGGCCCTCGAGCAGCATCCACGTGAAGGACGCCAGGTAGAGGAAGTGCAGGGCCCCTGCGGTGAGGGCGCAGACCACCTGCCAGGGAGGGGGAAGGATGGCACAGGGAGGAGGAGGAGGAGGGGAGGATGGCACAGGGAGGAGGGGGAGGAAGAGAAGAAGGAGGAGGCAGGAGTGAGACTGTGTGATTAGGATTGGATTCAGGACACATGGCGCCGGGGGTGCGAGGTTGGCCTAGTGGTAGAGTGCTTGCCTAGCATTCCTGAAGACCTGGGTTCGAGTCCTTGGTTCCACATACATAGAAAAAGCTGGAAGTGGTGCTGAGGCTCAAGTGGCAGAGCTCTAGCTTGAGAAAAGCCCAAGGACAGTGCTCAGGCTGTGAGCCCAAACCTCGGACTGGAAAAAAACACAAAAACCCGATGGTAGGTCCTGTAGATGGCTGTTAGGAAAATAGTTGGTTGTTTGTTTTACTTTTTGCTGGTCCTGGTGCTTGAAATCGGCCCCGGGTGTTGTCCCCGAGCCTCTCCGTGCTCAAGGCCAGCCCTTCACTACTGAAGCCACAGCTCCTCCTCTGGCTTTTCTGGTGGTTCATGGAGATAAGAGTCTCATGGACCTTTCTGCCCAGGAAGCCTTCAGAACTGTGATCCTCAAGTTCAGCCTGCTGGGTAGGTGGGATTATAGGCATGAGCCACCAGCGTCTGGCTTATGAAACTGTCCTGGGGTTTGAACTCAGGGCCTACGCACTGTGCATGAGCTTCTTTTTGCTCAAAGTTGGCACTCTACCACTTGAGCCAGAGCACCAGTTTCAGCCTTTTCTGTGTATATGACACTGAGGAATCGAACCCAGGGCTTCATACATGCAAGGCAAGCACTCTACCACTAGACCTCATTCTCAGCTCCATGAAACTGTTTTTAATATGGGCAGATACCGGTGGCACTAGTGGCAGAGTGTCAACCTTGGGTCACAAAGCTCAGAGGCTGTGCCTGGGCCCTGAGTTCAAGTCCCAGGACGCCCCCAACACACAACCCAAAACAAAATAATCCTGTAAACCAGTCTCATCCCCAACCCTCCCAATTACTCTAATAATCAATGGTGGCCATCTAGTAATATTATCATCAGAAAAATAATATAAGCATAAAATCAAACAGAATGTTAAAAATACATAAAGAGCTGGGCAAGGTGGCTCACGCCTGTCATCCTAACTACTCAGAAGTCTGAGATCTGAGGGTCAAGGTTCAAAGCCAGCCCGGGTACAAAAGTACCTGAGACTCTTATTTCCCATTAACCTCTAGAAAATGGGAAGTGGGGCTGGGCCAAGAGCTCAGGGACAATGCCCCGGCCCAGGGGTAGGGTAGTAGCCTTGAGCTGAAAAGCTCAGGGACAGTGCCCAGGTCAAGTTCAAGACCCATGACCCCCCCCAAAACAAAGTACATGAAGACGTTATTTTGACCTTAAGATTGTTTTGAGCTTAGCCAGCCACCCCCAGAAGCAGCAGATTCTAAAGGCTGGAGCTCTCTGTCTCCCCCTGGTGGACTGAACATGTCTGGACATTCGTGGTGGGTCACTTCAGCTCTAGCAGTTCTCTGGGACCTGGTCTGTGTCACCAATGACAGGCGTCCCTTCTTTGGGAGGGGTGAGTGGGGCATCAGGACATGACTTTACCAATGTGGTCCCTCCTCCCCTGGGTGATGTAGTGGTTGCCTGTAATCCTAGCACTGGGGAGGCTGAGGCGGGATGGGGGATGGAGCTCAACATTACGTCAAATAACAACAGCAACAAAAAATGGGGTGTGGAGGTGAGCATCTATCAACCCAGTTATCCAGGGGGCCAAGAGCGGGAGGATGGCAGTTGAGGTGGCCTAGAGAAAAGTTCACGGGACTCCAGTCCACAGCTGGCTGTCTAGCTGCCATCCCAGCTAGGTAGGAAGCTCAAATAGGTGGATCGAGGTCCAGGACAACCCGGGCAAGAGGAAAACCTATCTTAAAAATAACCAGAGGGGGGGCCGGGAGTGTGGCCTAGAGGTCGAGTGCTTGCCTAGCATGCACGACGACCCGGGTTTGGTTCCTGGGTATCACATACATGGGAAAGCTGGAAGTGGTTTTGAGGCTCAACTGGTAGAGCTCTAGCTTTGAAAAAGCTGACAGTGCTCAGTCCCCGAGTTCAAGGCCCAGGACTGGCACAAAAAAAGATAATCAGAACAAAAGTGCTGGAGGTAGAGCTCAAAAGGTAGAGCTTGAGTTCAATCTCCAGAACTGCCAAAGAACTCCCTTGCTCCACTAGAAGGCCTGTCTTGTTACAGGATCCCCTTGCCAAGATCTCGGAAGGACAGAGGCCACCGTATTTCAGAGGCCTGGCCTGGCTCCACGCCCTGGGCAGGGCCCCTTGGGTACCTGGGGCTCGGTGCGATCCACGGCGGTGAGGAAGAGGAGGTGGGCCAGGAAGAGGCAGATGCAGAGCTGCAGATGCAGGGTGGTGCTGGTGTTCTGGATGGCCCTGCACAGGAGGAAGGTGAGGGCGGCCAGGAGCAGGCAGAGCAGAGACAGGCTGAGCCCCACCTGGGTGATGAGGGCCAGGGCGGGGTCGGCCTCCTGGAGGGGCGGGCGGGGCGGCCGGGTCAGCGCCTGCCCTCCCTCCAGACCCATGATTAGTATTTGGCTTGTGGAGTTACGGAACGAAGCGCCCGGGTGAGTGTGTGAACCTAGGAGGAAGGGACCCTGGGCCTGGACTTCCACGTTTCAAGAGCGTCCTGCTCCTTGTTGGCTGCACCGAGCATTGAACTCAGGGCCTGGCCCTCCTTCTAGGCAGGCGATCTCCCATGTGGGCCACGCCCCTCCCTGGATCCACACCCAGTGCAGCCAGGACCCCCGGAACCACACCCAGTGCAGCCACGCCTCTTCCCCGAGCCACACCCCACAGCGGAGCCACGCCCCTCCCCGGAGCCACACCCACAGTGGAGCCACACCTGTTCCCGAGCCACACCCACAGTGGAGCCACGCCCCTCCCCGGAGCCACACCCACAGCGTAGCCACGCCCCTACCCTAAGCCATACCCCACAGCGTAGCCACGCCTCTTCTCCGAGCCACACCCACAGCATAGCCACGCCCCTACCCGAAGCCATACCCCACAGCGTAGCCACGCCTCTTCACCGAGCCACACCCACAGCGTAGCCTCGCCCCACAGTGGAGCCACACCCACAGCGGAGTCACGCCCCTCCCCGGAGCCACACCCAGCGCATCCCCGCCCCTACCCGGAGCCACACCCCGCAGCGTAACCACGCCTCTCCCTGGAGCCACACCCACAGCGGAGCCACGCCCCCAGAGGAGCCACCCCCCTCCCCGGAGTCACACCCCACAGCAGAGTCACGCCCCTTCCTGGAGCCACACCCACAGTGACGCCATGCCCCTACCCGAGGCCACACCTACAGCGAAGCCGCGCCCTTACCTAGAGCCACCCCTAGTGCAGCCACGCCCCTACTAGAAGCCACACCCCCTACGGAGCCACGCCCCAGCAGAGCCACGCCCCTCCCCGAGCCACACCTCACAGCGGAGTCACACCCCACAGCAGAGTCACGCCCCTGCCTGGAGCCACACCCACAGCGAAGCCATGCCCCTACCCGAGGCCACACCTACAGCGAAGCCGTGCCCTTACCTAGAGCCACCCCCAGCGCAGCCACGCCCCTACCAGAAGCCACACCCACAGTGAAGCCTCGCCCCTACCCGTAGCACACCCTACAGCGGAACCACGCCCTTAGCAGGAGCCACATCCCCTACCTAGAGCCACACCCCACAGGAAGCCACGCCCCCACCCGGAGCCACACCCACAGCGGAGCCACGCCTCCCACGCAGCACCTCACCCTACAGCAAAGCCACGCCCCTACCAGGAACCACACCCACAGCGACGCCCCGCCCCACCCAGAACCTCGCTCCACAGTGGAGCCCTTTTCGCGCCTCACCTGCCTGTTGTCCAGGGCCATGAGCACGGCGAAGCTGCTCAGGTGGGAGCAGCTGCAGGTGGTGCCGGAGTCGCTGCTGTCCACCGTCTCGCAGCCCGCGGTGACCCAGTGACCACAGTCACCCTGGCCGCCTCGCCACGACACACAGAGCACAGCACGCTGGGGCCCCGGGGTCAGCGGCTGCAGGGAGAGGCCAGGGCGTGAGCCGAGGCGGCCCTGCTCGGAGACGGGGGCCCGGCCGGCCTGGCCAGGGCTGGCTCTCCACCAGAGCTGAGCTGCACAGCCAGGGCGGATCCTGGACTCAGGCCCTGCCCAGCCCGGTCCACCCCCCACGGGCACGCACGCGGTGGGAGAAGGTGAAGGTCACGGGCTCGCTGAGGTTCTGGGTGTCCTGGTGGCTCAGGAAGGCTGAGACGACGTGGGAGAGCAGCTCCGCCTCCTGTGGAGTCGCCTCCCGGACCAGCGGAGCCTCAGCCAGCAGCTTGCCCACCTCGGGGATGGAGAGGAGGCCCGCCATGGCGGGGCCTGTGGGCCAAGTGCAAGGGTGAATCTCCTCAGGGTGCCTGCTCTTCCTCACGGGGCCTCACCCCTGTCCTCTGCTCCCTTCATTTTCGGTGTGCCGTACTGGGGTTTAAACTCCGGGTCTGGGTGCTGTCCCTGACCTTTTCTTTATTTTTAATTATTTTTTTTTAATGTGCTCAAGGCCCTCTGTCACTTGAGGTCCCCTCCCCATTTTTGAGTGGGTATTAGGAGCCTTGTGTTTCCTGCTGGAGCTGGCTTTGAACTGTGATCCTCAGATCTCAGCCTCCTGAGTAGCTGGGATGCCAGGTGTGAGCCACTGGCTCTGGGATTCACGCTGCTTTTGTGTGAGATCTTTTCCCAGCAAGAGGCCTCAGGGTCACTGATAGACCATTACCTTGGTGATGGGATTTCTGCATCAGATCCCAGTTCAGCTGCATCTTTGTCTGATTCTGACTCAAGGTGACTTGCCTATTCCCTCGATCCCCCACCTCCACCGTCAGTTCTGTGAAGTTGGAGAGCAGAGTTAGATGAGGACAACCATGTGTATGTGTCTACATAATGCATAAAATAGATAATATATGCTGCATATACACACAATGTATATACAATGTCATATAATGTGTGTAATCTATGTCACCTAGTCACACAATGGTACTGCAAAGGCTTAAAATAAAAACAGCAATTGCACAGCAAGAATTTGACAAATATTCAACAAATTCCTCAGGACACACAGGGAAAAATCGAAATGTTAAAAAGAGAATGACTGCTCAGGACCAATTGCTCAGGCCTGCATCCTGAGCGACTCAAGAAGTCCAGATCTGAGGAACTGAGGTTTGAAGCTAGTTCAGGCAGGAAAGTCTGCGAGATTCTCATCTCCAATTGATTACCAAGAAGCTGGAAGTCTTCAGGCTCTGAAGACTGTCTCTCTGTCTTTCACACACATACACACCCTGACCCTGAGACCTTTCTGTTTCATCACAAAAGACAGCACGAAGGAAGCTGTGCCAAGAAAACTGTCTTGTAAATGGAATCATGCCACAAATATTCAACAAATGTCTTGCGTGTGTTCGTTCATTGGGGAGATTTTATATTAAGATGGAAGACCATCCAAAGCAATGTATGAAGAACAGGTTACACAAAGCCCAGTGGCAGGGCGCTTGCCAGTGGCATGTTGGAATGGCCCTGAGTTCAAGCGTGACGATGATCGTTGAGAGTCGTAGCCACCTTTGGGGCGGGGAGTTTGGCCTAGTGGTAGTGCTTGTCTAGCATGTACAAAGACCCAAGCTCGATTCCTCTGTACCACATACATAGAAAAAGCCGGAAGTGGTGCTGAGGCTCAAGTGGTAGAGCTCTAGCCTTGAGAAAGCCCAAGGACAGTGCTCAGGCCCTGAGCTCAAGCCCAGGACTGGCAAAAAAAAGAAAGAAATTTGGTGGTTGGCAGTCAGGAAGATGGAGAGCTATGTAGAGAGCTTACTTCCAAGGCGACAAAAACATTTTAGAAGTACAGATAATCGTGTGTCCAACTTGTAGGTGGAGAGGGGAGGGAAAACCTGGGTGAGTGTAAGGGAAGGGGTGACACATCCAAAAAGAAATAGGCTCTTTACCCTGTCATGTAATTGTAACCCTTCCGAACATCACCCTTATAATAATAAAAAATTAAAAAAAAAGAGACACGAGCGCAGTCAGTCACTTGTCTGCAGTGTGGGGGGCACTCACGGGTGCCCGCAGGCCCTGTGAAGGTGGGTGACCCCTCTGGCAGGGCCTTGCTCATGACTCTCAAGGTATTTTCCAGGCCCAGGAGCAGGTGAGTGGCCACACAGTGCTGTTGTTGGTGAGGCAGGCTCGCCAAGTCCCCGCGGGGCTCCAGCAGCTCATCCAGACTCTCCAGGAGACGCTGGAGGATGGAGGACAGAGGAGAAGTGACCACAGGCCAGAGAGACAGCGAGAAGACACCAAGCTACCTTGCCAGGGGACTGGAGACTCCAACACAACCCAGCCCCTGGATGGAAGTTGAGGATGGCCTAGAGCCAGTGCGCAGGCTCAGAGCAAGAGGGAAGCCAGCGTGTGTGTGTGTGTGTGTGTGTGTGTGTGTGTGTGTGTGTGCGCGTGCTGCCCCCAGTCCTGCAAGGGCCAGAGCTTAGGCCAACCCCACTGCCCTGCGCCCTGCTCACCTGGATGGTTTCCGGCGCTTCCTGTGGCTTGAAGTCTCTGGTCAGGTTCTGCACCTTCCCCAAGAAGAAGTCAAGTGCCTAGGGGGACAGAGGGGAGCGCTCGGAGCCCGGCCTGGTGCGGGGTGCGTGGGGCGGTGGCCGAGGGGACTCCCCCACTCCCCACCCCGCCCCGCCGCCCCTCACCGGGCTCTGGACTCCGGAGGGCCTCGTCCAGGCAGGGAAGGCCGAGATCTCTGCGGGGGACAGAACGGGGTCTGGTGAGCTGGGGCGGGGGGGCGGGGGCAGGGCTCGGGCCGGGGCTCTGTACCTTGGCACACAGTCTTCCTCGGGTCGCTGGGGGACCCCGGCAGCGGCTGCCAGCCCGGGGGGCAGCGGCACTTGTAGGATCCCACGGTGTTGATGCAGATGGCGGAGCTGTGGCACACGGACAAACCGGAGAGGCACTCGTCCATGTCTGGGGACAACAGGAAGGGATCAGACCCCGTCCCCGCCCGCTGGGGACCCGCGGTGGTCGCGGCGCCAGTGCGCGGGCTGTGGACGCTCTGGACTGGCGTCCGCTGTTAGCAGTCAGCGGCCCGGGTCCTCCGGTCCCCCCGACGGCGGTGCCCGGCTCTGCTCTCAGGACCAGACAGGGACTCCACGTCCAGCCGGGACGCCGCCAGGGCGCCACCGGACCCGGGGGCGTGGCCAAGCGGGGCGTGGTTAGCGGAGGGGCGTGGCCAAGCGTGGGCTAGGGCGTGGTTAAGCGTGGGTGCGTGTAGCCGGTGGGCGTGGTCGTGGTGGGCGTGGCCGGCCTAGGCCTCTAAGCTGTGGACCTTGGCACTGGGTGTCTGGCTCAAGCTCAAGCGCAAGACTGGAAAAAAAAGATCTCCGGGGGCGTGGCCGGAGAGGGGCGTGGCTGAGTGGTGGGGGCGTGGCCTGGAGGACAGGTCGCATCTCATTGGCTGCGATTGACTCATCTGGGCGTGGACTGGTGGAAGGCGAGCAGGAGGGGCGTGTGCCTTCCAACCACGTGTCCCATGATGAGCCCCGCCCCTCTAACCACGCCTACTGCGAGTCCCACCCCACGCATAGCCACGCCCCCAGACTGGCCAAGCTCTACCAGCTTGAAACTGTATTCTTTCTTGTTTTCTACCTTCCTTCCTTCCTTCTTTCCTTCCTTCCTTCCTTTCTTTTTTGGTGGGTCATGGATTGAACTTGGCCTGGGCGCTGTCCCTGAGCTCTCCAGCTCAAGGCTACCATCCTACCCTTGAGCCAAGCCCCATTTCCCATTTTCTAGAGGTTAATTGAAGATAAGAGTCTCAGGACCTTTTGTGCCCGGGCTGGCTTTGAACCTGGATCCTCAGATCTCAGCCTCCTGAGTAGCTAAGATGATAGGTGTGAGCCACCGTGCACCTAGCTGGCTTCTTGTTTCTTCTCCCTCCCTCCCTCCCTCCCTCCCTCCCTCCCTCCCTCTCTCTCTCTCTCTCTCTCTCTCTCTCTCTCTCTCTCTCTCTCTCTTTTGCCAGTCCTGGGCTTGAGCTCAGGGCCTGAGCACTGTCCTTGGACTTTCTCAAGGCTAGAGCTCTACCACTTGAGCCTCAGCACCACTTCCATCTTTTTCTGTGTATGTGGTACGGAAGAATCGAACCCAGGGCTTTGTGCATACTAGGTAAGCACACTAACACCAGGCTACATTCATGGCCCCAGAAAGCCCAAGTTCAAGTCCCAGAACTGGCAAAAAAAAATGGATGTGTTTTTTCCATCCTCTAATTCTGCCTCTGTCTCTCAACACAGGATTCTAAGGATCTTAACACATCTCATGTGTCCACAGTGTTCTGAGAGATTGGGGTCCTACAATGGTCCCCAAATTTGCTTTTGACCTTGGCACCACCCCACCGATAAGTGTGTGTGCATCTGTGCACACATCCCTTGCTCCTGTCTCCCCTCCAGGCGCTGAGTTTACCACCATTCCATGGTGATCGGGAGGTGGCTCTCACCTTGACACGTGTTCTCACTCTCGTTCTTGAATATTTTCTCCCCAGACTCCAGCACATATCCCGGGCTGCAGGTACAATGATAGCTCCCTTCTGTGTTCTCGCAGTCTGCAAATTTCCCGCAGGATGTCCTCAAAGGTGGAGCACACTCGTTGATGTCTGTGACACACAGGTCAAAGGTCACCTCCCCAGTGAGTGACTTCTCTCAGGAAATAGACTCCCCCATTCCTATCCTGACCCCCCACCCAGCACTGGAGCTGATGCTGGCTTTGAAAAGAATCATGGGTCCCCCCCCATGGCTGCCCAGCGCCCAGCCTCTGTACCCTCACAGCTCCCATCGGGGCTGGAGATGATTTCCTCCTCTGAGCTGAAGCCTGGCTCACAGCGGCAGGTGGTGGCACTGAGACATTTGGAGTTTCGAGGACACCACTTGGCACAGCCTGCAGGGACGGAGGGGCAGTGTCACCCCAGACGAGGGCCCTGGGGAAAGGGCACTGTGTCCTCCCTGGGGTGAGGGGAGGGGACCCTTTCCCCCAGGCTCCTGGAGGGGACCCAGTGCTCCCTGCAGATTCACCTCCTGTCTTCTGGGCTCCAGCTCCCCACAGACTCAGCACCATGCACAGCACTGCAACAGAGCGAGGGAGGCGTCAGGGGCACCAGAAGGGGGCGCCTGTAAGGTCTGGGGGCCACTGACTGCCCTGCAAGGCTTGCACTGTTTCCAGCTCCAGGATTTGTTTGGTGGCACCTCTGTGAGTCTCTGGGACACTCTTGGTGTCCCATTAGGACAGGGACAGGGGCAGGGGAGGAAATGGTGATGTCTCCTTTCCTACACCAGGGCGAGACGCAGCCCGGGCATGGCAGTTCCCACAGTCCCGTCTTCAGAGAAGAGCAGAGGCCCTGGACCAGCTGACTCACAGCCCAGTTCCGCTCTCAGGGCCTTCAGACCACAGACAGGAAGTGGCTGTGATGGACAGACAAGGGGCTCTCGTGTCCCCCTGTACCTCATACTGGGGCGGCCCCTGCCCAGGACAGGTCCCCAAGGGGCATCTACCTGGTTTCCCAGGGCTTTAGAGACATGGGACCTGGCCCCATTCAACAGAGAGATGCAGAAAAGAGCTGTCTGAAAGAGGTGGGGGCAGGGAGGAAAGGATGGGGTGAACTGGGGGGACTGGGAGGAAATATCACTCTCCCTCCATCTAGAAACCCTAGGAATGCAGCAAGGAATCCAGGGAGAGCGGAAGCAGCTGTAGCGCAGGACTTGGCGTGGGCCCCGTCCTGGGTCAAGGAGGCAGCGCCTGGCTCACCACCTCTTGCCCTTGGACTGGGACTGTGAAGATTGATGTGGTTTGCACATAGTTTCTCCCCAGCTCCTCTGACTATTCTGCTTCTCACTATAACTAGGATGACAGGCTCAGGTTTTCCTATTGAGAATCTGGGCTTCTCTGGGACTGTGGCCCTTATGACCTCACAAACTTCTTGCCTGAGCTGGCCTCAAGTTACAGTCCTCCTGCTCTCTCTAGCCAGACTAGCAGCTGGGATCGTAGAATGAGCCATTGCAGCAGGACACATAATGTGGTGCAAATATAAGGTACGGATCATTACAGCTCCGCCATGCCTTAGAACATATGAATTAACTTACACCCCCTCTTCCTGATCCCCATTCCCGGGCAGAAGGAATGACAGGTAGAGAACATTATTATCACCCTTATTTTACACATGGGCAAAGCAAGGCTCAGAGAAGAGAGCTCTCGAATGTCAAAGCCAGGAGACACAGCCAGGATTTGAACCTAGGAATCTGGACCCAGATTCTCCCATTGTTCTCCTACCACCTCACTCTCTGGGCTGGTGGCTGAGTTACAGAAAAAATGGAATTCTACTGTCTATGTCCACGTGTGGGGTCAAATTCCTTTGTCCCTGGTGGATGTATCTCAGCCGGTATGGCGGGGGCTCTAGTCTCTGCTGTTTGGGCCACTGAAACACAGGGATTGCTGGAGGCCAGGGGTTTGAGGTGAACATGGTGAGAGCCTGTCTCAAAAGAAAACTAAAGCCAAGCACAGTGGCTCACGCCTGTCATCCTAGCTACTCAGGAGGCTGAGATCTGAGGATCTTGGTTCAAAGCCAGCCCGGGCACTACAAAACCCATGAGACTCTTATCTCCAGTTAATCATCAGAAGACCAGAAGTGGTACTGTGGCTCAAGTAATAGAGCAGTAGCCATGAGCTGAAGAGCTCAGGGACAGCACCCAGGCCCAGAGTTCAAGTCCCAAGACAACAAACAAATAAACAAACAAACAAAAACAAAACCCACAGCAAACACACACACACCACTTGAAATTAACAACACTAAAATTTTAATTTCCGTACTATTTGGTGTTGTTCAAAGTGTTCCAAGCTTTGGAAAAAAGTTATGTCTTGTGCATCAGACTGGAAGTGGACCTATCATATTCATAAATAACAGGAAAGAAGCTACAGCCCAAGAGACGAATGCCTAAGACGTCTCAACTACTGATGGTCTCATTCACATTATTAAAGTAATCATTATTATTCTCATTAGTAACAGAAATTAAAGCTAATCAGAATTCACTGCCAGTTGAATGCAAATGAGATAGTTTTCAAAGGACAATGCCTAGCAGCATTTCAAAGTGTTTATTTCTATGCGGGTGCTAGGACGGGAACTTAGGGTTTATCACTTCCACTTGAACTTTTCCACTCAAGTCTGATACTCTGCTATTTGAACTACAGCTCCATTTCTGCCTTTTTGTTGACTAACTGGAGAAAAAGAGTCTCAGAGACTTTCCCAACTGGGCTGGTTTTGAACCATGATCTCAGATCTCGGCCTCCAGAGTAGTTAGAATTACAGGTGTGAGCCGCTGGCATCTGGCTTCAGAGGCCTTTCGGATTAGAGTGTTAGAGTTTAAGTATCAGTTCCTAGATTATCTTGACACCCACCCTGAGGAATCCCAGTCCCAAATCAGCACCAGTGACTACAGATATTAGAAAAAGATGGCCTCCTTTTTGGAGAACTTAGCATAAAACAGCGGACATCTCAGAAAAATGTCTTCCCTGCTGTCATGCATAGAGAAGCCAGAAATCAAGTCAAAGGCTGAGAAGAGGGCTAACAACATGGCTCTTGTCATTTATCATAATTCAACTTACCTGGGAATAACCTTAAATATTCGTGTCTCATGGTCCAGACACCAGCAAGGCCAGTCACAGAGAAACCTTTGCTTCCGGTCTGTATGAGCTAAAAAATGGTTCCTGTTTTAAGGAGACCTCGTGACCAAGGTGGTTTAGGAAGCCACTTATCTGAATGTTCTTTATCCCCCCATCTGTATAATCACTCATGTTCCAGGAACTCAGAGTTTCATTTTCCAATATTTGCTTTGTATTAGTAGAGACTCTACAAAAAGACTTTTTGGGGGGTAGCTCCTAAAATATGCTGTTTCAGATATGAGGATTGCAGTTGGAAGCCAGCCTTGGCAGGAAAGGCCAGAAGAGTTATTATCTCCAATTAACCACACACACACACACACACACACACACACACACACACACACACACAAATCTAGAAGTGGAGGTGTGGCTGAAGTGGTAGAGCACTAAAGTTCAAGGATGGTATCCAGGCCCTGAGTTCAAACCCCGGGACTGACACACACACACATAAAAAGGAAGAAATTAGAAATGGAACAATGAATTATTCCGCTGAATGCAGAGCAGAAGGAAAGGGAGTGGGTTGAGTGTTTGGTTGGAGTACATGGTTTACAGTGAAGCCTCTCATCCAGCTAATACATGCTAATGAAAATGTATGAGATGAAGAAAGTAAAAAGACGAGCTGAAGAGAGAAAAACAGAAAATGTCAACATTTGAACCACATATAAAGCAGCTTGCTTTGGTTTCTTTAAATAATTATAGCGGTCACGTTCAGTTATGTATGTTTACTTTGAGGTCACTTGATATGGAGGGGTAAGAAATGACTAAATTCCCTTTACTCAGCTTCCGCTCTGATGGTATCCTTCCCCAAGCCACATGACAACACACCCAGAAGATTAACCATGGTAACTTGAATGAAATAAATGAATTCATAAGAGCAAGAAGTCGCCTATGCGATTTGTCACACTTGGCTAGGAGTGAGAAGTGGCTCACGGAAAGGTTTACCAGATCTGAGATGGAGAAGGTAACTGTATCAGCTCTTCCATCGATCACCAACACCCTTGTAAGCAGAAGGGGTAATATGAAGAAATGACAAATGTGGAAGTCAGAGTGTGCCATCTCAAAGCCTTTTCCAGTAGACCATTATACTATAATCAAGTTTGACCCCATAATAGTAGATTTTATGCATATTTTATTTTTGCAAGAGCCAGTAAGTTTTTTTTAATTACAAGAATCACATGGATATAAGTTTGGTGTTGTATCATTAATTTACAGGATACCTTCTTGATATGATGCCTTCCAAAGCTCTGTGTCATAGAAGGCTTTCATATTTGGGCAGCAAAATATAGAGACAGTTCATGCAGTATTTTGTATATGTACCAATCCCCTTGGACTAGACTCAGGGCTTCGATGTGATCCCTGGGCTTTTTATTTTTTGCACAAGACTTGAGCCACAGCTTGACTTACCACTTTTTGGTGATCAATTGGAGATGAATCTCATGACTTTCTTGCTTGGGCAGACTTTGGAACAAGATCCTGAGTAGCTAAGATTACAAGTGTGAGCCAGCAGTGCCTGTTCTCCATACTTGAAGAAGATGTTCTAGTACATTATGCCATTAAGAAGAAATCATTCCTAAACATAGATGAATGAGGATTTCCAAAGATGGGGACCCTTGGATATCCTAGAGAGAAAAATTCACACTAGAACACAGTTTGCAACTAGATTCCACAGAAAACCTGAAATCAGCAAAGGAGAAACTCCTGGAACAAGATACAAGGACTATTTTCTACCTCCATATCATCAAACAATTTTAGGTCTGACTCTGAGTCTCTCGTCCTCCCGGGCATTTCTTCAGACTCCTACAATGGCTGATTTCATTCTTTCTACTTCCATGAGTCTCCTCAGGGCATTCTTGAGGTCCCGGTTCCTCAGGCTGTAGAGGAAGGGGTTCAGCATGGGGGTGACCACGCTGTACATCACTGAGGCCGTGGTCATCGAGTGGGAGTTTGGGGCCATGGCAGAGCTGAGGTACACACCCAGAACTGTACAGTAAAACAAGGAGACCACGGAGAGGTGAGAGGCGCAGGTGGAGAAGGCCTTGTGCTTCCCCTGGGTGGAGGCCATGGCCCGGATGGAGGAGAAGATCTTGTAGTAGGAATACAGGATGCCGGCCAGGGGGCCGCCAACCAGCAGTAGAACTGCACAATTCATCAACAAGTCGTTGAGAAAGGTGTCGGAACAGGCTCGGTGGGCCACCTGATTCACCTCGCAGAAGAAGTGGGGGATTGCCACCTGGGCACAGAAGGACAGCCTGAGCACCAGTAGGCTGTGCAGGGTGGAATTGAAGACATTGACCAGCCAGGAGCACAGAACGAGCAGCGCACACAGCCGCGGGCTCATGATGGCCGCGTAGCGCAGGGGGTGACAGATGGCCACATAGCGGTCATAGGCCATGACGGTCAGCAGAAAATTGTCCAACCCTACAAAGAGTAGAAAGAAGTCCATCTGGGTGAGGCTGCTTCCGAACGTGATAACTTTGGTGTCGGTGTGGAGGTTGAGCAGCATCTTAGGGATGGTAGAGGACGTTAAACCCACGTCCACCCAGGACAGGTTGCACAGGAAGAAGTACATGGGCGTGTGCAGACGGGGGTCGGAGACGGTGGCCAGGATGATGAGCAGATTCCCGAGCACCGTGATCAGGTACATGGACAGGAAGAGGCCAAAGAGGACGGGCTGCAAGCCGGGGTCCTCTGAAATCCCCAAAAGGAGAAATTCTAAAATTCCTGAGTCATTCATTGTTTGCAGGTGGTTGAAGACCTCTTTGTATAATGAATGTATACTAAGAAAATGCTAAAAAGATAAAAAAAACCACAGCAATGAAACAATGAAACAATGAAGCAAACTTGACTGAGACACTGCTCTAGCCATTCCACCGGGACCTGAGTTCTTGGGTTTTGTGCATGAATTTCTTCCTCTGCCAAAGGGATCCTTGTCAGGAGCTCGATTTTCTGGCCACCTCTTCATCTTTTCCAAGAATATGTATGGAATGTGTGTGTGTGTGTGTGTGTGTGTGTGTGTGTGTGTGTGTATGCTAGTCCTGCAGCTTGGGGTTTGAACTCAGGGGCCTGGGTGCTGTCTGTGAACATTGTTTGCTCAAAGCTATTGGTCTAAGTTGGGCACTGTGGCTCACGAGTGTCATCCTAGCTACTCCGGAGGCTGAGATCTAAGGATCAAGGTTCAAAGCCAGCCTGGGCACAAAAGATGATGAAACTCTTATCTCCAATTAACCTCTAGAAAACCGAAAGTGGTGGTGTGGCTCAAGGAGTAGGGTGGTAGCCTTGAGCTGAAGAGCTCAGGGACAGTGCCCAGGCCCAGAGTTCAAGCCCCACAACAGACCAAAAAAAAAAAAAAAGCTATTGGTCTAGCACTAGAGTCACAGCTTCACCTCTGGCTTTTTGTGTGTGATTAAGTGGAAACAATAGTCTGACAGACTTTCCTGTCCAGGCTAGTTTTGAACTGCAGTTCTCATATTTCAGCCTTGTGAGTTGCTAGGATTTTTAGGTGTGAGCCACCCGCACCTGGTTTCAAGTGCACCCCTCTGTCATTCCAGGGAGTAGATCTACACCCTGGCCTCTGTACTATTAGCTACCTCTGAGGGGACTCTTTCTTCTCTCTCTCTCTCATACACATTTATTACACTGTGCTGATTCCCTTACATTGCGAGGCAATCCCCAAATGTGCAGAGACTCTCCTGCCTCCTTCTTCTTTATGTTTTTCCACAGAGATATGTGAAGGTATTCCTTTGTGAGTATAATAAAATAAGGACTAAAATGAAAGAAAAGGGCAGATGATGACATACAAAAAGAATGGTGGCGGAATGTTAAATTCAGTGGTTTCCAAAAATCTGTATTAAGCATCAACAACTAAGCAAATGTACATATAACACTGGAAATATATGATCATTGGTGATGGCCTAGAAATAAAAGAATGTGTAAAGAATGCTTTTCTAACCATGGGCTCATTGCAAACATCCAGCTAATACACATTGATTTTCCAACACAACAAAAAAATTCCAGGTCTCACTAGGCCCTGGTAGCTCATATTTATAATCCTATTTACTCAGGAGGCTGAGATCTGAGGATCACAGTTCAAAGGCAGGACAGGAAAGCCCATGAGACGCTTATCTCTAACAAGAAAAAACAGGAAGTGGAGTTTGGCTCAAGTGTTAGAGCACTAGCCTTGAACACAAAAGCCCAGGGAGAGAGCCCAGGCCCTGAGTTCAAACCCCAGGACCTCAATTCAAGTCCCAGTTTCAGCACACACACGCATGCATGCACACACACACATACACCCCAGCACATCAGGTCTGTAACGTGCTATTTAACCTCTGAAAAGGTTGTCTTTGTGTTGGTTGGGCTAGGTGACAAGTAGCATTCATTCTTTGCTATTTATCCGAAGGGAAAACCACAATGAATCACCTGACTCACAGATTTTCTAAACACTCCGAGGAGCAAAAGACCTTGCTATGACAGTGAATAATACATTTTAAGGACCTACTGAGAAAACTCCATATAAAGTTCCTGGCTGGACAGAAGCTCTCTGAATGCAAGAAGATAGACATAGTCCTTAGGGTAAAATGTAAAGGTGGGGGGGGGGGCCTGAGTGAAATGGCCTATCTAGAAATGGTAACCCCAAAGTATATCTAGAAATAAACTAGGAAATGTCTCCCACATGCTGCTGCCTGTGGAATATAGGGAACTGAGCATAATAAAATAAATTTCAGTGGTTTTCCATCTCAGAAAGAATGAACGCCCTCACTTCACCTTGAGATTCACCTCTGTTCTTCCTAAGTACCTCAACGTCCTTGCGCCCATGCTGTATCCACGGGACACCATTTTATGTATCCCGGGTCTCCTCACCTTGGGCTGTCATTCAATCAAACAAGTAAAGCAATGGCCGCCGCCACCTCTCAGCTCTGGACCAGGATGCGGTGGCTCGGGGTGGACCTCAGGTAAATGTTGGAGTTTTCCATCTATCAGCAGCAATTCCTTGAATCACACGGGTTCTCAGACTCACCTGACTCACCCTGGGTGGGATTTCATGAACAGAGGGTTCCGGGGGGGGGGGGATTCTAACGCCAGTGAAAATGGAGGATGACACTGAGTTTAAACCTCTGGGATGGAGCCAAAAGCTAGAAAGCTGGCCAGGGTCACCACACACACACACACACACACACACACACACACACACACACACACACACACACACGCTGAGAAGCAATGGCAGAGTGCTGGGAACCCGCTCCTTAGATCCATCTCTCTCCAATTCCCAGCCTGCGCTTGTCATTTTCCCTGGGGGACTTTACCAAGAAAGCATTTATTTTCTGGTGGATTATCCCCAAGACACCTAGTTAAATGTCAGTTGAATCAGGAGTTATTAAGAGTCCCGCACGAACATCTTATCCCAACGCTGTTGCAGCTTTCAGCAAAGTCTAAGGTTTTCCAGGCCTGGAATCCCAGCTGTGCAGGAGGTAGAGATCTGAGGATCATGGTTCGAAGCCAGCTGGGGCAGAAAAGTTCATTTCACTCATCTGTAGTGAACCACCAAAAAGCCAGAAGTGGAGGTACGACTCAAGTGGCAGAGCACTAGCCTTGAGCCTAAAAGCTCAGAGACAGCACCCAGGCCTTGAGTTCAAGCCCCAGGAACAGCACCAAAACCAAAACCAAAACCAAAAGTAGTAAGTTTATTTCCAAATCATCCCCATGGCACGGAGACATCAAATGTTGTGAATTTTACATATGATGGAACCAAGTAAGGGAAAGACAAACGTGATATCCGAAGACTACCATTTTGTAGGGATACCTCAGTGATTTATCTAGTTTGGGGCTCATTTGCATCCCAGTAAATGTCTCCTCCCCCTGTGGGTTACAAGCCAGGAAGTCCCAACCACAAGAACCCGCTGAATCTAGTTTCTTCTTCTGGCTTCTATTTATTTACTTAGCCTGCTGTGGGGCTTGAATTCAAGGCCTGGGCACTGTCTCTGAGCTCTTTCTTTTTTACTCAAGCCTAGCCCTCAACCACTCTGAGCCATAGTGTCACTTTCTCCTCCTCCTCCTCCCCCTCCCCCTCCTCCTCTTCCTCCTCCTCCTCCTCCTTCTCCTCCTCCTTTTTCTACGGTTAACTGAAGTCTTACAGGGACCTTTCTGTCTGGGCTGGCTTCAAACTGCCCTCCTCAAATCTTAGCCTTCTGAGTATGTAGGATTACAGGCATGAGCCAGTATTCCATCTCCCTGGTGGTTTTTTTTTTTCTGATTCAGAAAAGCCAAAGTTCATGGCGATTGATGCAGTCACAGCGAAGATGGCGCCCCAGTGATGAGATGCCTGAGAGCTCTTTTCATTTCCCTGTTCCTCAGACTGTACACAAAGGGGTTCAGCATTTGTGGGACCACGATATACAAAATCGAAGCCACCGCATTCTTAGTGGGAGACACAGAAACCTCCGAGCTCATGTACACCCCAAGGCCCGTCCCATAGAATAAAGACACCACGGCGAGGTGAGAGCCGCAGGTGGAGAAAGCTCTGCGCCTTCCCCTTCGGGTGGGAATCTTCCGCACCGAGGTGACAATGTGGCAGTAGGAGAAGATGATCCCCAGGAGAGGCACTCCAGCGAACAGACTGGTCCCCGAGTAGACCAGCAGGATGTTGAGGGAGGCGTCGGAGCAGGAGAGGCTGACGACCTGAACGAGTTCACAGAAGAAGTGGGGTATGTCCAGATCCGTGCAGAAAGCCAGCCGGAGCACCATGAGACTGTGCAGCAAGGCGTTGCTGGTGGCGACACCTAGACACAGCACAACCAGGAGGACGCAGGAGCGAGGACTCATGATGGCTGTGTACCTCAGGGGGTGACAGATGGCCACATAGCGGTCGTAGGCCATCACGGCCAGGAGACAGTTCTCCAGGCCACCAAAGACCAAGACGAAGCAGAGCTGAGAGAGACAGCCCGGGTAGGAGATGCTGTGGCTGCCGGCTCCCACGTCCGCCAGCATGTTGGGGACGGTGGTGGTGCTGATGCAGATGTCTGTGAAGGAGAGGGTGGAGAGGAAGAGGTACATGGGGGTGTGGAGGTGGGGGTGGGAGCTGACAGCCAGGACGATGAGCAGATTTCCGAGCACCGTGATCAGGTAGATGGACAGGAAGAGGCTGAAGACGAAGGGCTGGAGTTCCGGGTCCTCTGTCAGTCCCAGGAGCAGGAATCTGGGAATGCTTGTTTGGTTTGTGGCTTCCATACTGCTGTAAAATGATGTGGGGGTGGGGAGATGAGGTGAACGGAACAAAGGGAATGCTGTCCTCACAGTGTCACACAGAATGGGGTCCTGGGTGTGAACAATGGGGTGCCATTTTTTTGTCAGTCCTGGGGCTTGAACTCAGGGCCTGAGCACTGTCCTTGGGCTTTCTCAAGGCTAGAGCTCCACCACAGGAGGCTCAGCACCACTTCTGCATTTTCTGATGGTTAATTGGAGATAAGAGTGCGAAGCGTAGGGAATAAAATTATGACCATCACACACCTAACCGCTAGTTTTGCTTCTGTACCTTTGCTTACTGACCCAGGGGGACGTGGAAAAATACCAGCAGTTTTTCTATAGACACTCTGCAACCACACGCCCCTCCACCCCTCTGTGAATGTTGTACACACCCGGATCTGGATGCAAGAGTTAACAGCCGAGCTTGTGACTATGGGATTTCCCCTAGACCCCTACAGCAAACAGTTTGAAGTACGTCCACCCTTTGACCTAACCAATAATCCGTTCCCAGCCTTTTCCTACTCTATAGGGCGCCAGTCATATTATAATGTTGCTTTATGATTTCCCCATGGAGCATAGTGATTTGTTATGATGGATGCTAAGTTCCTGCCTCCCTCAAAAACAGTGTATAAAAAGTGTTGTGACCCTGAGCTCAGGACCTCTCAGCGACACTGGCATGGAGGTCCGGGTTCGAACTCGCAATAAACGATCCTTGCCTCTTTGCTTTGGCCTTGGCCTCTGGTGGTTCTTTCAGGATCCTAGGAATTCGGGTACAACAAGAGTCTCAGGGACTCTTGTGCCCAGGCTGGCTTTGAACCTTGATCCTCAGATCTCAGCCCCCTGAGTAGCTAGGATGACAGGCGTGGGCCACCGTGCCCTGCTCCACAGAGTCTCCCTACATTCCCCTACATAGCATGGTAGTTTCTTCTTGAATGGGGTCCCAAGGTTTTCATTGGGAAATCTCTTCTGAACTTTGCTGAAAGTCCTGACCTGGTAAATCCACCTCTACCCATTCAGTTCACTGCAGTAGGCGGGGATATGAGTGACTATTAGAAAAGTCTGCCCAGATGCTGTGTGCCAGCCCTCACGCCTGTCATCCCAGCTCCTCAAGAAGGCAGAGACCTGAGGATCGCAGTTCAAAGCCAGCCCCAGTGGGAAAGTTCATGAACCTCTTACCTCCAGTGATCCGTGAAAAAAGCTGGCAATGGAGCTGTGGCTAAAGTGGTAGAGCACCAGATTTGAGTAAAAGAGCCCCGGGCCAGCGCCCAGGCCCCGAGTTCAAGCTCTCGTCTTCAGTGCCTCCCGTAAGCTCCCAAGCCTTGCCCCGGACACAAAAGCAAGCTGTCTTTAGCCATGGATTTGAAGAAACTTGGGGACAAGGGGACGACACGTTCTCTGTCTCATCAAGAGGGAATTTTTCCCTGTAAGGAAAGAGGCAACATGCATTCGGTACAAGCAGTGGGCGCCGCACGATGGCTAATGGAGACAAGGCGGAAAGTGAGGTGTGGCTTTCCGGAAGGGAGAGGCTTCTAAGTTAACACAGACGCAGATAATCGGGCGTTTTAGCAGGGTGTCTCCGGGAGAGCGGTCTTCCTTCCTGGGGAAGAGAGAGGATGTGTCAGCCGTGATCATTTGATGTCAGATTGGACTCTTTGACCATGGATTTGATTAGGTAGTTATTTCATTTTAACTTTTCATGGTTTGGCCCTGGGGCTTGAACTCAGGGCCTGGGTGCTGTCTCTGAGTATCTTTTTTGTTCAAAGCTAGTGCTCTGCCACTTGAATCACAGCTCTACTTTCAGATTTTTATTTATTGATTGATTGTTTGTTGATGATAAGAGTTACATGGATTTTCCTTCCCCAGCTGGCTTTGAATCGTAGTTTATTAATTCATTTAGTCTGAATTGCTGGGTACTGGTAGCTCAGTCCTATAATCCTAGTTACTCAGGTGAGTGAGATATGAGGACTGTGGTTCAAAGCCAGTCCAGGCAGGAAAGTTCACGAGATTCTTATTTGCAATTAACTCCAAAAAGCCAGAAGCAGAGCTGTGGTTCTAGCGGTAGAACACAAAAGCTCAGGGACAGTGCTGAGGCCCTGAATTAAACCCTCAAGACCACACACACACACACACACACACACACACAACCACATAGCCCCCGAAAACCCCAACCAACCAACCACCAAGTAACTACAGCAACAAAAATGTTCCCAACTTATTACTATTCCCTAACTAGTGGTTGGTACTGGAGGACTGACTGCCTTTTGTCTGTGTGGCTGAGGATGGGGTCCTGTTCGGGATGGGGGGAGAGGGGAGGGAAAGTGGAGGTGAGGTCATGCGCAGTCTCTGTCTTGGTGTGCGGTAGACTCAGGGAAAGATGAGGACAGGGGAGCTCAGGGTGAGGCTTTCTGTGTCTCCATTTTCTTCCCCAGAGTCGTCAGCGCTCCCTTTTGGACAGTGACAGAACAAAAGCTTTCTGTACAGCCACAAATCCAGAACTCAGAAGGGGAGTCAGAGGAGGAATGGACTATGTGAGGGGCTGGTTTACACCCATCTCCCACAATTCATATGCCCCCATCTTCATCTCCAACCCCACAGAGCCTGATTATCTTGGAGATGATTCTCTGAAAAGATTAGAATGTGAGCCCTGAAATAAGGTGTCTGGTGTCTTTAAAAGAAGAGATTTTGAGCTGGGAGCTGGTGGCTCATGCCTGTAATCCTCGCTACTCTGAGATCTGAGGATCACGGTTCAAAGCCAGCCAGGGTAGGAAAGTGCACGAGATTCTTACTTCCAATGAACGACCAAAAACCTGGAAGTGGAATGGTGGTTCAAGAGATAAAGCCTAGCTTTAAATAGATACATTCAGGGACAGTACCAAGCCATAGTACTGGCACAGAAAACAAACCACACTCATATTCACCCAGACCCAAACCTTACAAGGCTCTTGTTTGAAGAGAGAGATACACGCAGGTGCCAGGACGGGCAAGGTGGACATTCTCATTGTCTGAGGTCTGTCCCCTCCTCTCTGTCTTTCCAGGAGAAAATCTCCCCAGGCGGGAATGTAAACTCGTTCAGCCACTCTGGAAAACAGTGTGTAGGCTCCTTAAAAGATTCAACATAGAGCTCCCCTACAAGCCAGCAATCCCACTCCTGAGCATTTACCCAAATGTCCGCAGTCAAGGCCGCATTAAATGCACCAGCCCAGCCATGTTCATTTCAGCATTGTTTACGATAGGCCAAGATGGGGAACCAACCCAGACAGCCCTCAGTCAGCGGGTGAATGGATCAAGAAAATGTGGTGTTCATACACAATGAAATTCTAGGCTTCCATCAGAAAGAATGACCTTCCCCCTTTCATAAGGAAATGGGAAGACCTGGAAAAAACTAAATTAACGGAAGTAAACCAGATCCAAAGAAACACAGGCTGCACGGCTCCCCTCATTTGTAATAACTAGACTATGTTCTTAGCAGAGGTTCTCAAGGGTTCAATAGCTATGTGCATATATATGGTCACAGAAAATGGGGCTTCTCAAAATGAATTCCAAGAAATGGAAACACGAAGTTTAAATTTTTTTCGGTTCTGCATTTGCATTATAGTTTTTATTTAAAATTTTTTTTATGTTGGGCTAATGTATGTTTGTCGGTAGTAGTGCATTACTTCTCACACATTGATACCCCTTCTCATGTTTTTGTCGCCATTTCCCTCTCCCCACCCCTCCCTTTCCTCTTGTTTTCCCCCTTTCTCTTACCTATTTCAAATCAACAAATCAATGTATATACACTATACCAGGTAGCAAAGCCAGTAACAATATGAGTTTAACCAGAAGGGCAAAAAAAGAGAAGAGAAATAACATAGTACATTACGAACAACAATCACACAAGATAAAGCTCTTGTTTCCATATCCTAGAGATCCTATCATTTAGCCTCATCTTATATCACCTTATATACTTAGGCTTTGCCCTATTGTAATCTTCTGCTAGAAGAGTCCTAGATGTCTAGTAATTATTACAAATGAGAGAAACCATTGAGCCTATGTTCCTTTGGGTCTGGCTACTTCACTTAAAGTTTTTATTTAAAAATTTTATTGTCAGGGTGATGTATAGAGGGGTTAGAATTATATATATATATATATATATATATATTTTTTTTTTTTTTTTTGGTGGGTCATGGGGCTTGAACTCGGCCTGGGCGCTGTCCCTGAGCTCTTCAGATCAAGGCTACCACCCTACCCTTGAGCCAAGCCCCACTTCCCATTTTCTAGAGGTTCACTGGAGATAAGAGTCTCAGGGACTTTTGTGCCCAGGCTGGCTTTGAACCTCGATCCTCAGATCTCAGCCTCCTGAGCAGCTAGGAAAACAGGCCACCATCTGGCAACAGTTACATTGTTAAGGTGGTGAGCACATCTTGAACATTGTTGCCCGTTCACCTGAGTTTCTCCCACTTTCCTTCCCCCACTGGCTCCGGAGTGGCAGAGCTCCTGTCCAGCATACTGTCTTGTGAACATCACTCATGCACTGGCTCTCCCTTCCACCTTTTTCTCATTATCTTGCTTTTCCCCTCCCCTTCCCCAGGTCAGACAAACCAGTAAATGTATACACAATCCACTGAGTACCTGAGTCAGATACAGCCACAGCAGGGGATAAACCATGAGTGGGGCAGGAGGGAAGATAAAAAGTAAAAGAGGAAAAACTTAAGTTCTGGTAGCACAGCAGAAAACAACAGGCTCGAGGACAAGGTCTTGCGGGTTCGCAGTTGTGTCTTGTTTTCTCCTCTCCCTTACTGCCTGCGCCCTTCCTCTGAGGGTAGGTGTGTCTGGTCCCCAGACCCCAGCCCCCGTCTAGGAAGAGGACCTGGTGTGGGGGACGGAGCCCTCCCCAGACCCCAGACCCCAGCCCCCGTCTAGGAAGAGGACCTGGCGTCTTGGGGGGCGTCGGGGGGTGGAGAGGATGGGGCCAGAAGGACTGCGCTCACAGGAAAACAGAGAAGAACGGAGAAGGCAAGCTCACTGCGCTCCCTCCCCCGCCGCTTCCCGCAGCCCTGGCCGGGTTGGTGGCCGGGTTGGTGGCCGGGTTGGTGGCCGGGGCGGTGGCCGGGCGCGCAGAGCGTCCGCGTCCTCTCCGGGCAGCCAGCGCGCGTCCACCCGCAGCCCGCGCCTCCCCGCAGCGCTCTTCACCCTCTCTAGGTCCCCAGGGCGCAGGAGGGGCCGGGCAAGGCCTCGCCCCACCTCCCTTAGCCCTTAGCCCTCCTCCCTCCCTCCTCCCCGCCTCCCCTCCCTCCTCCCTCCCTTTTCTTCACTCCCTTTCTCCCTCTCTCTTCTTTCTTTCTCCCCTCTCTCCCCACTCTCTTTCCCCCTCCCTCCCTCCCTCCCTCTCTCTCCCTCCTTCTTTCTCAGTAGAGCTAGGTGTTGAGCTCAGGGCACCACACCTGCCAGACACATGCTGTCCCTTGTGGGCCTTTCCACCAGCCCCTTGTATGGGTTTTGTTGTTGCTTGTTTGGTTTTTTTTTTTTTGCCAGTCCTGGGCTTGAGCTCAGGGCCTGAGCACTGTCCTTGGACTTTCTCAAGGCTAGAGCTCTACCACTTGAGTCTCAGCACCACTTCCAGCTTTTTTTTTTCTATGTATGTGGTACTGAGGAATCGAACCCAGGGCTTCAATGCATGCTAGGCAAGCACTCTACCACTAGGCCACACTCCTGGCCTCCCATTTCATTGCTCTTTATTACGGAGACCTGGAGGCTGTGGGTTGGAGGCCAGCCCAGGCAGTTAGCAAGAAAGAAAAAGCTGAGTAAGAGAATCATGGCTCAATCGGTCGTGTGCCAGCTGTGAGCAAGAAAGAGGAGCAAAGGCGAGGCCTTGAGTTCAAGCCTTAGTATGGGCCAAGCATAAACAGCCACCGAAGCCCACTGTTTCCTCTCTGTGCTTTCCTGGAGGCAGGGACTGGAAGCAGTTGCAGTCACGGTGGAGTTTGGTTCCAGTAGGGCTTTTTAAGTCCCCCTGCCTCCCTGGCTGACAGCCCCTGTCTGTGGGCAGTCAGCGCCAGCATACGCTGTTGGCCCCAAATGGAATTCGAACACAGCAATTTCTTGCTTGGAAGTAATTTTCCGTTTCAATTTCAGTTGTAGAGGTGATGTACAGAGGTTCAGTCTCAGTTACATAAGACGGGTAATGAGTACATTTCTTGCTTTCTTTCTTTTCCTTTTTTTGTTTTTGGCAGTCCTGGGGCTTGGACTCTGGGCCTGGGTGCTGTCCCTGAGCTCTTCACTTCAAGGCTACCACCCTACCCTTGAGCCACAGTGCCACTTCCGATTTTCTAGTGGTTAATTGGAAATAAGAGACTCATGGACATTAGTGCCCATTCTGGCTTTGAACCACAATCCTCAGATCTCAGCCTCCTGAGTAGCTAAGATAACAGGCGTGAGCCCCTATGCCCAGCACGCCTGGCTCTACATTTCTTTTAGAACGGTGCCACCATATCCCTCATTCTGGGTTGTATAGTTCATTTCCAAAGTAGTCTGTTGAATTTCACTACTGAGTTAGTTCACCTTTTGTCCCACTGTTTCTGTGATTCCTCTTGCCCTCCCCAAATCAGAGAAACTTACATACAAGACCAAAGGTAAAGAAATCTCCAACAGTGACAAAAGAGTGTGTGTGTGGGGGGGAACAGAAAAAAGAACCCCAAAACATAAAAGACAAAACCTCTTGTTCCCAGTTCTTGGGGTTCATTTCCATAAGCACCATTTTGTATGAGCACATGCATGTAGCTACGGAACACGGGAGGTTCTCGGGTGGGTAGTCCTCCTTTATCCTCACTGTGGGAATGCTTGCAGTCCAGTTGACCCGTGTTAACTTTTATTATCCCTTTGCTTCACTTGTAGATTGTAATCTAATGATTACGAATGAGGGAAACCATGGCAGCTATGTTTCTTTGGGTCTAACTTTGCTTACTGAGGTTTATGTTCTCCCCCACGCCTTTCCATTTCTGTTGGCCTGGGGCGTTGCCATTCTTTCCGATGGTGCATACAATTCCACGGTATATCCACACACGTTCTTCATCCATCCATCCACGAGGGATTCTTGTTTTCTTCACCTGGTGTTCAGACGCCTTTTCTCAGACCCAGGATGCCGAGTACCCGTCTAGCTTCTTTCTCAAGCAGCCTCTCCAGGGCCTTCTTGAGGTCCTGGTTCCTCAGGCTGTAGATAAAGGGGTTCAGCATGGGGGTGACCACGCTGTACATCACGGAGGCTGTGGCTGTCGCGCGTGGGTCTTGGGTCACGGCAGAGCTGAGGTACACACCCAGGAGTGTGCAGTAAAACAAGGAGACCACGGACAGGTGAGAGGCGCAGGTAGAGAAGGCCTTGCGCTTCCCCTGGGTGGAGGCCGTGGCCCGGATGGAGGCCACGATTTTATAATAAGAATAGAGAATAGCAGCAAGGGAGCCGCCACCCAGCAGGCCAGCGACACAGTACAGCGCCATGTCGTTCAGGAAAGTGTCAGAACACGCAAGGTGAACCAACTGGTTAGGCTCACAGAAAAAGTGTGGGATTTCCAGAGCCTTGCAGAAGGCCAGACGCTGGACCAGGAGGGTTTGGAACAAGGAGTTCAGGACACTCGTGATCCAGGAGCCCAGCACCAGCTCCACACACAGCCGGGGGCTCATGATGGTCGCGTAGCGCAGGGGGTGACAGATGGCCACGAAGCGGTCATAGGCCATCGCCGTCAGCAGGAAGTCGTCCAGCCCTATGAATAACGTGAAGAAGAACATCTGGGCCAGGCAGCCCGCGTGGCTGATGGCCCGGCTGTGCGTGTGCAGGTTCAGCAGCATGTTGGGGACGGTGGTGGAGGTGAAGCCGACGTCCACCCAGGACAGGTTGCACAGGAAGAAGTACATGGGCGTGTGCAGACGGGGGTCGGAGACGGTGGCCAGGACGAGGAGCAGATTCCCGAGCACCGTGATCAGGTACATGGACAGGAAGAGGCCAAAGAGGATGGGCTGCAAGCTGCGGTCCTCTGAAATCCCCAGAAGAAGAAATTCTAAAATTCCTGAGCCATTCATTGTTTGCAGGTGGTTGAAGACCCCCTTCTATAGTTAATGTAGGCTAATGAAAATGTAAAACAGCAAAAAAGAATGAAAACAAGAGTAGATGATACACTAAAACCATGCAAACTTAACTGAGATACTACCACCTTCATGCTACAGCCAAGACATGAACTCTCGGGTTTTGTGTATAAATCATGCTGGTGCATGAAGTAGGGTTTAGGTGCTATTTTTTACCTTTTTTTTTTTTTTGCCAGTCCTGGGCTTGAGCTCAGGGCCTGAGCACTGTCCTTGGATTTTCTCAAGGCTAGAGCTCTACCACTTGAGCTCAGCACCACTTCCAGCTTTTTTCTATGTATGTGGTACCGAGGAATCGAACCCAGGGCTTCATGCATGCTAGGCAAGCACTCTACCTCTAGGCCACACTCCCAGCCCGCTGTCCATTGGCTTTTTTGATCAAAAGCTGTTGTTCTACTATTTGATCCACAGCTCTTTTGATCCATAGCTTCTTTATGCTATTTAATTGAAAGTAAGAATTTTATCAAGTTTCCTGCTTGGTCTGGCTTCACACTGTGATCCTCAGATCTCAGCACCTAAAGTAGCTACCAGTGCCCAGGTGAGATGATATATTTTTTAGGCACTGTGGAAGAAATGATACTGAAACGCATTATTTCATCCTATGTACAGAGTTACATATGAGTTCAAGTGTACCTTTGATGCTGGTTAATTCAAGAAAAAAAAAAAAGAGATAAAAAGAAAGCCGGATGCCAATGGCTCACATCTGCAATCCAAGTTACTCAGGAGACTGAGAGGTCAGTCTGAAGCCAACTGTGGCAGAAAAGTCTGTGAGACTCTTATCTCCACGGAACCAGCAAAAATCTGGAAGTGGGACTATGGCACAAGTGGTAGAGCACCAGACTTGAGAAGAAAAGCCCAGGTCCTGAGTTCAAGCCCCAAGATGTGCACGTGTGCACACACACACGCACACAGCCACACACACACACAATCTGAAGGAAGAAGGTTCCTTGTTCACTATACTTCTCTCCTTATTTTGTACCCAATTTTCTGGTCCCCTAATTGCACAATTTTCCTTTTTCTCTTTTGCCTAGGCTCTAACTTCAGTGGAAAGTCTTTGTGGACTTCCGTTCATCTCATTCAGCTACCTGTGGATCCAGACAGGTGCTTTTCTGGGTTCAAAGGACACGTCACCTTCTGAATGTGAGACAAGCTGTCAAGTGAACCCAATAAAATGATGCTCCAACACATAGAAACAACGGGCTGTTTTTGTTTCCTTTTCCTTCTTTCCATTTGCCTTTGGTGTGTTCCCTTCTGTCTTCATTTTTGATTCCTGGACTCTTTTGTCTTGAATGCAACGTTATCTGATTTGGGGAGGGGTAAAGGAAGCCCAGAAATGGCGGGACAGAGGGTGAAGTAACTCAGCAGTGATACTCACCATGTCACTGTAACCCCTCGGTTCATCGCCTTTGTAATAAAATAAAAGAGAAAAGGAAACAGAAAAGAAACGAGCCTGGTGAGTGAGACGCAGCTGTGTCTCAGGCTCACCTGCGTGGCGCTTGTGGGGACAGCACCTGGACGTGGACAGCCGAGTCGTCTCTAGAGGGCAGAGAGAATCTGGAGCTCGGGCTGTGACAGGATGCAAGGAGGAGGTAAGCCATGGGTCCACTAAGCCGCGCGTGAAACCTGCCCGGAGGCCGCCATATCCACTGCAGCCCACGACTGTCCCCTTTGAGGGAAAAAGCCAGGGTGTGTTTCTCCCTCCCCACCTGCTCATTAGCTACTTTTCCCCGCGTTACTCTGAACCCAAGCACCCCATTTCCCTCAAGGGGCACCGGTCTGGGCAGAATTTTTTTTTTTTAAAGTTACACTCATTTGCTTTTCTCAAGAGACAAGATTCGAAGGGAGGCGAATTCAGACTTATTTATTCTTCTAGACCTTTCTTCCTTAAAGGTCATGATATATGGATATTAGATCCAAACAGTACAAGAGCAATGACTCAATATGCGGGTACCCAAGGTCACTGACATGACCTTGGAGATGTAAATATAACTACCTAGACATAAAAATCTATGGTGAGATACGTGCTCTGTAGACATAATGTTATATAGATCGACGTGTCTCTATCACGTGCAAACTCTCAGCTTCATTTTAATTCTGTTCTAAAATTTATGTGTCAGTGATTGCATATAGAGATTCCCTTCTTGAATACTCGTTTGTTAAACATGACATCTGAAATATGACGTAAAAAATCAGTGTTAATAAAATCTTTTAATGTAAAAAGCTGTTATTCCAAAGGTAACAAGAGTTTACAGTTACCTAAGTCAGGTAATGAGTACATTTCTTTTTGGACACTGTTACCCCATCCTTCCCTCTTTCCCAGTTCTCCCCTCCTGTCCTTTCCCACAAGTCGTGTAGTTCTTTTTTCTACTAATTGCCCTGTGAGGACACTATGGCACTGTTTACCCTTTATCCTTCCATTTCTGTGCCCCCTTAATCCCTAAGGACAGATAAATGAACAAAAAAGAGTAGAAGAAAAGGAAAACAACAACCAAGAAAAAAAAAAACAAGC